>NC_058133.1:496556943-496629789 GCF_016433145.1 Gracilinanus agilis | reverse complement strand
AATGGATATAACTATTCCTCCCTGTCAGGGTTAATTACACTGAGAGTAAGGTGTAAATATTACCTCTTAATGCTCTCTTCCTCTCCTTCTTATAATAGTATTCATCCCTTCCCCTTCCCATGCCCTCTTTGTGTGTAATAGAATATCCTATTTTTCTTCTTCCTTCAAGATTCTCTTGGTGTCCTCTACTATTCATCCCCCTCTTTCCTTCCCACCCATATTATCTTAGACCATTTAGTATTCCAACCTCTCCCTATGAATAATTCTTCTAATTATTATAATAGTGAATGCTATAATGGTGAACAGAGTTCACTACAGAGAATTATACATAACATTTCCCCACATAGGAGTACCAATAATTAGATCTTATTGAAGCCCTTAAAGAGGCAAATTTAAAAAATATAAGTTTTCTTACTTTCCCTTCTGTTTCTTATTTACCTTTTCATGTTTCTCTTGATTTTTGTGGTTGGATATCGAACTTTTCATTTAGTCCTGGTCTTTTCTGTGCAAATTCTTGGAAATTTTCTATCTTGTTGAATGCCCAAACTTTCCCCTGGAAGAATATAGTCAGTTTTGATGGGTAGGTGATCCTTGGTTATAAACCCATTTCTCTTGCCTTTCTGAATATCATATTCTAAGCCTTGTGGTCTTTTAGTGTGGAGGCTGCCAGATCCTGTGTGATCCTGTGGTGCTCCTTGATATCTGAATTGTCTCTTTCTGGCTTCTTGTAAAATTTTTTTCTTTTAGTTGGAAGCTCTTTAATTTGGCTATTATATTCCTGGGGGTTGTCTTTTCAGTGTCGAGTGTAGAGGGTGATCTATGGATCCTTTCAATGTCTATATTGCCCTCTTGTTGTAGAACTTCAGGGTAATTTTGCTGAATAATTTCTTTTAGTATGGAGTCCTAATTTCTATTAATTTCTGGTTTTTCAGGAAGACCAATGATTTTCAGATTGTCTCTTCTAGACCGGTTTTCTTGATCTATCAGTTTCTCATTGAGATATTTCATGTTTCCTTCTATTTTATCTGTCTTTTGACTTTGTTTTATTTGTTCTTGCTGTCTTGATAGATCATTGGCTTCTACTTGCCCAATTCTTGTCTTTAGAGACTGGTTTTCTGCTATAAACTTTGGATTTTCCTTTTCAGTTTGGTCTGACCTGTTTCCAGCTATTTGATTTTGGTCTCCAATTTGCTTATTAATTCTTTTGATTTGGGGGCATCTTTTTCTAATTGCCCAATTCTAGCCTTTAGAGACTGGTTTTCCTTTTCAATCTGGTCATTTCTGGTCTTTGATTTACTTGCCTCACTTTCTAATTGTGAAATTCTGCTTTTTAAACTGTTATTTTCTTGCCAGATCTCTTCCATCTTTCTCATGATCTCCAGTTTGAACTCTTCAAGGCCTTCTGACCCATTTTCATTGTTTTGGGAAGGTTACTTGTGTGTTCTCCTCAGTTGTTTCCTCTGTTGTCTGGATTTTTTCTGTCTAAAAGTTGTCAAGTGTTAAAGGTTTTTTCTTCTTCATCTTTCTCTTCTGGTTTTCCTGATGATTCTGGCTTGCCATTGTAAGCTGAGTGCCCTCTCAGCTTTATGCTCGTGCCCAGAATCTGTCTGCGCTCTTTAAACTCCTGAGGTCTCAGGTCTAGTTGTTTTGGGACAAACCTCCTGGTGGTCTCCTTGCTCGTTCTTCTGCCTGAAGCTCCTTTAACAGTCTCAGGGAGATGCTTCAGTAGTAAAGCACCTCTCTGCACTGGGTCCCCACTTGAGGTCCACTCCTGCACTCAGAATCAGCCCCTTTGTCCACGCCCCAGTCCGCACTTTAATCCGTGCCTCAGCCCACGCCTGTGTCAGCCCCTTTGCCTGCATCTGGGCTCAGGGTCTGGGCTCAGGGTCTGCGCTCAGAGTCCGTGAGTTCCTCAGCCTCCCGGGGGGTCCCAAGTCTTGCTGCTCCCAGGAGCAAGCCCTGGTGAGCTGCCAATGACCCAATGGGTGCCCCAAACCTGCTCTGACTCCCATGCGCTGGCTTTGACGTTGTAGGTGGTGTGGGGTGGGGGAGGGGGTTGCTCTGTTTGTGTTTTCGTGGGAGCTGTTTCACCCCTTTATAGCATGAAATGCCCCGTTTCCACATACCTCCGATACTGTGCCCTGTTGTGGGTCCCTTCTTTCCTCTGGATTTGTTTTTATGTCTTCTTGAGGAGTCCTATATGTGTGGGTTAGGAGAAGTCAAACAGCTGCTTTTTACTCTGCTGCCATCTTAACCCAAAACTCTCTCATCCATTACATTTTTAATAAATGTGGAGGTGGGAAAATACAAGTGTTATTGCACTTCACTATACCTACAAATGGACCCTTACCTTTTGTTACAAACAACTCAGAGGCAGGCAACTGATCATTCAGAGGTAGGGATGCTACTAGATATCTGAAAAAATTACTTATGAAGACCCCTTAAAATCAATTGAGATATTTAGCTCATTAAATTCTTCAAAGGTTGTATACAGGTTGTAACCAGTGACAATTAACAAATGAAAAATGGAACAAAAGGCCGTTTAGGCAACATGTGACGTCGATGGATCTGATGTGAAACCCAGCATACTTAAGGACTTTTTTTTGTCCATAAGGACAAAGGACCATGGTTTTGCCACAGAAAAGGGTTTGTGCAAGTTGTCTATGGGCTTTTACAATGTTATTTTCTCCAGTCCAGTCATAGGTGAAAGGTACAAAAAAACCCCCTATATAACAGAATATATAACAAATAGCCAAAACACAGAATCTGAAAATGATTTAGTATAACAGAAGATATTAGATTAGATTAATATGTGAACTTAACAAAACAAAATTGAATTTTAAAGCAAACAGCAAATGCAATAAGCATGACAGGATATTGGCATTGAATTCAAGAGTCCTTTTCTCTAATTCTAATAAAGACTTGCCTACTATTTGGATGGGAACAAAACTGAAAGAGTTCATTTCAATAAAACAATGGAGTCTCAAAAGGCTTAAAATCCACCTCCAAATCTCATTAAGGTTCTTTCTGTGAGGGGTTAAAGAGACAGTAGATGGAAGGATATATGAGAGAAAGGAGAGAGGAAGGTAGAGGAAAGGAAAGGAAGGTAGCTATCCTCAGCCCCGGCAGGGGGAAATTGACCAGAGCCCTTTGGGGCTCAAATAAAAGATCAGAAAGCAACTTAGGGTTTAGAATAGCTAGTTTTTATTTAAATTAGAAAAGGGAAGGTCTAGGGAAAACTAGTAGGTAGATAGCAGGGAAAAAGGTGCCGAGAGAGAGCTCAGGATCCAAGAGCCTCTGGGCTTGAGAGAGCTAAAAGGCACCAAACTTTCTCTTTTATACTTTCTTTGACACCTCCCACAAAGAAAGTGGGAGGTATCAGGGGAAGTTGTAGCAGGGATCCCTGGGAGTTGTAGTCTCCCAGGGCTTACAATAATTTTAAAATGACACATTCCCCTCTGTTATCCTTTGGGAGACCAGTCTCCATAGTAAATAAATTTACAATAACAATAAAATAAAGGGTACATACATCAATACAAGGGGAGAATGGTAACAATTTTTACAATGTAAAGAAATCAAATACTTGGTGCTTCTTTTACAAAAATATTCAGGGGGTAGTCTCCTTTCATAACAAAAGACACACACACACACATATATGTATACATAAAACAAATGCATCTAAACAAAACAGATGAATTTAACAAAACAAATGAATTTTAGCAAGACAAATGAATTTTAAACCAGACAAATGAATTTTACCCCCCCCCCCAAGTTCTAAATTTTTGCACATCCAGTTGCTCTCTTAGGCTCCTGGATCAGCATGCGTTCTCCATGTGGTCTCCACAGGCATCTCCATTTGGATTCCAGGAGGTAGTAAATCTCTTTTCCTAAAATAACTTAAACTCTCCATATGAAATAAAAACACATTCCTCCCTGAGGAGGATAGAAAGAAACACTGAAATCACAGAGGGATATATGGCTGAGGCAGGAGGCCTATGAATCACTGCCCATTAAATTCATCAGAAAATTTAGCACAAAAAGGCCAGATAACTAGTGGGTGAAAATTCTAAACATCCAATAATAAATTTTATGTGGAAAAATTCTAAATTAGAAAATCACACTTGGTCTTTGAATAATGTCCAATTAAAGTAATCCATGCCCAACATCATGTACCCACTTTGCAGCCAGGACCAAAATCAACCGCCATAGTAAGAAAGTTAGGAATAAAAAAAGACTAGATTTGTATTTATTGGTCTGATATTTCATCGTTTCTTCTTTTCTTCTTTTGTCATTTCTTCTCAGGGATAGAATTTGGAGCCAGAACAGCCAATTGTTAAGTACTTGATATAAATTTCACAAGGAGTGTGATTCAAGGAGTCCTACATCTTAATGTATGTTTAGTGTTGCAACCTCAATTCTCACACTAGGTTCAAGTCCTTTTTATTGGCGAAGAAGTCTTACCAATGCTAGTAGGATTAGTTTCTCTATTTGACCTGTGTGCTCATTTGGCATCAGTCAGGTTAAGTACATGCTGCTTTGGCACTGTGTAGGTATCTGTGCTTCTTTGGCACTATATAGATGAAATATATGCTCCTTTGTTGATCCCATTTCTTCAAATCAGACGTATGTGCAAAGTCCCATAATAGCAAAATACCAGTGGCAGTTTCAGTAGTCTAAGGCTTTTGGGTAGGCAGTTACAGTTAGAACTAATGGATATACTAAACCTACACTAATCTAATAATCAAAAATTCTTTCATTTTAGATAATATGTGCTTCAAATACAAAAAGTGCATGTGCAATTTAAAAAAAATATGTGCTAAAAATTAAAAAATATATATCTCCTATAATCAGTGACAATGAGGAAAAAATATGTATGTATGTTGCAATTCATGTCACTTAAGGAGGGGTAGAATATAAAGGTTCTTACCAAAGAATTTAGATGCATTTCCTCTTAGCTTAGCCATGATCCACAGTGTGAGTGCAAATGAGGTAAAACAATGGAGTTATAAAAGCAATAATACATTTAAGAAAATACAAAAATTTCACAAAAAGCACAAAATGCATGTTAAGTCAAATTCAATACAGGTTTCCTAATATAAGTAATATATGTTCAAATCTTTCAAATACACAAAATACAAGTTTTCCAAATTATCAATACAAAGCAAGTTGTCAAATACTGGATGACTTTTTGTTTCTTCTTCTTTTCGGTATTTGGGGGAGATAAAACTAGAAAGGGTTAATAGCAACAAAACAATAAAAGCAATAGAGTTTTAAAGGGAACTTCCTTCTGCCCCATGTGGAGGGGCAATAGCACCCTGAGTCATACATGGACGAGTTCTACTTTGAAGATACTGTTGTGGTGTCATTTGTTGTGAGTTATCTGCCTGATTATCAGTCCTGAAATTGCGATTCCTATAGTTGTTGTTCCAATAGTTATTGTTTCTGAAATTAATATTGTTCCTGAAATTGTTGTAGTTTTTATTATTATTGTTATTCCTAATTGTCTGGAACAGATTCCTACAATTCATCATTAAAAGGTCCTTCTTGTTATAGAAGTGGCAGGTCAGAGAATGATAATTAGACTCTCGGAGAGGGGCAAGTAGTATTGGTGTAATATCATGCCCACTTTCCTGCTTTTCTATTTTATTTTGTAATGATTTCAGTTCTTTTTGTATAGTATCCAATAGATCGTTAGTTTGTATCTTTGTCTCTTTATGTCCTTTAGTGACATACACAGCTATTTTTTTAATTAGTCCAGATCCATTTCTGGCCATTTGGGACAGTGCATCTTAAAGCAATCCTGAACCACTCTGCTAGAACTGTTTACAAATTGTTGCCTTATTTATCTTATGCCTTGCACTGTCGATAAATCCAAGTCCAAATATCAAGCTCCCAATTTAAGAAGCCTGTCCATAAACTGAGAGGGAGTTTCATCATCATTTTGTGTTAGGCGGTCGAATTTGGTCCAATTGTCTGGATGTTCTGCGCATTCTTTCATTGCTTTTAATATTGCAGGCCTAGCATTATTTAACTGCAAATATTCCTTAGGTTCATTGTAATTCCAATGAAGATCCTCATGTGGCCAGTATACTGCATTTCATCCTTGGGCCTTTATTTACATGAGAGGTGATTTTGTTTCTTTCTTCCTTTGTCAGGAAGATCTGAAGTAATTTTTCCACATCCTTATAGGAAGGATTGTATTGGAAAAATATGTCTTCCATCCTTTTCATTATAGCTACGGGATCGTCATTATAATTTGGAACATCTTTTTAAAATTCTTTGTTATCTTGAGGAGTGAATGGAGTATGGTGTGTTAAATTTATCACATCCCCAGATCTGTCTAATGTAGGCACTTCTCTTAGAGGGAAAAGGCCATCACAGGAATCAGAATCATATGAATCAGAATCATAGCGTGGTTTTGATTTCTTTTTAGTCATTTTCGTGCTTATTGTGATAGAACAGGTCTTTTGAGGTGTTTGCGCGCTTACCATGGCCTGGGTAGGAACTGATACGGTCTTGGTTGGGGTTGGTTGTGGGTTGGGAGAAGAGACAAGAGGGGACAAATAAGGAAGAGGGGAGGGTAGGCTGGCCCAGAGATGCACAAGACGAGATGAGAGGAGTTTCAATACATCTGTCTCCTTCTCTATTTCAGGAAAAATAGGAGGAATAGGACTTTCCTCTCTGAGTATTTTGGGAACAGCCTCGCAAAATTTGGAATCAGATTTTTTAATTGTATCCTCCTGAAATTTTGAATCAGATATTTGAATTGTGTCCTCCTTTTCCACTGCATTGTGGATAATGTATTTGAAATTGTCCAATTGGGTTTGTACTGTTGCTTGGTTGTTGGCTTGCATTTTGTGATTTACAGCCTTCTGCATCTTCGTATTGAAGATTAGAAAAATAAGATTTCCCAGCAGCATCAGAAACAGGAGACATTCAGAAATCGTAAAGGTTTCCAATTTGACTAAAGCCAAAAGGCCCTGCTGTATAGAAACATAAATGTTGGGAGGCTTCTATTTGTTTATTTACTTAGCTAGCCTTTATTTATTTATTCAGTTTGCTTTAATTCTATTTTTTTATTTATTTGACTATTTGCTCTTATTTATGTATTTTTTGTTTTTATTTATTTGTTTTGTATTTTGTTTATTTGCTTAGTTTCAGCTGGAAGAATTATATTATTATTATTGTTATATTTTATTTTATTTTATTTATGTATTATTATTGGTGCTGGGGAGCTGGCCAAGGTACCACTGTAGGAGGGAGGGAGGAACACACTGAGTTAGGAGTGGAGTTAGGGGTGGAGTTAGGACTTAGAATAATTTTAAATGACACATTTCCATTTTCTAGTATATCATACATTTAGATTCCTTTGGTCACACTTCTGGGGTTCCCCATACCTGCACTGGGAATAGTGCGGACAAATCCCATAATGAATGTGTTGGAGAGAATGGGAAGACCAAAATGACAAGGAGGTGTAGGGAGATGAATCTACCCTCTGAATCTCAGGATTACCCAAGGTATCAACTGCAAGGTTTCCAATCAATACACCCATGAATGGTAGTAAGAAAAGACACCCTAAAATTATAAGCTGTGTGAGCTTGGTAAGGCTCTCCAGAAACAGGAACTGTTTGAGATAGGTAGGAAACTGGGACATGCTTGCAATATCTACTTCCTGTTTTCAGGTGGCACTACCCTGGTATGCACTGGTTAGGAGTAAAAGTCTCACAAGGAATGTTTGGGAAAAGAGTTCTGACCCTTCCCCCCCACCAGAGGTAAAACTAGTGGCCCCGTGATACCTCAGTTCCCAACTACACAGCATGGAAGCCCTGCTGGATTAGCCAGGCTGGGGTTGGGGTGAATAGCATGCATTTGCTGCTCCATGCTGTGTTCCCCTGTTGAAAAGAGGCTATTGCAGACTTGAGGCCCCTATTGGGGTAGGGGAGGGGGGAGAGAAAGGGAATTTATACTTCACCCTCTGCACAGAAAAAACAAAGGTGCTTCTAAACAGCTCTCCAACTCTCAGGCAATTGGGTATGGACTGCAGTAGCTCATGGACAGCAGAAATGGCAAGGCCCCCAAGCAGTGTTGGTCAAATCTGGAAGGCAGCAGCAGTAGCAGTGGCAGGGCAGGAACGCGGCTTTGCAAAATTTATCTACTCCTTATTCTTTTCCAAAAGGCTTTCTTAAAAAAATTCAAGGATTCTATCCCTTTATGGCTTGCCAGAAATGTAAGATTAAAATTAATATCCAATAACTCCAAGTATTATATTTTATAAGATTTATTAATAATCACTTGAAGTAGAGGAAAGTAAAAAAACTTTAGTTTAGGAATATTACACATTATCAATTATCAAGTATGACCAAGAAAAATTTATACCTGGAATCAAATACCTAGGCCCATAATAAACCATGTTTAATATTTCATCAGGAATCTGGTGGAATCAGAATGGAGATAGCACCAGGCCTGGAATCAAGGAAGACTCATCTTCTGGAGTTCAAATCTAACCTCAGACACTGACTAACTGTGTGACCCCAGGCAAGAAAATCTTTTGGCCTCAGTTTCCTCATCTGAAAAATTATCTGGAGAAGAAAATGCAAAACCACTTCAATATCTTTGCTAAGAAATCCCCAAGTGGAGGTTAGGAAGAGTTGGACATGACTGAAAATGAACAATGACAATCTGTGTTGTCATCTGTAAGAAATAAAATTAAAACAGAGTGATAAAATTAAAAATATCATGGTTTCAAAGGGTTTATTGAAGCCACGTGCCTGTTAAGAGTTAGTTCAAAAGTCACATCATTACCTCTGCCCACCAAGCTGCTTCTGCTGAAAAAAGAGGTCATGCCCTTTCAGGTACTTTCTTTTATTCTTCTCCTTCCATTATTATACTTCTTGTCTACGTGATTGTGCAAGAGGAATCATGGGAAATGTAGTTTGAAAGAGATCTAAATGTCCACAGGAAGTTTAGATCAGGGACTTCAAAATCAGTTCAAGGACTCCCAAATTTCCAATGTCACACATTACTGCTATTATCCTGGTTTCTGAACTGATGGCCTGGTACTTTATGTGAAGTAGGAGCCTGTGACCCTGGGACCCTGTTATACTTGGGAAGCTGTAAGATGCCAGGGGTCTGTAGCAATCAAGTCTCACCAATCTTTTGTTCAACGAAGGGACACACACATACAGGCTTGACTGAAGGGAAGGGCAGGATCTTGCTCAGTGTTTCTTCACTTCCCCCCTCCCACTAGGCAGTTGGAAAATCAGTTACTGTAAGATAATGGTGGACAGACTTGTTAACTACAAGACCAGGACAGTAATTTAGGAAAGACTGAATTCCTAAAGATGATAACTTTCTCTAAACTATTGAAAAGGAGAAAATAGGAGAAGCTTGATGTCTATGAAGCCTATAGGCATGGAGGAAAGGTCTTACTTCGGAGCTACAAGCAGGAGGAACTCAGCTTGAGGAAGTTGTGAGTATTTCTTTAAATATAACCAGGCACTGCTCCCAATTGATTAAAGATTTAATGATACGTGGGGAAGGGAAGGAAGGAAGATCAAATAAGGATCGACAAGGTCTGGGAAGCCCTCAAACTGTTATGTCCAAGCAGTCCCTCCCCCCAAAAGGGGAAAGGTTACTTGAATAACTATTCTGCTCTCTAAGCCTATAAATAATCTTCTCCTATATCTAAATAACTAAACAGAGGTAAATTGTGATGTAGACTGAATGTGAAATCAAGGTAAAGCAGGTTGGCAGCTAGGAACTAAAATGGCTTTGCTCAGATTCAAGCCTCAAGCCCCCAAGAGCAACCCAGGACCCAAGATACAGCTAGCAGAGTGACCTGCTTACTCCACACCCAGGACCCAACTGCCTTTAACTTCCCCCTCTCTCAGAGTTCTCTGAGGGCCCTATGGAATTCTAAGCTGTGGCCTGACCCCCTCTCTGCAGTTATAATTCCACTCTGCAATCTGATTCTCACATGATGGCCAGGCACCTCATGTGAAGTAGGAGCCTGTGACCCTGGGACCCTCCAGGAATGATCCCAGTCAATACCCCTATCCCTACCCTAACCCAACTGACTAAACCACCTCCTCAGGTATTTTTTTTTAAATCTGGGTTTGAGAAAGCAAACAATCAAGAAAACCAGACACTAAACTTAATGCCTAAAAAATTATAAAAATATATCAGACCTGTATTGTCATTAATATGTACTTTGTATACATTGGTACATATCCAATCCTGTGCAATTTTTGTCCATGTTCTTCCACAGAGGATCCACCCAAAGATGCTGAAGATCTTCCTCTAGAAAAGTTCTTGGACTTTTTGTGTGTCCTGAACCCTTTCGGCCATTTGGCAAAGCTTAAGATTTCTCCTCAGAACAATGTTGTTTATTGAGGAAAATGAACACACAGAATCACAGAGTAAAACAATTCTATTGAAATGTAATGTTGTTTTGACAGAAATAAAAGGAAAATGAGCAAATGGAAAGATATGCCCTGCAAATTACAGCATAGCAATGAAATGGATTTCTACTACCATAATATAAAAATCTCAAATATGAAAAAATCCAAATAAATGTGAATAGACACATGTGAAATGATGCAAGGTAAGGTCTGCATAATTATTAGGTCAAGTCAATATATTAAAATGCCAATATTTTCAAAGTAGAATACAGATTTAATGCAATATTAACCAAAGTACCAATGGGTTGCTTTGCAGAATTAGTTTAAACAATAACAAAATTCATAGGAAAAAATCAATAGACAAGAGGAGTTTTGGAGATTTTCTTACCTCCTGTCCCTCCTCCCCCATCTCCCATAAGACTTTGGGGTTACCTAGAACAGAGACCTGGAGGTTCTCTCAGGATCATAAATCATATATTCCTGAGAGGGGAGAATCTTCAAGGTGAAGAGCAAAGGAATGATAGGGACAAGAATTTAACTTTGCTGCAGATAAGTCTCAGAAGGGATCATTCAAATCAATGTATTTATTGAGTACCTACTGCTAGACATAGTGAGGAATACAGAAAAGGTAGAAGAAGTTATGGATAATGGAGAGTTGACTGTTTATCTCCTTCTCTTCCATTTCTCTCTCCTACCTTTATTTTGTTTGAATCTATTCAAGGGTTTCACTTACATGCCAAAGGGAAATGTCATTAAAGATCATGGTTTCTTTTTTTAAAAAAAAGGGGGCAAATCACTTGACCCCCATTGCTCCATTAAAAAAAAACATAATGATCTTTAATGGCATTTCCCTTTGGTATATGTCTCTTTCAGACTTGATCTGTCTCTACGATTAGCAAAGACATTTCCAGACTTACTTGAGAAAAAGAGGATGAGAGAGAGAGAGAGAGAGAGAGCTGTGTAGCTTGAGAAGGGCTCCAGCCAGCCAGGCAATGCACCAAGAGAGGCAGAGAAGCAACCTGGGGGGGGATCTCAGCAACTTCTAGAGGAACAATCTAGAAATCTATTTTTTTAAATTGGTGTTTCTATTTAACCCCTCCTCATGTTGAGAACTAGAACATGTACTCCTAGAGAATGATTCCTTTTAAAAATGCTGTATATAAAATCATGGGTTTTCTTTTGCTTTATTTCCCTGGCCATGCTTTCATGCAAAGAAGTGAAAGGTCGGGAAGCAGAAGATGAAGTTTCTGGTCCTGTCTCGTTCACCGGAGAGCTACTTCGTTCTGGGTAAGCCCCTTCCCTTATTATCGGATCTCGATTTCATCTTCTGCCAAAGAAAAATCATGTTAGCCCTGTTGACCTCACAGGGCTCTAGTGGGGAAAAAGAGATGCAGAATCACTCTGAAAAATTTAAAGTGTCGTATAAAAAACAGGGAGCTTTGATTATTAGCATCATCCTTCAAATTCTTGTACTGGCTGGTGATTATAGATAATCTTAATTATTATACATGTCTATGAGGATGTCTATGCATACATGTGTATTTGCATGTACACTTATGTGTACGAATGCATGTGTAAGAATGCATGTGTGTTTTTGTGTATGTATGTGTGGATGGATGGATGTGGGTGTATGCCAAGCATCCCTTCCAGCAGCTGGAATGGGTTCCTGCAATTCTGAAGATGGACCACTAGATGGCAACCTGAGAACGCAGATCAGAACCCAACTTGTGTAAACTACCTGGACCAAAGGAAAAGGGTGAATCTTTTTTTTTTTTTTTTTTTTTTTTTTTTTTTTTTTTTTTAAATCCTTGTACTTCGGTGTATTGTCTCATAGGTGGAAGATTGGTAAGGGTGGGCAATGGGGGTCAAGTGACTTGCCCAGGGTCACACAGCTGGGAAGTGTCTGAGACCACATTTGAACCCAGGACCTCCTGTCTCTAGGCCTGGCTCTCACTCCACTGAGCTACCCAGCTGCCCCCAAGGGTGAATCTTATATTTAAAAGTTGGAAAGAGCTTTAGAGGGTACACAGTCTGGTCTCCTCATTTTCTACAGATCAGGAAAATGAAGCCAAAAAAGAAAAAGAATTTACTCAAATACAAATGGCAGGATTTGAATTCAGGGCATAGAATTTCATTTCCCATTATACTATATTGTCTATTTTTCATTTCCTATAGGAAGAAACTAAGACCCAGAGGGATTAAGGGATTTGTCCAAGGTCACGCAGGTAGTAAATTGCAGGACCATGATTTGAATCCAGGTGTTCTAAATTGAAATCCTGAAATCTTTCCACTATACCACAGAAATTTAGGGTGGTGTTCCCTAAACACAAAAAACTTCATGTATAGCCACATATTTTAGGAAAAAGATATTAATAAGAGAGAATCCTGAGAAAGGCAACCATGGTGGTATATGGTCTTTAAATCATAATGTGCAATATGGGTTGAAGGAACATGGGGAAATTTAACTCAAAGAATGAAAATTGGAGGATGGTGGGGAGTGGGGCAATGGGGGAAGGGAAATGACAAGTGTCTTCAAGTATTTGAAAACCTTTTGGATGGATGAGATTTTAGAAGTTTCTGCTTGGCCTCAGAAGTCAGAACTAGGAGAATGGGTAGAAAATTCAGAGAGGGAAATTTAGGCAAAATGTTGGAAGATATTTCCTAACAGGTCAATCCCAAAGTGGAATGGGTTTGTGAAAGTGAGTGGATTGTCCCTCACTGAATGTCACAGGAGCAAAGAGCAGGGAGGAACCTTAGTCATAATTAAGTGGTCATCTAATCCACCTTCCTCATTTTACAAATGGGGAAACTGAGAATCCTAGAAGTTAAATGACTTATACATGCAGATAATAAAAGTAGTGAGGGAGAAAGCTTGAGTTTGTGCTTTGGCCCTGACTACATACCCAATACTTTTCTTCACACTAAGTCTGGAAGACTACTTGTAGGTGGGATTCCAGGTCAGAAAGAGGTTGGACTAGATGGCCACTGGAGATTCTATGGTGGTACCTTGCATGGGTAGAAGTTCATACAAAAGACAAACATATGTGTTCAATCTTTTTTTATTTTTTTATTCTCATAAAAAGCCCACTTCCGTATTGGTCATTGTTGTAAGAACACACTCCTACAGAGCCCAAACCCCAAAATAAACCCACAAATACACTGATGTGAAAGATGATGCCAATAGTTCTTTCTCTGGGGGTGGAGAGCAATCCCCTTCATAAGTCTTTCAGGATTGAACCAGATTGGTGCATTGCTGAGAGTAGCCAAGTTTTCACAGATAATCATTATACAATATTGCTGTTATTGTGTACAATGCCTGGTTCTGCTTATTTTGCTCTGCATCAATTCCTGCAGATCTTTCCAGCTTTTTCTGAAATCATCTTGCTTATCATTTCTTAGAGCACAATAGTATTCCATTACCAGCATGCACTGTGTTCAATCTTTTTTTAAAATTTTATTTAATTGATTAATAAAAAAAATTTTTCCATTACATGATTCATGTTCTTTCTCTCCGCTCCTCCCACCTACCCCTCCCATAGCCAATACACAATTCCATTGGGTTTTACATGTGTCATTGTATTTCCATATTATTGATATGCAAGTGATTTGCACTAGGATGACTGTTTAGAGCCTGCATCCCCAATCATATCCCCATTGACCCATGTGATCAAACAGTTGCTTTTCTTCTGTGTTTCTACTCCCACAGTTCTTTCTCATAAGTTCCTCAGAAATGTCCTGGATCATTGCATTGCTGCTAGTAGAGAAGTCCATTACAATCGATTGTACCACAATGTATCTGTCTTTGTGTACAATGTTCTCCTGGTTCTGTGCCTTTCACTCTGCTTCAATTCCTGGAGGTCATTCCAGTTTACATGGGATCCCTCCAGTTCATGATTCCTTTTAGCACAATAGTATTCCATCACCAACAGATACCACAATTTGTTCAGCCAGTCCCCAATTGAAGGGCATACCCTCATTTTCCAATTTTTTGCCACCACAAAGAGTGTGGCTATAACTATTTTTGTACAAGTCTTTTTCTTTATTACCTCCTTGGTATATAAACCCAACAGTGGTATATCTGAATCAAAAGGCAGACAGTCTTTTAAAGTCCTTTGGGCATAGTTCCAAATTGCCATCCAGAATAGTCGGATCAATTCACAACTCTACCAGCAATGTCCCAATTTTGCCTTCCAATATTTATTACTTTCCTTTGCTGTCATTTTAGCCAATATGCTAGGTATGAGGTGGTACCTCAGAGTTGTTTTGATTTGCATTTCTTTAATCATAAAAGATTTAGAACACTTTTTCATGTGCTTATTGACACTGTGTTCAATCTTAAATACAGGAAGGACTCTAGATTAGGAAGCCATGAGCCAAATATTTCTTGAATTTATGGAAATATGTATTAGCTGTGACATTGCCAACTAGGTCAAGCCCCCCAAAGAGACTATTTTGTATGAATATTGAAAATTTGACCCCTGATAATGATATTTAATCTCTGGAAGCTTCCCATATTTATGAATTCAGATCCATTTTCTCTGTGGTCTAGGGCAGTGATGGTGAATCTTTTAGAGACAGAATGTCCAAACTGCAATTCTCATGCTGCGAGTAAGCCCCCTACCTTACCCCAGACAGGGAAGGGAGGAAGTGCTCCCATTAGGCTGCTGGGAAGAGGGGTGGGGGGGGATGGGAGAAATGTCTTCAGATGGGCATGGAGAAGGGGAAAGGAGCAGCCCCTCCTCTGGCATGCATGCCATAGGTTCACCAACATGGCTCTAGAGTAATGATTGAAGCATTATAGATGGATAAATAGGAAATAACTTACTAAGGGAAAGCACTAGAATTAAGTAGCTGAAGATGGTTTCCTATAGGGATCTTAGGAAGTCAGGGAGGTCAGTAGCCAGAGTGGAATTAGGGAGAGCATTCCAAGGCATTGGAGACAGACAGCTAAAATGTCCAGAGTAAGAAGATGGAAGATCTTGTTTGTGGGACAGCCAGGAGGCCAATGTCACTGGGTCAAAGAGTATGGGTTGGGAAATAAGGGATAGGAAGAATGGAAACACAGGAAGGGGACAAGTTAAGAAAGGCTTTGAATACCAAATCAAACATTTTGTATTGCATCCTGGAGGCAACAGGGAGCCGTTGGAGTTTATTGAGTAGGGAAGTGACATGATCAGACCTGAGAATTAGAGAATTCACCTTAAAGGGTGAATGGAGGATGAATTGGACCTGAGGAGAGACCTGGGGCAGGCAGACCCACCAACAGGCTGTAGAAATAATCCAGGTGTGAGATGATGAGGGCTTGTACAAGGGTGGGAACAGTGTCAAAGGAGAGAAGGGGGTATATTCTAGAAATGCTGCAAAGATAAAACCAACAGTTTTGGACATATTGAATTTAAGATGTCTATTGGATATCCAGTTCAAGAGAACTGAAAAGCAGATGGAGATGAGTGATTGGAGGTCATCAGAGAGATAGAGGCAGAAAAGTTAGAGATGGTAATTAAATCCATGGGAGCTGATGAGATCACTAAATGAAGTAGTATAGAGGGAGAAGAGAAGAGGGGCCAGGTTAGAGCCCTGTGGGACAGGAAGATGACCTGAAGAGGGTCCAACAAAGGAGACTGAGGAGTGGTCAGAGAGGCAGAAGGAAAACCAGAAGAGAATGGCGTCCTGAAAACCTAGAGAGAAGAGAGAATCAAGGAGGAGAGAGAGGTCAATACTGAGAGAACAAGGATTTAGCTTTGGAAACGAACATCATCGATAATATGGGAAAGAGCAGGTTTGGGGGAATGAAGAGGTTCAAAGCCAGAGTGTAAGGGGTTAAGAAAACAAGGGATGAAAAAATCCCTGCTCAGGTCTGCTGTAAAAAAAAAGATTTTTTTCTCTTTATCAATATACACACACGGTCCTCTAATAAAATATAAGCTCTTTGAAGGCAGGGACTGTTGTCATTTTTCATCTTTGTGTCCTCAGTACCTACCACGTTGCCTGGATCATAAAAGGTGCCTAATAAATGCTGGCTGAAGGTCGATGGGAGGAGGGGTCAGTTGATCGATGGATGGACTTGAATGGCTAGTTCAGTCTTTCCCCTGCTTAGCTTCTCCCTTTAGGGTTGCCCAGTACCAGAATCAATCAGCAGATGGCAGTAAAATGAAAGGAATCGGACTCAAAGTGGGCTCCTTCGCACACAACTGAGGGGTCTTGGCTTTTGAATTGACTTCCTTTCAAAGACATCTAGTAAAAGATGGGCAAAGGGCTGTTGCCATTCTCTGGATCTCAGGATTATTGAATTAGCCTATGACCAGCTATTGCATGGATAAAATAGGGTAATTGGATTTTGGAGGCAGCTCTAGTCTACACTAGGTGTGGGTTAAATGGAACCTCATTGTTAAGGTTTCCCTAGAACCCCAGGGCATAAAATACATTCAGATAACAGGATTATCTTAAAGAAAGCCTGGATTTAAGTGTCCTGTTGTTCAGTCCAACTCCTCAGGACCCCATTTGGGTTGGTTTGTTTTTTATTATGAAGATATTTTAAAATGCCAATTACATGTAATAACAAATTTCCACATAAGTTTTCCAATGTTATATGATCCAAATTGTCTCCCTCCCTTTCTCCTTCCTCCCCTCCCGGAGCTGGCAAGCAATTCCATCTGGGTTATATATGTGTTATCACGCAAAACATATTTCCATATTGTTCCTTTTTGTAAGAGAATAATTACCTAAAACCAAAATCCCATTTGGGGTTTTCTTGACAAAGATCCTGGAGTGGTTTTCCATTTCCTCCTTCAGCTCATTTGACAGAAGAGGAAAATGAGGCCAGATTAAGTGATTTGCCCAGAGTTGCCCAGCTAAGAAGTGTCTGAGGCCAGATTTGAACTCAGGAAGATGAATTTCTCTGACTCCAGGCTCAGCATTCTCTCCACTATGGTGCCACTTAGCTGCCTTTTAACTGTATTAGAGGGTGGATTTATCTTAGGAGAGCTTTGTAGATAGATGACGTGTCTTTCTTCTTTTAGGAGAATCAATAATTTTATCAAGGCGGAGTGGATAGATACTGGTTTGGGAGTCAGGAAAACCTAAATTTGGATTCTGTCCCAGACACTTGCTAGCTGTGTGACCATGGAAAAGTCACTTTAACTCCTATGCGCCTTAATTTCTTCATCTGCAAAATGGGGAGGTTGGACTAGATGACCTCTGGGGGTCTCTTCTCGCTCTAATTCTACAATTCTATAAACTAAGGGACTCTTTCCCCTCAAAGTAGACTAGGGGATAAAGAAGGAAAAAAATACTTGGAAGAGATTCTGAAGAGTTTGTCAAGGACAAATGCTATTTTGGTGCTTTGTCTAAAATCATTAGTAGTAGTATTATAAAGATAGTGAAAGGAGAAGCTAGTGGTTAGAACACAAAGTTGGAGTCAGGAAGACTTGGTTTCAAATCAGATCTCAGACACTTCCTAGTTGTTAAACCCCTGGACAAATCACTTAATCCTGTTTGCCTAGCCTTACCTTTCAAAGGGTTAAAAAAAATCAATAAAGATAGTGGTGGTGATTTCATTAATTTTATCCATTCCAATTGAAGTAACCAACCAGACAGTATACTCTGGCCAATACCTTTATTAGATGAGAACACGTAGTGCATCTGTTACTCAACTTTTGGGTTAAACCAAGTGGTAATAATCTCGTTAATGGAGTTGCTAGTCTGAGTGGATATTGGGAAAGGACCCCCGAGGTTGTGCCGCATTTATTTGTGTATTTATGAGAGGCAGAATAATGATAGAGTGAGTGGAGAGGGGATGGATGAGGTAGGCAGACTAACCAGAACCCTTACCTTCCATCTTAGAATTAGTACTATGTGTCAGTTCCATGACAGAACAGTAAAGGCTAGGCAATGGGAATTAAGTGACTTGTCTAGGATCACCCAGCTAGGAAAGATATGAGGCCAGATTTGAACCCAGGTCCTCCCATCTCTAGGCCTGGCTCTCAATCTACCGAGCCACCTCATTGCCCCCAAGAATGGTATTTTAATAATCCAGGCATGTAGTGATGTAGACTTGTACCAAGGTATTGGCAGCATCAGAGGAGAGAAGGGTACAAGAGATGTTATGAATGTAGGACCAACATGATTTGGCAACCGATTAGATATTGAGGCAGCAGAAGGGAGGCAAGTAAGAGAGCTAAGACTCAAGACTGACTCCCATGTTGCAAACTCAGATGACTGGGAGGATAATTCCCTCCACCATAATAGGGAAGTTAAGAAGAAGACAAGGTTTTGGGAGAAAGATGATTAATTCTGTTTTGGACATCTGGCTTGAGATTTCCAATAGGCAGCTGGAGATGTGAGATGGAGATCAAGAGCAAGTTAGAGGCTGGATAAATAAATCTAAGAATCACCTGCATAGAGATGATAAATGAATCTATGGGAGATAATGAGATCACCAAGGAAAATAGCATAGAATGAGTAAAGAGACAAAGATAGAACTTTGTGGAACACCCACAGGTAGTGGGTATGACCTAGATGAAGAGTCAGTAAAGAAGACTGAGAAACAGTTAGGTAGGTAGAAAGAGAACCAGGCATCAGAGTCACGAAAACCTAAAAAGAAGAGAACTTCCAGAAGAAGAGGGTGATGATCAGCAGTATTGAAAGTAAGGAAGGATATGGATTGAGAAAAAGTAATTATATTTGGCAATGAAAACTGAATGTATCAAAAAATGAAGGTATCACTGATAACTTTAGAAAGAGAAGTTTTAGTTGAAAGATGAAGCTAGAAGCCAGAATATAGAGAGTTAAGAAAAGAACAAGAAAAAAGAAGTGGGACACTGATTTTAAATGACTTTCTCAAGTAATTTACCCATGAAAGGGAGGAGAGATATAAGATAAGGGGTACAGGAATATTTGGATTAAGCAAGTTTGGTTTTTTTGAGGGTGAGGAGGCATGAGCATGCTTGGAGTCAATAGGGAAGCAGCCAGTGGACAGAGAGTGAAGATAAGTGAGAAAGTAGGGATGATAGAGGGGGACAGTCTGCTGGGGAAGATGGGGTAGATATGGGATCATTTGAGCATAGAGAAGGGTTTGCCTTGGAAAGGACAGGGGCCATCTCTTCATGTGAAGCAGGGATGAAAGAAATGTCTGTTCACTGTGGCTTGAGGAGGAGAGAAAAGGAAGCTCAGTGAATGGTCTCAATTTTATCAGTGAAATAGGAGGCAATGTAACCTAGTGGGTGGTGATCTGGCCTGAGAACACAGTACAGGACTTACCTCTGACACCTATTGGCTCTGTGACCCTTATGACCTCTTGGGACTTCCAAGTAATTCTCTAAGACAACAAATTTCTGTCTATCTATTCATTTATCCACTTCTATATTTATTTACCAATTTACTTTCTCTCCATTCATCTATCCTTCTTTATACCTATCCCTCCATCCCTCCATCCATCCATCTCTCCATNTTCATCTATCCTTCTTTATACCTATCCCTCCATCCCTCCATCCATCCATCTCTCCATTCATCTCTCTTTCTCATCCATCTATTCATTTATTCACCTCTATATCTATTTACCATCTACTCTTCCTCCATTCTTCTATCCTTTACATCTGTCCAATCATCTGTTCTTTCATCCATCTCTCAATTATCTACCTATCCATCATCTTTCTATCTATCTATCTATCTATCTATCTATCTATCTATCTATCTATCTATCATCTATCTATCTATCTATCTATCTATCTATCTATCTATCTATCTATCTATCTATCTATTGTGGTTATTACATAGCTACATAGATTTAGAGCTAAAAGAGACCTTAAAGGCTATGAGTCCAACCTCTTTACTTTAGGGATATGGGTTAAAAGTGAACAAGGGATCCCTGATCAATTAATTCCCCTTCTATCTATTTAATGAAATTACAAGATATTAAGGGTAGATATCAGAGAAAATGAGATGTAAAGGATTCCCTTTCTAGATTTTGAATGGTCTGCTTGCACATGAAAGACCTAGGAAATTTGTCTAAGGTTTAATGGAAGAGTCTACTCTCCTGGCAATGGAGTCAGTCAAGAAATGAGCCAACCATAGAAGAAATCAACTTTTTTTTTTTAAACTACTAAAACCTCTTTATTGACCTTTGGGTAACCCGAAATTTTAATTTTTCCAATTGTAATGTTCTGTGACTTGAAACCATACAGCATCAAAAGACTTCTGATATTTCCTAGACATCCCCAAAAGTGGGTCGTCGTATCCTGGGCCACCGTGCCAGAAGTCAGCTGCCATGGCAGTGATTTCAGTCAAGCAGTGAAACAAAATGTATCAGAGCAAAATTCAGCAATGGCCAGTGGAGCAGTGCCCAGAAGAGACTCGGAGACCGAGGTGAGTGGTAGCAAGGTAGGAATGAACATGAGTGGATCTGTTGTTCAGGAGCACGAGTACCCCACTTCATGTAAGCCTCTGCCACAGGGTTCACTCCATTCTCATTTCTCGACTTGTGAACTCTCTCTGTATCTACTCTTTCTACCGAAGCTATTTCTTTTTTGTGGAAGAGTGTGAAGATGTTTATGGGGGAGATACTTTATTGCTAATTGTTCTTACTATAAAATTGCTGTTTGTACCTTTCCTAATTGTGTCCTCTGGCTGATTGTAGGCAAAGCAAACGCTAGTGGGGGTTCATGTGCTATGGTTTTAGGAGTAAAGACCCTAAAATAATCTTGAACATGGGCTAGTTGTCCTGTGGGGGAACCTAACCTGCAAGGGTGAATTTGGTGGGAGAAAAGAGGGATGAACAGCTTAGAAAAATATGACACTGAGAAGGAAAATGAGACCCAAAGAATGGAATTGGTTTGCCAAAGTTCACACAGATAGTGGGAGAGTCAGGATGTAAACTGAGGCCCTCTTGCTCCAAATCCAGGATTTTTTTCTACTGCTGTCTGTTTTAGGATGCCAGAATTTCTCCATTCTCCCTTCCCTCTTTAATACTAGTAAAGGAATTCATTTCCTCCTTGGTTTGTCTATCCAGGAAAGAATTAGCCAGTTGCAACCTAGCTGTCTCAGCTTTAATTGAAGTGCCCTTTGTAGCAGTGATGTTTTTATTCATTACCGTGGCTCTGTTTGGGTATTTCCTTAGGAGCCCCCATTTCCATCCTGTCCATTAACCACTACCAAGATGTTGTCTGCTCCACTGACAGCAAGCCTTCGATCTGGGAAGGGTTCTTGTTATTCCTAATTACCAGAGCCTTATCTCTACTCAGAGGGTTTAGGAATTGTGGTTGTGACTTGGGAGGTGCGATAGGGATGTCACAAGGCCAGGGATGGATGGGCTGTGGGGTTCGGCTGCCTGCCTTTGTTCCATGGTGGGTCCCAGCTACTCAGTGGGATGAGATGTAAAGCACTGGGTTTCTGTCCCAGGCTTGAGGATAATCATTTGCTTTTTTCCCCTGCCTGCCTTCAAGGCATTACTTAATAGCAACAATCATTAACATTTATGTAGTGTTTCAAGGTTTGTGAAGCACTTTACACATATTATCTCATTTGAGCTTCACAACAAGTCAGTGGTATAGGCCCTATGTTTACTGTCACCCTTTTACAGACGAGGAAACTGAGGCTGGGAGAGGTTAGCTGTTGGCAAGTATGTGAGGTAGGATTTGAACTCAGTTCTTCTCAACTGAATTCCTAGCTCTCTGGGATCATCAAGGTGGCTAAGTGGTTAGAGAGCCAGACCTGAAGACAGGAGGTCCTGGGTTCAAATCTGTTATCAGACACTTCTTAGCTGTGTCACCCTGGGCATGCCACTTAACCTTAATTACCTAACTCTTACTGCACTTCTGCCTTGGAACAGACACTCAGTATTGATTCTAAGTCAGAGGATAAGGGTTATTAAAAAAATTCTAGCTCTCTGACCATTCTAGCTACCTGTAGCAGAAATGGCCAGCACATACTCCTGGAAAGACTAAGAGTCAAGGTTCCAACCACACCAGTTTTCTCTTTCCTAGAATGAGCTTCTCTAGTTCTTTCAATTGATCCTTCTACAAGCATGGTCTCCATTCTCATCACCATCCTTATTCTTTTAATCTCTTTTTCAGTCTTAAAATGAACCACCTTTAGTTCACCAGATCTTCTAGCCTTAGCAGGAGGAAGACTTTTTTCTATTTGGGTTCCAAATTCATCCCCCTGGTTTAAAATTACATCGTGGTCACAACTTCCTTTACTATAAGACTGGTTTAGTTATTACTTAATTCATGAGAAATCTTATCTTCTCATCTCTTCTCCTATTCTCTCCTAGGATATTAGATTAGGTAGAGCATTTATTAATCACTTATCAAGAGCTAGGAATATGAATATATATAGTCCCTGCCCTGTTTACATTCTTAATGGGGAAGACAACCAAAAAAAGATGTGTGTGAAGAATGGAGGAAGTGCCTAGAGAAGAAAACAAAGAAGAAAGGGATGCTAACTTCACAGAAGGAAATCCTATCCAGTATAAAGAGACTGGAAGGTGGAAGAATGATACTGAAGAAGGGAGTAAAAAGATCCCTGAACTTATAGAGCTGAGGAATAGGTATGAGATTCTTTCCCTAAAGAGATGGAATGGACTCGCTGAGAAGAGAGCAACCTCTTATGTAAGTTCTAGGGCAAGCTGATATGGAATCACAAGGGGAAAGGGAGAGGGAGAGGGAGGGAGGGAGAGAGGGAAGGGGAGAGAGAGAGAGAGAGAGAGAGAGAGAGAGAGAGAGAGAGAGAGAGAGAGAGAAGAAGAAGAAGAAGAAGAAGAAGAAGAAGAAGAAAGGAGACAGGGAAGGAGGGAGGGAGGAAGGGAGAGGGAAGAATTAATGGATAGGTATAGAAATAGATAAATAGATGTTAGATATAGACATAGATAGGGCAGCTAGCTGGCCCAGTGGATAGAATGCTGGGCCTGGAGTCAGAAATACTCCTTTTCCTGAGTCCAAGTCTGGCTTCAGACACTTACTAGCTATGTAACACAGGGCAAGCCACTTCACTCCATTTGCCTCAGTTTCTTCACCTGTGAGATGAGCTGGAGAAGGAAATGGCAAACCTCTCCTGTATCTCTGCCAAGAAAATCCCAATGTCACAGAGCAACTGGCATGATTGAGATGACTGNGAAGAAGAAGAAGAAGAAGAAGAAGAAGAAGAAGAAGAAGAAGAAGAAGAAGAAGAAGAAGAAGAAGAAAGGAGACAGGGAAGGAGGGAGGGAGGAAGGGAGAGGGAAGAATTGATGGATAGGTATAGAAATAGATAAATAGATGTTAGATATAGACATAGATAGGGCAGCGAAGAAGAAGAAGAAGAAGAAGAAGAAGAAGAAGAAGAAGAAGAAGAAGAAGAAGAAGAAGAAGAAGAAGAAAGGAGACAGGGAAGGAGGGAGGGAGGAAGGGAGAGGGAAGAATTGATGGATAGGTATAGAAATAGATAAATAGATGTTAGATATAGACATAGATAGGGCAGCTAGCTGGCCCAGTGGATAGAATGCTGGGCCTGGAGTCAGAAATACTCCTTTTCCTGAGTCCAAGTCTGGCTTCAGACACTTACTAGCTATGTAACACAGGGCAAGCCACTTCACTCCATTTGCCTCAGTTTCTTCACCTGTGAGATGAGCTGGAGAAGGAAATGGCAAACCTCTCCTGTATCTCTGCCAAGAAAATCCCAATGTCACAGAGCAACTGGCATGATTGAGATGACTGAATAACAAACAACTAAAATAGAAATAGACAGATGATAGATACTGATGGTAGGTATAGAGCTAGATTGAAGATTTTTAGAAATAGACAGATAGATGGATAAAAAGAAAGGAGTTAGATACCTACCTACACAGATGAAAACATTTATTAAGCACAAACTCTACGTCAGGCACTGTGCCAAGTCCTGAAGATACAAAGACAAATGAATAAGACAGTCCTTGTTTTCTGGGATCTTACATTCTTTTGGGGGAAGCCAACACAGAAAGGGCTGCTGGAAAGGGTGCTGGCACTTGAGTGGGGGGCCCGGTGAGATGTCTCACAGGTGGGGCGCAGACTTGGTTTCCTGTAAAATGAGGCAACAATTTTCCTATAAGAGTTGAGGGAGCCAAAGTGAGTCTAAGGTTGCAGTGGGAGGGAGATAAGGCGGATGACCAGAGTGTTGGCAACATGAGGAGATCGTCATGAAGCACCAGGAGCCAGCAGCCAAGAAATGTCCCTAGTCACTGTGAGAGGAAACAGAGGCAGCTGGTGATGAGTGACTGCCTCCTCTTTGTCCTCACGTGGAAGACTGCCTTCCCCTGGCATGAATCCAGGGTGTGACTGGAGGAGCCTCAGAGCATTGTAGGAGGTGATGACCATTGCCCACACGTGGTGACTCACCTGGGGATAAGTGATCCACAGACTAAATGTGCTTCTTTGAGGGCTGAATCTTGGACACCTAAAAGGTGGGAAGGGGTGGACGGGCACAGCTTGAGGACGGGGCTGCTGTGACCTTGCCCAGAATTGATTCTCATAAAAGGACCACCAAGACCAGGAACCTACAGCTTTGCTGTTCAAATTGTTCACTTTCACAAATTTTCCTATAAGAATAAAAAAAAAGAGAGAGAGAACAAAAAGTTCAATTATTCCTGAAGACCAACATTTTTGCTCCTTTGGAATTAAAGATGGAAGGGGGGGGAAGCCCGCTGTTTGCCTTCGTCCCTTTGTTATTAATAGTCAACTGTAAAGTCTCTGTGTGGCTGGGTTTATCTCTAGTGTGCAGCTAACTCTTGTCCTAATCCCCTAAAAGGCAATGTGGCATTTCTTCATGTCCTTTGGCTTTTCTTCCCCTGCTGAGTGGTCCAGGAGTCTCATGGAAGAGACATCACTCACTGCTGGGCAAAGCTATTGGCTTTTAAGTAGTGCTGCCTCTTGAAAGAACAGCTTAGCTTCACTGTTCCATTGGGGCAAGATGGAGACATCCTGACGCACAGGAAATGACGGGGGTTCCTAGAAAATGACTCCCTTTTTGCTGGCACAACAGGAAAGCATCGGTGGGCTCTGGGCCGTCCAAGAGGGAGACATTTTTGGGCAACAAAGCCCTCTTCATACATGTCAAAAGATAATAGCCTGTGATGAGATGGATATTCTTGCTTTAAATTTTACCCACTTTCTTTTGAGGTGATATCTAAACAGACATCTAAGCACATTGTACAACAGGTTTTCCTCTTTCCTGAGCCCTGAAATCTGGACATTATGTCTAATACCTCTGACTCGGGACCTCCACTTCTGGACTCTCTTCTTGGCGACAGCCCTAAATATTTCTTTGACCTGTTGTGTCCCCACCCACAGTTTATTTTGTAAAATTTATGAATATAGCTTATGAAAAAAAGGGGGGAAATGTGACTAAGGAAAACAGTTTATTAGCTAAGGCAGTAATTAATATAACAGCCTAAAACATTAGATAAGATTGATGCAATTCTAATAGAAAGAGGATAAATTTCTAGAATCCACTGTCATTTCTCTTATTCAGAGAATGGAAAGAAGGTAGTTCAGTGGATTGAGAACCAGGTCTAGAGATGGGAGATCCTGGGTTCAAATGTGGCCTCAGACATTTCCTAGCTGGGTGACCCTGAGCAAGTCACTGAATCCCTATTGCCTAGGCCTTACCATTCTTCTGCCTTGGAAATGAGACACAATATTGATGCTAAGATGGAAGGTAAGAGTTTAGGAAAAGGGAAAAAAAACCCAGAAGTTCCACATTTTTGTATAGTCTTCAATGGTTCAAGTTCTTTGGGTTAATTTTCCAATTTACGAACTTTACAAATAGTAGCTTGCTTGTGTCTAGGTTTCTATAGATATTGGTAACAAGACCTCTGACCTCTGTACAAGCACTCCAGAAAACAATGTTATCAAATCTAGGAGAGCCCCCTTATTTTATGCCACATAAGACTCAGACGATCTCATAAACAAATGTAGAAAACACACAGAAACAAATCCCATAGAGAACTCTCAATAGACCATAAACAATTTATATCCTTTTTCTCCCTTGGCCCCATTTCTCCACAACATTTAAGAGTTTGTCCATACTTCTAGGGCCACCCCATGTTCTGGACATCCTGAGAAGGGGAAGATGCTTTGGTGCTATTAAGCAGGCCAATCTCTTCCCGTGGTATATTGTTGGTATAAGTCACAGTAATTTCTGGAGCTTTGCTTCTCCTCATCATAGCTTTGGTCCATTATTGCTCTCCAACTTTGGGGCAACACGGGCAATCTTCTTATCTCTGCTGGGAAATTCTTCTTTACATAGAGGGTCAGATCACTGAGCTCTTGAACTTGGGGTCAGGGTTGCTCAGGAGACAGCTGGGTGGCTCAGAGATTAAGAATTTGAGAGCCAGGCCCAGAGACAGGAAGTCCTGGGTTCAAATCTAACCTCAGATACTCCTTCCTGGGCAAGTCACTTAACCCCCATTGCCTAGACCTTACCATTCTTCTTCCTTAGAACCAAGACACAGTATTGATTCCAAGATGGAAGGTAAAGATTTTTTTTTAAAAAAAGAAATCTCCTTCCTTTGCTCAAAAGGCTAGATTCTAAGATCATATTGCCTTGGAAATCCCTTTAGTGGGAGCAAGGATTCAAGAGGGATATTTGTCTGTAAATTGCCCTCTAAGGACATGTGAGTATGAACTCCCATGTGATTTTCTAAGATACTCCATCACGGTCTTAGTCATTGTCATCTCATACTGGGAAAATATCTTGTATTTTGTATCTTGTATCATTTTTGTGTTCACAAGGGAATAACAAAGGCAGTAGGTGGCTAAGAAGCTCTTCTCTCAGCCATATGGACTTAAGTGACCATATGAAACTCTGTGTTCTTTTGTCCCAAGCCAGTCATTAATGGCTCTAGTGTTAGGGAGAAGCCCCTACCCCATCTGTTTTGCCATCAGGATCTCTACAGAAGTTAAGCAAATGGGAAAAGGCAAAAAGCAGCCAGAGTCCTGGATGAAGACTCCTTTTATAGGTTAACACAAAGTAGAATCTCCTCTGACAAGATTCCTTTACTCATGGTCTGCCTCTGAATAAATGCACCAAAATTGATCAGGGATCAATTTGATCAACCTCTTACATGCGCTTACTTTACTTGTCAACGCAGGGATTTTTCAGCATAACATAATTGAGAGAGAGCTATGGCATCAAGAGACCTGCATTCCATTCCTAGGTCTACTTCTAATTTGCTTATGGCCTTGGGCAAGTCCTCTCCTTGGGCCTCTGTCATATATTCGGCAAAATGAGGGGGCTAGACTTCTTTGAAGTCCCTACCAAATCTAACAGTCTATGATTTAGTATTATAAAGTAGATGCTCCTTTGCCTGGGCTCATGGGTAAGGCATTTACTCCATGGCCCAGGAAACTGGGTCCAAGCCCAGTGCTGGACCCAAGTGCCAGCCTAACATGCATCTGTGGTAAACAAAGAGGAGAGAATCAGGTAGAGTGAAGTGTAGGAGCTCTGGTAGAGATAGAATGATCTAGAGCTGGGCAATCAAACATTAAATCAATAAGCATTTATTAAATACCTTCTATGTGCTCAGTACTGTTCTAAGCTTTGGAGATAGAGTCCAAAATATGCAATTATTTCTACCCTCAAGGAGTTTGTATTCTATCAAGAGAGATAAGAAAAATAAATAGCAAAAAACATCTTGGCTTGAGATGAGGGATATTCTTTGTCATACTACCTTTGTCCTCCATGATTCTTGTTCAGGAAATATGGTAACAGTCCTTCAAATACCTTAGAATCTCAGTGGCTACTGTGGGGTTTCATGGGCCTATTTATCTTCATTATCCTCATCAAAATTAAATTCATTTTCCACACATATTAATTAAATGCCTACTGTATGCAAAGTATCATAAGAGGCTGTGTGGTACTATGAATAAAGAACCAACCTAGGAGTCAGGAACAGACCCCAGGAGAGGGAATTGGCTTAGAGGATCTTGAAGGCCTTTTTTAGTTCTCAATCCCTTAGGAATAGGACAAGAGGAATCAAAAGGAACAGACAAATTCAGGAAAGATTATGAAGAAAAAAATCTACAGGACTCTGACTCCAAGGATTTGAGCCTGGGTACCTAGGAGAAATTTAACCATATTGGCTCCTCAATGACAGAGACTCTGTTATTCATAAGTGGCCAGGAGTAGCCATTAGCCTGCTTAATTAAGTCCTAGGCAAGTGGCACCACAGTGGATAGAGTGTCAGTCCCAGAGTCAGGAAAACTTGAGTTCAAATCCAATTTCAGTCACAAAACAGTTGTGTGACCTTGAGGACATCACCTAACTTTTGCTTGCTTCAGTTTCCTCAATTGCAAAATGGAGATAATAATAGATCCTACCACCCAGGGTCGTTGTGAGGATCAAATGAGATAATATTTGTAAAGTGCTTGGCACAGTGCCTGGCAAATAGTAGTCACTGATAAATCCTTCCTATCTACCTGCTTCTGACCCATCCTGGCTGTATGACTCGGGGAAGCTTACTTAACTTCTTACTGTCCCAGGTAACTTCCTAAGATGAGAAGTTTCAGGGTAGGTGCTTATATGTGTAGATGGAGAGAGTTTCCTTACATGATAGTCCCTAATATTAATGTTCACCTCCCAAATCTCTGGTTCTTAAAGATGTAAGGCCTTGTGCGGGGTGCAGAGATAGAAAAATAAAAACAAGCCAATTCCTGCTCTTCCAGGGATTCACTTTCTGTAGAAGAGGTGAAGAAACACAATGTATACTTATAGAATTAGGGTTTGGTTTTAAGTGTGAGGTTAGTCCAGATTTATTATTTCAATGGCCTAGGAAATTCTTAGTGTAGAAATTTCCCTATACCAATAAAATCATAAATTTGCAGCTCATAGCCTCAGAGGGCTTCCTGGGAGCCTGAGAGGTTCTGACCTACCCAGGGTGACAGAGCAAGTGTTAGGTACAGAACTTGAACTCAGGTCTTCCTGATCGAACGCTAGCTCTCCATCCACTACCCAGTGGCCTCTTTGCCCATTTCAAGAGAACCCAAAGCAAATGGAAGAGATCATGAACAAAAAGAGAGAGAGGCTTATTTCCCTGTCACCCTTACACGTAGCAACCATTCCCTAATCATGGTCATTGCAAATGTCTAAGGGACAACAAAACCAAATGTCTGTCCAAAACCATTTCCCTTTTACTGTTGGTCCCACTTTAGAATGGCTACAGAGATGAATGCCTGGTAGAAAAGCAGAGAAGGAGTGAGACAGAATTCCTGTAAGGCATCATTTGCCCAAATAATAAGCAATTCCAGGAGTATAGACTGCCCCTTGCTCACTCTCCCTTGGCGGTTGTCACATCTTTCCCTGAAGCATGCTGGTTATGAGACATTTCATCAGAATGACAGCTCCTTCGACGGCCTGCTATTTTTCATCACGCACATGCCTTTCTTTTCCATTTCTAACATCAGCGTTTCACCTTTGAAACCCAAGAAGCTGTCTAAGAGATGGTGAAAGGGACAGGCAGGAACATGGTACTCGTGGACAGGCTATCAGAAGACAGGGTAATGAAGGCCAGATGAAGGGAGGGTAAAGGGTGGTACCAGAAAGGCTGGAGTGGGAATTTCAGATATGTATTAGTTCATGTTTGGGGTTTCTAAGTAGAGAAAAATAGCCCCAGGCTAAGGTTGGGATAAGAGTTCTCAGTCTAAGATCTCTTTTCCTTTTAAATTTTAAAAAATAGCCCCGTCCCCTGATACATCTAGTACAATTGAGTTCGATCAAATTCATAAGTATATCTTAAGGACCTACTATTTGTCAGAACTATAGGCTGCAGAGGGTACTTATGGCTCAGAACCCCAGCTCTGGATTTAATCTGGATGAGTTCAATCCTGTGCGTTGGTAGGGAAGGGGAAGAGAAAGTTCCATAAATCATTTCACTCCCAGGGTTTCTCTAGGAAACCCCAGAATTAGTTCATATAAGTCTCTACAGAAACAGTGGGAGTTCTCAGCATTGAACCCAAACAAACTCAAGTAATTTAAGTGACTTGCCCAAGGTTATAGGCATAGTGAGCATCAGAGGTGGAATTCAAATTCGCATCCTCTTTTGCAAGGCTTCTGTTTCGTTTTCCTTATTCATCTAATAAAATCTGCCTTCTTGATTATGTATTATGATGGTGTGCAGTGGTAGTAAATGGAAAGAAGATATGACTCTTGTGTGTATTAGGCATTTTTTTTGGGTAGAGGAAATAAATAGCTGTCCCATACCTGATTCACATTTTATTATTGTATACTGAGTTCTTTTCTGCCACCCACTATGGGTAGGCCATAGACATCAGACAAATAGAAGTTTTAAATAATTTTTCCCATGGTGAGAGTTTAGTGTTCAAAAAACTCAGGGTACTCTAGGACTGAAATTAGTTTATCGTGTGCAGGGTGAGAGCAGAGGAGCCCATTAGTGAAGAGGGAACAGATGAAGGCCACAGACCTTGCTAACCAACTATTAGGTCAAAAAAATCAAAGATTTAGAGATAGACTGGATCTTTGTTATTGTTATTTAATCATGTCAGACTTTTTGGGATCTTTTTGAGGTCTTCTTGGCAAAGACACTGGAATGGTTGGCCATTTCCTTCTCCAGCTCATTTGACAGATGAGGAAACTGAAGCAAACAGGGTGAAGTCATTTATCCAGGGTCACACAGAACTCAGGTTCTCTTGAGTTCAGGACCAGTGTTCTATCCACTGCTCTACCTACTGAAGGGAACTTAGAGGTAGATTACTCTAATCCTTGTTGTTTTGTAGGTGGGAGAAATGAGGACCAGATCCTATAAATTCATTGCTATTTCCCTTCTATTATGCTAACTGCCTTTCTTCTTCAATCATGTCTCTGTTTTTTGGTCAGGCGACACCAACAACTTCCCCACAATCCAGAACTGTTTCTGACATTAGGCGGTCCACTCCACCATAAGGGAAAGCAGCTAGAATTTTCCTTTTCCGGCCAGAGTTACAGCCCTTCTCTGATACAAGTCCAATTAATACTGTGCCAACCTGGGACTTCATCTCCCTGAGATTATTCCCCTGTTATTCACTCCTGAAGACCTCTTGTCTCACAAAAGCTTGCCTAGGGAGTAGGGCTCCCTGGCATTCTCTACACTTGGGGGAATTTCTGCCTCCAACTCCAGGCTCAGATACAATTACAAATCTCTCTCTGACACCGAGGGAAGGGTATCTTTTACCCAAGGGAACATCCCCACGTGTTCAGGAGTGGCGAAGTATCCCAACATCTACCCAATTATCCGACCCCTAAGCTATGAGTGGCAGACACTCCTAAACCAGACCTACAGAGGAATTCTGAGCTAGCAGCAATGGAGAAATAATGGACCAAGGGGAGCCACCATGCTGAGTCCAAGAAAAAAGTAGAGTCAGGAGGGATGGTGCCAAAAGAAGGTGCTGAAATGTTCTTAGGATCATAGGTTTTAGAGCTGAAAGGGGAATTCAGAGACCATCTCATCCAACTTTTCATTTAGCAGATAAGGAAACTGAGGCTAATACATATGAAATGACTTGTCTAAAGTTACATGTAATGACATAGGTGGAATTTGAACCCAAACCCTATGACTCTGGGCCATTTATGTGGCACAGTGCACAGAGCACCAGGTCTAGAGTGAGGAAGAAGGTACCAAGTAATAACGTTTATACAACCCAGTGGAATTGCTTATAGACTCTGGGAGGGGGAAGGAAAGAGGGGAGGGAAATAAAACGAATTATGTAACCGTGAAAAATATTTTTATAAAAGAAAATAATAATAATAGAGTGAGGAAGACTCATTTTCCTGAGTTCAAATCTGGCCTCACACATTTATTAGCTTGATCACTTAATTCAGTTTGCCTTTCTTTCCTCATTTATAAAATGAGCTGGAGAAGAAAATGGCAAACCATTCCAGTATCTCTGTCAAGAAAACTCCAAATGGGGTCGTAAAGTATCCGACATGTCCGAAATGATTGAACAACAACAATATTGTGTCTTCTAACTGATTGGTAGAAGACACATATCAGGTAGCCCTCGTGAGTTATGGTTTCAAGTGAATGATGATCCACACCTACATTATACTTTACAACTGTGGTGTTTTTTAGGGATCCCTGCTTGTGGGAAGAGGTGCTTCTCATTAATTCATCCATCCATCCATCCATCCATCCATTCATTCATTCATTTATTGGCAATGCCCTTGCATCTAGCAGAAGCAACTCTGATGCTTCACACACAAATTAAAGAGATGCCTTTTTAAATTTTTGAATAGTTAAATAATTTTTTTTGATAGTTAAAAATCCTTGCCTTGTTCTAGGCCGTTCTTTCACACTCACCTTTTTCCTTTTGCCTCCATTTCTTTAGTACTAAATTCTCAACATCAAAAATCAATTACATGATAAGGATTAGACCTGAAATGTAGGAGCTTTCCTAGGGTGAGGAAATTCAGCGTCTACAGGAATCTCTATCATCAAACACTTGAAGGGAAATTTAACCAAATACTGATTCAGGTGAGCACAGCATGGAACTGGACACTGAAATGTTCTCAGTGTACAGTGAAACCTGGATTAGTCAGAATTTAACCAAATGAAAAGCTAACCTAATTAGCTTGACTTTTAGGTCAAAGAGAGAAATGAAAAGAAAACAAATTCAAATTAAGAGAATTTACTCTAAAATAAAATCACTGTGGGGTCATTATGAGAAAAATCTAGACTCCTAATTGCCCCTTCTTCATTTCTGGCATTGAACAGGAACCGTATGATGAAATGGCAAAAGTCAGATGGCCTGAACTGGAATCCTGGCTTTCTTACTATCTGTATGATCTTAGATAAATCCCTTCATTTCTCTGGGCTTCTGACTTGGCTTGTTAAGTGAGGGACCATGAGACAATAGGACCATAGTTCTAGAACTCAGAAGGACAGGAGAGGTCAACTATTCCAACCTCAAAACTGAGGCCCAGCGAAGTTAAATAATTTGTTCAAGGAGCCTGTGGGAAAGAAGTAGCAAAGCCAGGATTTTAATCCATGAAGATGGACTGACTTCTGAAGTCTCATCTAACACTAAACTATGATCATATAAATAGAGTCATATATGTATGATCATGTATAGTCTCTAAGTTTTAGAGCAATTCATCAATAAACATTTTTAAAGCACCTATTATGTGCCAAGTGCTGTGCTAATATATATTATATATTATTATTTTTTAATATTTTATATTATATTTTCAAGCTCATTAAAAGGTAGCTAGGAAGTACAGTAGATAGAGCACCAGACCTAGTGTCAGGAAGACTCATCTTGTGAGTTCAAATCCAGTCTCATACAGTTGCCAACTTCACTCTATTTGCTCATTTTCCTTTTCTACAAAATAGGCTGGACAAGGAATGACAAACCATTCCAATATCTGCCCAAAAACCCAAATGGGGAGTTCAAATCCAACCTCAGACACTTGTGTGACCCTGAACAAGTCACTTAACTCTTTTGCCCTCAGTTTCCTCATCTGTAAAATAAGCTAGAGAAGTAAATGACAAATCATTTAAGTATTTTTGCAGAGAAAACCCCAAATCAGGTCACAAAGAGTCAGACACAATTGAAACAATTGAACGATTCCAGAAAATTCCAGAAAAGTTTCCCAAGCAACTAGGATAGATTCTGGTTTATGGAAAGTGTGAGAAGGCTTAGCCCTTGTTTTGGGCCTTAATTTTTTCCCCTGGGGTTCTATATGTAGGTTCTACCTCCTTGGAGATTTTAAAGCAAAGGGCTGGATGAAAACTTGTCTGGTATGTTGAACTGGGTATGACTTGGCTTGGTTCACCATCTGAAAAGTCTATGTCTAAAGCCACCAGTCTAGATTTTCAAGGTCAGAAAATGGAACTACCCTTACAAAAGGTTTCCATTAGTGGTTGAAACCCAAAGGGAATTCAGGATAATGCTTACTTAGAGCCTCTGGGCACTCTAGGATAGTGAGGTTCATTTTCTAGCTGCCCAAGGCTGACGAAGATATGTAAACTACCAGAGCCTCAGTTTCCCCAACTATAAAATAGAGATAATTATAGCACCTAACTCTCAGGGATGTTCAAATGTAATAATCTGTATAAATTTTTAAATGTTATAGAAACGTACATTATCATTATTATTTTGTATTTTGAAGGCCCGAGGGAGTTATCTAAGTTACTGTACTTGGATAGAACAGCTGTGATTTCATATTCTTCAGTGAAATTCAACTTGACAAACATTTCTCAAGTGTACTTGGAGTCAGAAAGTTTTGGGTTCAAGTATGAGTCAAAAGTGATATCTGGTGATCCTGGAGAAGTCATTTAACTTTTCAGGGCCCTAGGCATTGAAGTCTCTAAGTTTTAGAGCAGTCAATAAACATTTCTTAAGCATCTACAATGCTAAACCCTAAAGAAACATCAAAAAAACCCACAAAAAGATAGTCTCTGCTCTCAAAGAGTTCATAGTATAATGGAAGATACAGCAATATGGACACAACTATGAACAAACACACACAATTAAGAACAAACAATATATGAACAAACATACACACACACACACACACACACATATATGGAGGGAGAGAGAGAGGAAGAGAGAAGGAGAGAGAAGAGAAAAGAGAAGAGAAGAGAAGAGAAGAGAAATATTACCAAGCCTTCCTGGGACACAAAAAGAGGGAAAAATGATACAATCTCTGCCCTCAAGGAGTTTACATACTATTTTTAATTACATTCTAGTGTTAATGTATCAATTAATTAATTATGCTTCTTCTCCCTTTCCCTTCATTATTTCCTAATCAAGAAGGCCTTTGTTCTTTGAAAGCCATTTGACCATTTTCCTTTTCCTTTTAGCACCTAGTTATCTGGGTAATTTAAAAATGTTCTGTCCTGTTTAAAAAGACAAAAAAGAAAATTAAATCACATTTCTGCCTGCAGGTTCGGTTCTCAGTTACAGTTGAAGGCTCCCCCAGGACACACAGATATTGCTTTCTTTAAATGAAACACTTCCTTCTTGTAATTTTTCCCCTGGGCTGGGTCAGTCATTCCTGCTGGGAGCTGGAGGCTGGGCTGAAACCTTGGAGAGAGAAGGCTAAGTAAGGGTGTCTGAGGATCTTAGAAAAAGACTCTTTAAAAAAATTTTTTTTTAATCAGATACGTGGTTTCATTGATGTAGGGAACTACCAGTGAGGAAAGTTCTTTTTCTAATTCAGATCAGTACCTGCCTGGGAATTTATAGTAACTTATAGTCTTTAATAGCAGAGTTTAAAGATCCTCAGTCAGTATGAATCTGAAGTGGGATTTGAACTGGGATCTTCCTGATTCACACATTTGACTCCTTTCATTATAAAGTGAACCTCAAAGTTAACCTGCATTATTCAGAGGATAGTTTCTTCTTCTTTTAAAAATTTCAATTCAATTTTATTTTATTTTCAGTGCCAAAATTTTCTCTCTCGCCACCTATCCCACATTCATTGAGAAGGCAAGAAAAACAAAACCCATTTCAAATATATATTCATACAAAAGAAATGTCCACATTGACTATGTTGGGGAAGAGGTTCAAGAAAAAGAAAGAGAAAAAAGTATGCTTCAGTCAGTACTCTGAGTCCATCAGTTATCTGTGTGGTAGATACCATGTTTCATCATTGGTGAATCGCTGTATTTGATCAGTTACTAAATATTTTATAGGTGATCAACTTTAGAATATTGCCAGTTACCGTGTAAATTGTTCTCCTGGTTCTGTTCACTTCACTTTGTATCAGTTCATATAAGTCTTTAGAAACCATTCCCTTCATCATTTCTTATAACACGGTCATATTCTATCACATTCATAGACTAAACCTAGTTTGATCATTCCCCAATTAATAAATATCCCCTCAGTTTCCAATTTTTTGCCAACCACAAAAAAGAGCTTCTATAAATATTCATATATATATATACGTATATATATATGTCTTCTTTTGAACTCTTTGGAGGTACAGAGCTAGTAGTGGTATTTCTGGGTCAAAAGGCATACACAGTTTAATAGTTTCCAAACTACTTTCCAGAATGGTGAAACTAGTTCATTGCAACAACAATTGTGCATTAGTGTCCTTATTTTTATTTTTTGTATCTCTGCCAACAGTCGCCATTTCCCTTTTCTGTCATCTTACCCAACCTGGTGGGTTTGAGGTGGTACCTCAAAGTTGTTTTAACTTGTATTTCTCTAATTATTAATAATCTAGGCCATTTTTATATGGTTATTGATAGCTTTGATTTTTTCCTATGAAAATTGCTTATTTTTATTCCTTGATCATTTACCTGTTGAGAAATAGCTCTATTCTTACAAACTGCAAACTTACAAACTGAAAATTAGTTGCAAATATATTTGAGAAAAGAGGTCTTTATAAGAGAAACTTGCTGCACATTTTCCTCTTTTCCTTCTAATTTTAGCTGCATTTGTTTGTGCAAAAGTGTTTTAATTTTGTGTAATTAAAATGATCCATTTTACATTTCATGAACCCCTCTGTCTCTTGTATGGTCATGAACTCTTCTCTTATCCACAGATCCGATCAGTAATTTCTTCCATGTTCCACTAATTTGCTATGATGCATCCTTTATGTCTTAATCATATACTGATTTTGAACTTGGAATACGTGATATGCCAAGACCAGCATTCTATCTGTTGCCTTCTTCACGAATCATAAGATCACACGTTTAGCACCAGAAGAGACCTCAGAGGCCCTCTATTTCAATGTCTACCTCTTTTAGAAAAGGAAACCGAGACCTGGAGAGATCAAATAACTTGGCCTGAGGTTACACGGCTAACATTAGTGAGATAAATTTTAAACCTAAGATTGATTCCAGAGCCTTTTTCCTCTGCATCACATTGAGAAGAAAAGGCTGGAGATGGGGAAGGAAGGAAGGAAAGAAGGAAGGAAGGAAGGAAGAAAGGAAGAAAGGAAGGAAGGAAGAAAGGAAGGAAGGAAAAGAGGGAGGAAGGAAGGAAGGAAGGAAGGAAGGAAGGAAAAGAGGGAGGAAGAACGGAAGGAAGGAAGGGAAGGAGGGAGGAAGGAAGGAAAGAAGGAAGGAAGGAAGGAAGGAAGGAAGGAAGGAAAGAAGGAAGAAAGGGAAGGAGAGAGGAAGTGGGGGAGGGAGAGTTATAATTGCTTTTCATGGTGCTGGCTTCTTACTGCTCTCTTGGTGCTATAGCTCCCAGGTGTTCCTGGCTATGGTCTCTGAAGTGATCCATGTACTCTAGTCACCAACTGCTTGACTCACATCTTCCTCATCAGGTTAGTATGAAGAAAACAGCAATTCAGCAATGGATACCACAGCATCTGGTGGGTTTGAGGTAGTACCTCAAAGCTGTTTTAACTTGTATTTCTCTAATTACTAGTAATTAGATAATTTTTATATGGCTATTGATAGCTTTGATTTTTTGTATCCTCCCTATCATATCCTATGGCTTCCTATTGGAGAATATGTTTGGTTTGGAATACTTCTCTACTAGCTTCTCTCTATTGTAGAAAGGATTGGTGCCCTCTCATTTCTGGTTGTGTGTTTCACAAATTCCACTTTGTCTTTCTCAAAAAGGAGACTTCCTGGTCTCCACTTAGAGGAAAAAACCAATGCAGAAGCATGAACTAACTACTCATCAGAGTAGAGAAATAACAAAACAATACAAATACCTTTGGTATTAGAGTGGATAGTGTGCTGGACATGGAAGGAAAGAAAAAGCATTTATTAAACACCTACTTTGTGCCAACCACTATGCTTAGGGCTTTAAAAATATTATCTCACTTGATCCTTACAACAACACCAGGAAGTTGGGACTATTATTAGTTCCATTTTATAGTTGAGGAAACGGAGGCAAATAGAGCTTAAGTGATTCACTCAGCATCATTTAGCTAGCAAGTGTCTGAAGCAGAATTTGAACACAGGTCTTCCTGATTCCAGGTCCATTGCTTTATCTACTGAATCTACTTAGCTGCCCAAGGAAGACATGAGTTCAAATCCTGATTTCAATATTAACCAGCCATATTTCCTCAGGAACTCTCTTAACCTCCATAAGGCTTAGTTTCCTCATCTGTCAAAACCTATTTCCCAATTGAACATGACACTATCCAAAGAATTAAAGTTGAGGATTACCCAATGGACAATGAGAAAGGCTTATGGATATTACCAGTGGACACATGGGAAAATTGTTATAAAGGAGATCAACAGAGATATGTATAATTGGCTCAGAAAGATGGTGAAAATGAAGAATAATTGATGAGCAGCCCACAGGCACTACTGGTAGTCTTGAGTGGTCAGGAGAGCCTGAGGAATAAGTTGGGTGAACCCTATCTAGCAAATGGATGGGATAGGAGGATAACATGGCAAGAATAGATGGACAGTCACTGATGACTTGCAATCTACATCATTGGGGAGAATACCAAATAATAGAGATCTTAGAGCCATCAGTGTTAACATATAAAGGAAATAATAATGCTATTAATGACATTAGAACTCTCATTGGATTCTCCAAGTATTTTATGAAGTTTATTAATAATAACTTGAAGTAAAGGGAAGTAAAGCCTCAGTAAAAAAAAAAGAAATTTTCCCACTAGAGAAGAGAGAGAGAGGGTGGGCTTACAGCAAATTTATAAGAAACACGTGAGGACTCAACATGGACAAAGGGAAAAGGATTCTGGGTAATGTAGTTCAGGGGTACAAAATTTCTAATTACATTCTTGCCTTGGATTGACCAGCTAGGAAATGTCTAAGGCCATATTTGAACCCAGGACCTCCGGCCTCTAGGCCTGGCTTTATCCACTGAACCACCTATATGCTCCATGTTTATGTCTTATAATCATACAAAAGACACAATTAGTTTTTACCTAATTGTTTTGAGTAAAAATATTTTCCAAAATAGCAAATTAAGAAAAGTAACAAAAAAGCATTTCCACCATAAATCCGTGGCATACTGTCCCATCAATACTCAGGCCAAACAATAAACAAGTGATGGAAACAATAAACAAGACACCTAGAGAGCCATACCTCTGGGGAACACATGTGGCCAGGGCTCAGGCATGGGAGGGAATGCAGGTAGGGAGCAGGTGTAACCCAGGGCTTTGTGGGGAGGTGGAGAGAAGGATGTATTGTATGTACAAAGCTTTCTCCTCCACCAGGTCACCTCCTTGTTCTCTTGCCTTGTCCCCGCTCCCAAATCTGCCTTCCTTTAATTTTTTAAACCTCTAACTTGCCCTTTGATGGACTAAAGCATCTATCCACTGAACCACATTATCCAGAGGGCACAATTAATATTGGATGGGAGTCCATCAAGCTCTATCATAGTTTGCAAAGCTCAATGAGAGAGGTTACTTCGAACTGGAAGCATCACAAAGAGAAGAGTTCTCAGGGAGCAGCAAACAGCTTAGGATGGAGCCCTCCAAATCTTTGGGGGTGAAGATGGCAGTATACCAAGTGGGGAACTCAAAGGCAAACCCTCCTTTCTGAAAGGGCACCCTAGGGTTATATTTTCTCATTGGTACTCTTCCCAGAGCCCCCATTACATCTAATTTAGACTTCCATTGGTAACAAATCGGAAAGCCTCTAGCTTGTTTCGAACACATTAATTCTCAAATTGAGTTTGCCTTCCACACTATTTTTAAAACCCTGTTTGGTAAGCATTTCAAAAAGCAATGGTTCTGAAAGATTCTGATTACTTTCCCATTAGCCAGGCTTAGCACAAATGCATTCTTATTCAAGACTAAATCAAAGGGAAGGCAAGTGTTGTGGGAGTTAGAAACCAGAGTTTGAGATTCACCTTCTGCTAGTCAGATGCACACACTCCCCGGGACCACCCAGAAGCAGCAGAGGGTACAGAACTGGCTAAGAATTTGAGCATGCACTGTTGATTCCTTTTGTGAGCAATGGGCCATTTCCCTCTCACCCAAAAGCCCTTTTGTGTGGAAGGTTGGAGAGAGGTATTGAAGAGTCAGATCCAGGTTTTAGAGGAGATAAGGACATTTTAGTCACTTTATGATATTATTAAATATGATAATATTAGCAAAGTGATTCCTAAATTCTAGAGTGCTGTGAAAATGTCATCATCACCACAGGCATCATTATTATTATGCCTTTATTTTCAAGAAATATATATTAAGAACTCAATATGTGTCAGGCACTGTGCTAGTCTGGGGATAAGTCATTTAAGTAGTGCACACACATTCTGTGTATGTTGTTTCCCTCTAAGGGAATATAAGCTCCTTGAGGGGAGGGACAGTCTTATTTTTGTCACTGTTTCCCCAGAACCAAGCACAGTGCTTGCTAATCAGTCAATTGAAAAACATTTATTGGGGGCATCCAGGTGGCTCAGTGGATGGAGAGCCAGGCACAGAGATGGGAGGTCCTGGATTCAAATTTGGCCTCAGACACTTCCTAGCTGTGTGACCCTGAGCAAGTCACTTACCCCCATTGCCTAGCCCTTATTGCTCTTCTACCTTGGAACCAATACACACTATTGATTTTAAGATGGCTCAAATCTATCCTCAGATACTTCCTAGCTGTGTGACTACAGGTAAGTCACTTAATCTCCATTACCTAGTCCTTACCAATCTTCTGCCTTGGAACCAATACCCAGAAGCATTAGGGTTAAAAAAAATTTATTAAGTGCCTGCTAAGGGTAGCTACATGTACAGTGGATAGAGTGCCAGGCTTGGAATCAGGAAGACTCACCTGAGTTCAGATTTGATCTCAGACACTCTAGGCAAGTCACATAATCCTGTTGCCTCAGTGTCCTCACCTGTCAAATGAGGTGCAAAAGCAAATGGCAAGGAGCATCTGGATAGACCAGTGGATAGAGTGCCAGACCTGGAGACAGGAGAACCTGGGTTCAAATCTGGCTCCAATCACTGCCTTGCTGTGTGACCCTGGGCAAGTCACTTAACTTCAATTGCCTAGCCCATACCTCTCTTCTACCTTATTTTGATTTTGATACTTATAGTCCAAGACAAAAGGTAAGGGTTTAACAAAACAACAACAACAAAGAAGAAATGGCAAACCACTTTGGTATCTTTGCCAAAAACCCTGAATGGGATCCTGAAGAGTTGGATGATGCTGAAATGATGGAACAATAACAAAATGTTCCAGACACTGTGAGAAGTGCTGAGGAGGAAAAGAAAGGCAAAAGGCAGTTCCTGTTCTCCAGGAGCTCATGTTCTGGTGGGGAGACAATATTTAAACTAAGAATAAACAAGCCATATTCAGGATATAAGCTTCAAAATTAATATCCAATATTCTAAGTATTATACTTAATGAGATTTATTAATAATAACTTGAAATAAAGGAAGAAAAGCCTAAGTAAAGAAAGCTAGCTTTCCCAGCTGCGCACTGGGGGAAAAAAAGAGAAGGGCAGAGTTACAGAACCTACAAACAAACAACGTAAGCGCGTAACTTAGGCACAAGGGAGGAAAAGGATGCTGGGAGATGAAGTCCAAGGGAACAAGATATTCTAACGAATACATGGACAAATGAGAAATAATTGACAGAAGAAAGGCAATAGAGTTAAGAGGGATTAGGAAAAGCTTTCTTTGGAGATAGGTTTTTGGTGGGACTTGAAAGAAGCCAGGAAAGCCAGGAAGTGGAAGAAGGGCATGAGACTAAGCTGAATACTTTAGTTATCTCTTTCTGCAAAGGAGATCAGGGACTGCCATACCCTTTCAACTTTATCGAAGCCCCCAGGCTTCTAATTGTTATGTTTCTTTTGGACAAGGCAGAAACCATATACTAAGATATTGATAACAGTATGTGGTAGCAGAGAAATGGAAATAAAGTAGATGCCCTTTGATTGGGGGATGGCTAAATAATTGTTGGTAAAGTACTTGAACAGAATAGGATATTATTGTACCCTTTTGGTTGCTATTCCATTGTTTCAGGCATGCCCAATTTTTGTGACTCCATTTGAGGTTTTCTTGGCAGAGATACTAGAGTGGTTTGCCATTTCCTTTTCCAGCTCATTTGATTGAGGAGGAAACTGAGGCAAGCAGAGTGAAGGGACTTGCCAGGGTCATACAGCTAGTCAGTAGCTGAGGCCAGATTTGAACTCAGAAAGATTAGTCTTCCTGATCCCAGGACCAGAATTCAATTCATTGTGCCACCTATAGCTGACCCATTAGTATACTGTGAGAAAAATTCAGAAAAATGTGGAAAAATTTATATGGACTGATATAGAGGGAAGTAAATTGAACATGATACTCAATGCCAACAATGTGAATGGAAAAAAGCCAACAAAAAAAGCCTAAAAAAATCTAAAAGGAACACTATGTAGTTTTAATAAACAATCTTGCCCCCACAGAAGAATTGAGAAAATATGCCTCTCTTTCCTTCTTTTCAAAAGGGAGAAACCTATATGGAATTTTAGATATATTGTTAGTCATGGTTGATGTATTGTTTTTGCTCAACTGCTTTCTCCCTCTTTCTTTGGATTATTCTTTGTCACAAGGGATTGCTTGTAGATTTCAGGGGGATAAAGGAGATATTCAGAAGTGAATATGATATAAAGAAGGTATTAATAAGAATCAGAAAAACATTTTAAGACAGAAACCCTGGCCTTGGTCCAGTAAAGGCCTTTGGTTCTCTTCAGGGTGTGGGTTAAACATTTCATTCTCCAATAGATGATTCTCATTCCCAGCACTGAACTGTGGGAAAAACAATCAAAAAACCAAAACACAAAAACCAGAGGAGAACTATAACTAAAGAACTCCCAGATAATTATTGCCATTAGGCAACATCTTTTTCTTTGGATTTTTTTTTTCTGGTTCTGGGGTTGGGAACCTCCATCACATCTCTTACCCTGTCTAATGGTGAGTATTCCATATACATTCCAGTTTTAATTTCTGAAGCCACGACAACAAATCCAGAATGATTATTTGTCCAATCCTTTCAAAATATCTGTGGGGTACCAGTGGACCCCTAATTCCCTAAACTTATATTTCTTTTATTCTCTCATATAGATGAATTGATGGGGGAGAAAACCCCCGGATAATGTCAAAAGTAAGCCTAAGGGCCAGTCATTCAATCCATCAATGAACCCAGATTTATGAAGCATCTCCTCTGTGCCAGCAACTGTGCTCTGTGCTATGGAAACAAAGGCAAATGTGGGTAATAAAATTTCCCTTTTACAAATGTGGAAACTGAGGTAAACACAAGTTAAATGGCTTGCTCAGGGTCACACAGCTAGTACATTCTATTGAGGAAGAGAATATGTACTTCTATAGATATGTAAATACACGCACGAAAATAGATATAAGATAATTGTGTGTATGTATGTGTGAGAAGTTTCTATCTGGTAGAGAGATTAGGAGTATATGTAATAATAATAGTAATCATCGCTGACTTCTATGTAGTATTTTACTAGTACTTTATTACAGAGGAATAAAGGCAGGCCAACCTGGGCACCTCCCCAAAAGGGAGGCTCCAAGAGGAGCTCCTCAATAGGAGAAAGAGGGATATTCTATGGTGAATATAATCCTTTCCTATCTTAGTCTTGGACTTCCTATCTTAGACTTAGACAAGTCACTCCCTGGACCTCTTATCTCCTCATTTTTAAAATGAGGGGGTTGGATTCAATGGCCTCTGAGGTTTCTTCTAGCCGTAAATCCATGATTAAATGATTGTGTATAATTGGAATTTGGGAGATGCCATTTAAAAGTATATATATATATATATATATATATATATATATATATATATTTTCTGTGGACACGTGGGGACCTTAAAACTACATTTCCTGTGGTCCAACGGGTTTCTGGTTTCTGGTTCTTTGGGCGTGGGGACACAGGCGTCCCCACGCATAAGACAGTTTAAATGGGAGGAGAACCGAAAGTAAGGCCTCTTGACCTTCCTGAGGGCTGGCTAGAAGATGGGCTCCGGCAGTAAATATAAAATATAGGCATGGTCTTATATATATTTTACCAGCATGGCCATGGCTTTAATTAAGCTACTAATTTCTATATTTATATCAGTCTTTATTATTTTTAATCGTAACAATTGATAGACAATGAGGGAAGGAATAAGAATTTTTATTTTTATTTTTTATTATTTTAAAAAATTTGTTATTTTAAGAAATCCATTTACTTATTTATTTAATTTATTATTTAAATCTATTGATTAAGACATTTTTAATTTAAATTTATTGATTAATTAATTAAGAAAAATTTTCCATGGTTCCATGACTCATGTTCTTTCCCTCCCCTCCTCCCACACCCCTCCCATAGGCAATGCACAAAGGAATGAGAATTTTTAGAGTATAGCTAAGCTGGTTACAAATATTATCTCATTTAATCCTCACAATTGGTAGGTGATAAAATCTCCATTTTACAAATGTGGAAACTGAGGCAAACACAAGTTAAATGACTTGCTCAGGGTCACATGGCTAGTAAGTTGAGACCAGATCTGAACTCATCTCCCTTCCTCATGATTTAGTACTCTATGAACTATATCACCTTTACCTGATGTGAGATTAAAAATTAATATCCAAATTATAATTTATATTTAATATAATACCCAATATACATCCAAGAATAATATCCAAAAAATCCAAGTTTTATATTTAATAAATTTATTAATAATAACTTGAAGCAAGAGGTAAGTAAAAAGCTAGAGCAAAGAGGGAGCCAACCCAGCCACACACTGAGGAAAAGAAAGAGAAGGCGGAGGTTACCCACAACTATATACAAACACACAAGGATGCTATGTGGATGAAAGGAAAAGGATGCTCGGTAATACTAAAGGAATTCTGGGGAATGTAGTCCTAGAGTAGAACATTCTAACTACACATTGGGAAATACTAGATAGTGGTTGGGAGGTTTGGGAAAGGCTTCGTGTAGTGATTCCCAAAGTGGGCGCCAACGCCCCCTGGTGCGTGCTGCCGTGATCCAGGAAGGCGGTGATGGCCACACTTTTTTTGTATTACATTCTATTCTGAGTTCAATAAATAGTTTCATAATTTCCAGGGGGTTAAGTAATATTTTTTCTGGAAAGGGGGCGGTAGGGCAAAAAAGTTTGGGAACCTCTGATAGACGGTGGAACTTGATGGAGAAACCAAGGGTTCTCAGAGGCAGAGGAGAAGGGTGCGTGTCCCAAGCTAGGGCAAAGATGGGAACTGGGATATTGCTAATGAAAAACAGCTTCCAATCTACTAACTTAGCTGCATTCTGGCCACTTCATCTTCAAACACAACCAGCTGTGGACCAATTGGGACTAATATAAAGTCCATTATAATGAAAGATTGTCTTTAACACCACAAGGACTGGGACCCCTCCAAGGATGGTGGATTTGGGGTTGGGTTGTTTTTTTTTTGGCTCTTCCTGAGAATTCACTGGGCAGCCAGCTCCATCTTCTCCTCATTTCCTCCTCAGCAAGCTGGTGTTAAACTGAATTAAGCACCATGAGGAAGGGAGTGGGATGTCAGGCAGGCTTTGAACTTTCCAGTGCCTGACTCAGCACCAAAGCGGGAGCCAGGAATTGGATTTGTAGCATCCTCCCTGCTTCTGACACAGGGCTGGCCATGGGTAATGTTCCTTGATGTTCTCCTAGCATGAGGCCAGCTTTTCTAATAAGTGCTGACAGGCACCTTAACGGCAACTCCTGGGAGGAAATCCAGGGAGAGGAAGTTGACAGTGAGCAGATTCTCTACATTTTTAGCGAGGGCCTGAAAATCATTGGTGGGAAGGTACTTCAGATGGGAAAACAAACTCATTAAAAGGCTGCTCCTTGTCTGCCTTTAAATGAAGCCGCATGGGGATCGCGCAGCAGAAATGTTGTCACGACTCTTCCCCTGACTTGGAATTTTCATTTAAAGGACAGGATTTGCCTGTCTATTTGCAGGCAGGATGAAGATAATTGATGCCCTCTCGCACAAACAACAGCCCTTTTACTAAAGAAAGCCGCGCTCCTATTATGACAAACTCCACGGTTCCGTCAAATTGGTTTGTTGTCGAGGAGTCTAGATATAATGAGCCCATTACTAGAAATCACATTCCCAGCCTGACGTTAGAGATGAACCAGTGGTGATGCCCAGCTGCTCCGTAATGAGGTACCCAGTGGAGAGAAGTGGGTGTTGGAGAAACACCTCCCCCACTCCATCTTTTCCCTGCACTCCCCACGAGTCTCCTTTCTTTTCTTCCCAAGTTCTTAGATGGAAGCGAGGCCACCTAATTGGCCATCTCTTCCATCCATCTTCTTTCCATTCACACAACTCTCATCACCTTTCGCCTGGACGCGGAGGCACTAGCCTCCTAATTGGTCTCCGAGACTCTTTTTTTCTTCCTTCTCTAACCCCTCCTGGATGCCTGAAAAAGTGATTTTCTTAAAGCACTGATTCGATCACATCACACTCTTATTCAATAAACTCCAGTGGCTCCCTATTGTCACAAGGATCTAACATAAACTTCTCTGTTTGGTACTGATAGTCCTTCACTCCTGACTTCAACTACCTTTCTAGGATTGTTACACATTAATCCCCTGTATGCATACTATTATCTATCCAAACTGGCCTTAGACTCTAATTTCCCAGCTCCAGGCTCTGTTTCCCTTGCTTGGTGCCCTCCCTTATCTCAGTCTCTTAGAATTCCCAGTTTCCTTTAAGACTTTGCTCCAGTTCCACCTTCTATATGAGGTCTTTCTTGCTCTCCCAGCTGCTGTTGATCCTCCCTTCAATTACCTTGTATTCATTTTATATATATTTATGTAATGATTATTGCCATTCAGTTGTTTTTCAGTTGTGTCCAAACTCCTGAAACCATTTAGGATTTTCTTGGCAAAAAGACTGGAGTGGTTTGCCATGTAAGGATTAAAATTAATATATAACACAATAAAAGTGATATACAAAACAATATAGAATAATATATAATGATTATTATATTTTATAAAGTTTATTAATAATAACTGAAGTAAAAAAGCTAGAGTAAGAAGGGGTACTAACCCAGCCATGCAGGCAGGAAAAAGAGAGAGCTCAGGTGGAGTTACAGAATTATATAAACAATAAGATAATGATGCACATTAATGAAAAGGGAAAAGGAATTTTGGGACAGGGAAAGAATTCTGGGAGATGGAGTCCAACGGTACAATATTTCTAATTAATACCTTCATTTTCTTCTCCTGCTCATTTGACAGATGAGAAAATGGAGACAAACAGGATTAAGTGGCTCGCCTAGGGTCTAATCAGCTAGGAAGTGTCTGAGACCAGATTTGAACTCATGAAGACAAGTCTTCAGAACTCCAAGTCCAGTGCTCTATCCACTGTGCAGCTTAGCTGCTCACATAGCAGGAGCTTACTAGGAATGATAGCACAGCTCAAAGACCTTATAGTTCAATCCACTCAGTTTACAATAAGAAAACTGAGCCCCAAGGAAGCTATAAGACCCTCCTAAGGTCACAAAGATGGTCAGTGTAACTCCACTTCTACTGAAGACTAGGATTTTATTTATTCATTTATTTATGGAGGGATGCCCCTATGCTACTTATTTGGAGGAACAAATGACTGAATTAGCTGAGAGATCGCTGAGCAAAGCAATATACTACATGTGTGTATAAGAGAGTTTATGACACATTCTTTGGAGTAGGATTTCAAGAGAGGTGGCGATAAAAAGCCAGTGATTTTTATATGGCTACTGGGAGACTCTGGAGCTTCAGACATTTAAGAAAATGGCCCCAGGCAAGTTTTTGACTTCTGTCTCTAACAGTGCTAGAGACTATTGAAAGTGGAATTCCCCTTGGTGAGATCATTCTTTGTCTCTGGTTGGACCTGAGGTATTGTCTCACTCCCAGCCAAAGAGCTCATTCATAATGTGTATTTTCTTTCTTTGTTTTTCTTTTCTAATCCGTAGAACTTCTCCAACTTCTGTTTACTGGTTAGCATTGAGAAATTATTTATTTGCTATTCACTATTTATAATGATCTTTTGTGTAACCAGTGTGTGGTGAGATCAGAAACTAAGCAGCTGAATATAAGCTACTCTCCCCCTTGCGAGTAATCAAGGAAGTAGCTTTCCTTTAGATCCTAGACTTGTACCCTTAGACAAAAGATGTCTGATGGATGTATAGCCTGATATACTTCTTGGAGACCAGAGAATGCCTGGCTTCAATAATTCTGGGTTCTGTTTACACCTCACCCAGGGCTGCTGCTGGTATTGTCTTGCATTCCTCATACTCTTTGCAAGGGGTTGGTAAAAATAATATAAAAACCAAAAACAGTCAGATGTACTATATGACCTCTCTGTGGCTTAAAGCTGCTAGAGCATGACCCTAAGAGAATTGGTGGGAAGGGAAGAAGGGAAGATAGTTGGAAGAGGCAATTTTCTTTGGAATGAAAACAAAAACCCTTTTAAAATCTAGTCGTTAGCAGAGATCACATTTGTTCTTCCCTGAGATCATAAGATCCTAGATTTAGAGCTGAAGGGGACCATATTCTCTGAACCCCTTCTTTTACAGATAAAGAAATGGAGTTCCAAAGAGATAATGTGACTTCCCCAAGATTGGTCACACATAGGAATGTATATTTTGAGCCAGAAGGGACCTTTAGAGAACATTTAGTTTTACACATACACAAACACACCCCATCACCACTACTACCACTCTTTTCATTTTTGCTGTTCAATCGTTTCACTCACATTCAACTCTCCTTGACTCCTTTTGGGGTTTTCTTGCAAAGATCCTGGAGTAGTTCACCATTTCCTTTTCCAGTTCATTTTATAGATGTGGAAACTGAGGCAAACAGGGTGAAGTGATTTTCCCAGGGTCACACAGCTACTAAGTGTCTGAGGCCACATCTGAATTCATAAAAACGAGTCTTCCCGATTCCAGACCTGGCACTCTATCCACTGTATCACCTATCTACCCCTGTCATTTTACAGATAAGGAAATTGAGGATCAGTTCTCTGATGAATCATAAATGAATCATAAATCTAAATTAATGTACTGCTTTATTTTTTGTACAGATTTTCTTTTCTTTCTCTCTCTCTCTCTTTTTTTTATAGCAAACAGGGTTAAGTGACTCACCCAGGGCCACACAGCTAGTAGGTATCTGAGGCTGGGTTTGAATTCAGAAATATGAGTCTTTCTCATTCAAAACCCAATGCTCTACCCACTTTGCCACTTAGCTGCCCCTGTGGAATTTCTTTTGTAACAAAGTAAATAAAGATAAATGTAGTGACTATGATACACGAAGACCCAGAGTTTTGTTATATAAAATCCTTACCTATGAAGAGACTGGCTACAGTGAGAATTTACTAATATTTTCCTTCTGCATCCTTCTTTGTATGGTAGGAAAATTGCTCAAAATTGGGATTGAGAGGACCTCAGACCAAATTCCAGCTTTTATACTTACTACTTGTACAACACTGGGCAAGTTACCTAACTTTTCTCAGCTTCAATTTCATTTTCTGTAAAATGAGGGAGTTTGGCCATCTGACCTTGCTTTTGGTTTTTCCATTATGCTAAAGCTTTTCTTCTTTTCTATGTCAATGAAGTTTCCAGGACAACTCTGAGCCAAGATGTAGTTATGAGCCCAAAAGTTCACTGCTAATCCCTGTAGAGGGTCTGACTGCTGAGATCACTAGTATTTTCTTGAGCAAGTGTCCCAAATGGAATTCTTTCCACATTGTAACACATCTGCCTCTGGCTAGCCAAGTTCTTTTTTTTTCTTTTTTAAAACCTTTACCTTCCTTCTTAGAATCAATACTAGGTATTGGTTCCAAGACAGAAGGGCAATAAGGGCTAGGCAATGGGAGTCAAATGACTTGCTCAGGGTCACACAGCTAGGAAGTGTCTGAGACCAGATTTGAACCCAGAACCTCCCATCTCTGGACCTGGCTTTCAATCCACTGAGAGACCTAGCTGCCCCCGGTCAAGCTCTTAATAAAACTTTTGGACAAAAGGCAATTCCTTAAATGAAGTTGGATCCAGTTTAGGATTTATACTTGAAGGAAGGGGATGTTGGAGGGGCTACCCAGGCTGGTATGAAATGGTGTGTGATTGAAAATTCAGTTCCTTTTTTCTTCCCTTTCTTTCTTTCTTTCTTTCTTTCTTTCTTTCTTTCTTTCTTTCTTTCTTTCTTTCTTTCTTTCTTTCTTTCTTTCTTTCTTTCTTTCTTTCTTTCTTTCTTTCTTTCTTTCTTCCTTTCTTCCTTTCTTTCTTTCTTTTTCTTTTTTTAGTTTTTTATTTAATTAATTGATTTAGAATATTTTTCCAGTTACATGAATTATATTCTTTCCCTCCCCTCCTTCCACCCCCCTCCTATAGCTAATGTGCAATTCCACTGGGTTTTACATGTGTCGTTGATTAAGACCTATTTCCATATTATTGATATTGGCACTGGGGTAATTGTTTAGAGTCTATATCCCCAATTATATTCCCATTGAACCATGTGATCAAGCAGTTGTTTTTCTTCTGTGTTTCTACTCTTTCTTTCTTTAAAGATGTTGGGGACTATAAGTATGGGATGTCGCCTACATGGTAACTTGGTTGATCTGTGGGATAATATTTCCTCCTATTTCCCCTCCCAATCCCTTTGTTACAATTGTTAGCTTTCTGGATAGGAAGAGGGAAGGGACATAATGGGAAATGAAAATTAGAAAACAAATCTAAAAATAAAATTAAATCCAGTTCTTCTTAAATGCAGTTCCTTGCTAGCTGCACCCGTGTCTTAATCAATTACTCAATAAACATTTATTAAGCACCTACTTTGTGCCAGGTTATGTGAGTCATTTACCCAGGAACAGAAACGCCATAGTGAATGGCCAATGGAGTGCTGCCAAAGCTCATGACACTCTTTACCATCAGCCCACTTCTACATGCTGTTGTTTTTCCTCCCAAAGAGCGAATGGCTAAAAACCAAGAGCCAAAACAAGGTGATTACTCATGAGTCCCCCCAGCCAGCAAATTCAGCCTTGGCAACACTGATAGCCACCACCACCACCACCACCACCTTCTTCTTCTTCTTTTTTTTAAACCCTTACCTTCTGTCTTAGAATTGATATTAAGTATTGGTTCTAAGGCAGAAGAGTGGTAAGGACTAGGTAACTGGGGTTAACTGACTTGCCCAGGGTCACACAGCTAGCAAGTATCTGAGGGTACATCAACACATCCTGGTGGTGTTTGTTTTCTCATGTAGATTCTAAGATTAAACTGTCTTTTATGGTTTAGATCATACATAGGATCCTAGACTTACAAATGGAAAAGCCTTTAATGCTTATATAATCCAACTTCTTCCCTTTACAGTAATAAACTGAATTCTAGAGATGTGATCTGAATGAACACAGATAATAATCAATGAGACTTGAAATTTTTTTTAAACCCTCTCCTTCTGTCTTAGAATCAATACTAATTACTGGTTCCAAGGCAGAAGAGCAGTAAAGGGTCAGGCAATGGGAGTCAAATGACTTGCCCAAGGTCACACAGCTTGGAAATGTCTGAGATCAAATTTGAATCCAAGACCTTCCATCTCTGGACCTGGCTTTCTGTGCGCTGAACCACCTAGCTAGTTAATGAAAACTAAACCGAGGTTCCCTGATCAGAAGTGGGGTACTTTATGGGACTATTATTCAAAGTCTCATCCTTCCTCTGTGGGGATCAAGGGAAGGTAGGATGGTAGCAACTATTTTTCAAAAATTTTACTTGCCATATGTTAATATCCAGTAACCTTTTAGCTCTTTGGAACTGGAAAGTGTGTGTGTGTGTGTGTGTGTGTGTGTGTGTGTGTGTGTGTGTGTGTGTGTGTGTGTACAACTCTCTAGTTCCTCTGTTTAAGCTAGTTTAATGGGTCTCAGTGAAGAGTGGTTGCCACTGGGTCATGTTGATCAACTTGAGGGGGAAGGGCAAGACTCTCACAATTCAAAACGGACTCATTTCTTGCTGTCGTCACAAGTTACCCCATGTCTTTCTGTCTTTTTATTGCCAAACTCCTGGAAAGGTACCACTACATATTGCTTCTGTTTCCTCAGTTCTGCTCAATTTCTCAACTCCTTGCAATCTACTCAAATGAAACAGCTCTCTCCAAAGTTACCCAGGATCTTTAAAAAGAAAGCTTTTTCTAGGAAATAATTTTATTTTACTTCTCTGTGTCTTTTGATTCTGTTCATTTCTCTTTTTTTTAAATTTCAAACCCTAATATCTTTTATATATATATCCTTCTATATTAATTTTATTTGTTACAGGGCTAGGTAATGGGGGTTAAGTGACTTGCCCAGGGTCACACAGCTAGGAAGTGTCTGAGGCCAGATTTGAACCCAGGACCTCCTGTCTCCAGGCCTGGCTCTCAATCCACTGAGCCATCCAGCTGCCCCCATTTCTCTTTTCTCCTAGAGACTCTCTCTTCTCTAGATTTTCCTGACTGTTCTCCGCCTGCTTGTCTTCTTATTCCTTCTCAATCTTCTTTGATGGCTCTCTAGCCATTTCCCTTCCCCTATGTTTGAGTTCAGTTCAGTTCTCTGTTCTACATCTTTTTCTCTCTCTCTGCTCCTCCTTGTTGACCTTATCAGCTACCATTGGTTAAATTATTATCTCTATGAAGTTAATTCCCAAATCTATATCTCCAGCACTCTCTTGCTTTCTAGGTTGCAATCATGCATGTCTGTCTACAGATTCTGTAAATATCTTAAATTTGGCATGTTCAAAACAGAGCTCTTTCCCTGCAAACTCAGCCTTCTTATAACCTTTCTTATTTCTGCCAAAGGCATCATCATCCTTCCAGTCACTGGGATTTTCAACTTTAGCATCATCCTCCCCTCCTCATTTCTCCTCACCCTCCTATCTAATCAACTGCCAAATTCTGTTGATTTGGTTTCTACAACAAATCTCAGGAGTTTCTTTCTTTTCACTCATTGACCATTATTTAGATTCTTATCACCTTTTTAAAACAAATACATACAGGGGCAGCTGGGTAGCTTAGTGGATGGAGAGCCAGGCCTAGAGACGGGAGGTCCTAGGTTCAAATCCGGCCTCAGACACTTCCCAGCTGTGTGACCCTGGGCAAGTCACTTGACCCCCATTGCCTACCCTTACCACTCTTCCACCTATAAGTCAATACACAGAAGTTAAGGGTTAAAAATAAATAAATAAATAAAAATAAAATAAAATATATACATACAGGTTGGGGCAGGTAGGTGACTCAGTGCACTTAGAGCCAGGCCTAGAGATGGGAGAGATTGGGTTTGGAAGGGATCTTGGGTTTAAATGTGGTCTTAGATACTTCCTAGCTATGTGACCCTGGGTAAGTCACTTAACCCTCATTGCCTAGCCCTTGTTGGCCTTTTGCCTTGGAACCAGTACATGGTATCAATTCTAAGATAGAGTGTAAGGGTTATTAATCTATCTATGTATCTATGTATCTTTCCATGTATGTATGTATGTATGTATCTATTTGTTTGTGAATTATTCCAGTATCCTCTTAATTTGTTTCTCAGCATCTACTGTCTCCCCTCTCTTCTACATCCTTCATCCAGCTGCAGAATTGCAGTCACTCCTCTGCTTGAGAAGCTTCAATCTTTCCTTCTTTCCTCTAGGAAAAATTCATGCTCTTTTATCAGTGAAAGCCCATCACAATCTGTTGCAATCCATTTTTCTAGACTAATCTCGCTTTCCTTCCCCTCATAATCCTTATATTCTTTACAAACTAGCCCACTTGATGTTCCCTATACACAGTATTCCTGTGCAAGCTATCACCAGTGACTGCAAAGTCCTTCCTCCAAAGCTTGGCATTCCAGAAGCTTTAGCTGCCTTTACATCGCTTAAGTGTTGCCTCCTAAAAGAGGACTTTATCTCTCTTTAGACTTAGACTTTCTTAGTTTTTAATTCTCTTCCAACATTATAATTTGTCATTTTTCAGTTATTTCAATTGCGTCTGACTCTTAGTGATCTCATTTAGAATTTTCTTAGCAAAGATAGTGGAGTGGTTTGCCCTTTCCTTCTCTAGCTCATTTGACAGTTGAGGAAACGGAGGCAAACAGGGTTATGTGACTTATCCAGGGTCACACAGCTAATGTCTGAGATGGGATTTGAACTCAGCTCTTCTTGACTCCAGGTTCAGCACTCTATCCACTGTACTATCTAGCAGCCTCTAGACATTATTTATGCTACATATATTTTACCCAAACTTTTCTGTTTATGTGTTTTTTTCCTCAGTATATTTGACAGCAAGATTTTTTTTCATTTTTGTCTTTAAAATAGTTGGTGCTAGATTTATGCTTAAGTGAATTAAAAATTGTTTAATACTCATTTTATATTTGTTATTTCTTTATCGTGATGATTGATCATCCATGTGTTTGTATGCTCTAACTTTTTTTTCATTTATTCCATCTTGGTTGGTTTGCTTCCAATTTATTGCTATTACAAATAATGCTACTAAAACATTTTTTTGAACAAATGGATATTTTTTCTTCTCATAATAACATTCTTACAAAATAGTCTCAGTAATAGGATCACGGGGTCAAAGCTCTACAGCACTTATTACAGAATTCTATATCGTTTTCCAAGAAGACTGTATCAACTCACAACCTCACCAAGTATAAATTCATCATTTCAAGTGATTTTTGCCAATTTCCCATGAATTGAGTGGAATCTCAGAGATGTTTTAATTTACACTCCTCTATTATTAAAGAATTTGAACATTTTTAATGTGCATATAGATCACTTGTGTTGCTTCTTCTGGTAGCCATCAGTTCTGATGCTCGGATCCCTTATCTATTGGGGAGATGGGCCTTTTGTTATTACCTAGAGACAGACATGAAAGTGTTTTGGGTCATTAAGAACCATGCTCCAAGTCTGGAGATGGGAGCTCCTGGGTTTAAATCTGGCCTCAGATACTTCTCAGCTGGATGACCCTGATCAAGTCACTTGACCCCCATTGCCTACCCTTACCACTTGGAACCAATAAATGGTATTGATTCCAAGATGGAAGGTAAAGGTTTAAAAAAAAAAAGAGAGAGAACCATACTCCAAAGAGAACAAATGTCATAGACTGTTGTTGGTTGAATGTGCATAATTTTTATATTCAGAAGTGATAGTAATCTCTAGATATTTTCCAAAGACTAGTATTTGGAATTATATAAAAATGGTGTTAAAGGAACTACTTGGGTTTTTTATATGGCATTTGGGAGACCATCGGGACCCAAATCACAGGGACTTTGTGACGGTATTATGACTTTTCAGTGTTGCAGATGTCAGGTCTCTCGTGTCCCCGAGATCAGGATTATCCAGTAATGACCCTAAAAACATGTAAGCGGTGGCAGGTTCTCTAGAAGACCTTTAGCACCTTGCCACCAAGCAGCATGATGGAGTCGGAGTGATAGCCCATGGAGGTATTCCAGTCTAAACAACAAGAGAAAAACTAGTAGCCAAGGTGAAAAAAAAGGGACATATCAAATAGTCATGTTAGCTGATCATAAATGTGAACATGCATGTGCATATATACACATAATAGAGCATAAGTTTATTTTAGTATAGCAAATTATTGATAACTTTTATTTTTAACACATAGGTTAAACTGCCCTTTTCATGTTGATTTAAATATTGTGGAGTCATTTTCAGTCACGTTGTAAAAAGGTAAAAAATTTTACAACATCCGACTCATTGTGACCCCTTTTTGTGTGTGTGGGGAGGGCGATCTTGGGAAAGATATTGGAGCAATTTGTCATTTCCTTCTCCAATTCATTTTATAGATGAGGAAATCAAAGCAAATAGGGTAAAGCAACTTGTTCATGGTCAGTCACATAGCTAACAAGTGTCTGAGGCTGGATTTGAACTTAGATCTTCCTGATTTCAGGCTGAGTACTCTATCAACTGTACCACCTCGCTGCCTCAACTTTTTTTTTTTTTTTTTGAATTTCAACAAATGTTTTAATTTTAGAGATTTTGTTTTCCTTAGTAGGGTAACAAAGACTTTCAAGTGTTTGAAACCGTCAGTCAACAACAATAGCCTCATTTAAATTCACTGATTGTCCTTGAGAACAGAAATATAATCAGGATCCTAATTCATTAATTATAATGATTTTTCAGGTTTGGACACTGATAGCTGACAGTAGCTGCTTATGCAGAGTGTCAAAAGGCCTATTCTTTAAAAGAGGAAAAATTATATAGACAAGAAAATTATGTGAGAAGACAATGGATGAACATTTTAGTCATATTAGCTATTTTTCTTACCTTCCATGAGAATTCTGCACTTAAAGATGGAAAATAAGCATTATAAATATATAAAGATGTAGAGAAAAATGCTATAATTTTCACAACTTGACAACTGACTAAACACAAATGGAAGTGAGGTCTTCTTATCCTATTATTTTTTACCTTCCCACCATTAGAGAATTTGGATAATAGTCACCAGAAATCATATACATCTACCTTTTCCTTAATTACTAGCTACCTCAATTTTAAATATAATTTCGGTTTTTTGTCTATTACCTTCTGTTTTCATGGGTATGGAATCAGTTTTTTTCTTTAAAAAATTTTTTTTAACAATTATACAAAAAAAATTTCCATAAGTTTTCCAAAGTTATATGATCCAAATTCTCTCTCCCTCCTTTCCCTCTCCACTCCCAGAGCTGACAAGCAAGTTGATCTGGGTTACAAATGTATTCTTATGCAAAATATATTTTCATATTGTTCATTTTTAAGTGAGTAATCATATAAAGCCCAAACCCCAAAACAAAAACTTAAATAAACAAGTGAAAAATTGTATGCTTTCATCTGTATTCCAACTCCAATAGTTCTTTCTCTGGAGGTGGGTAGCATTCTTTTTCATAAGTCCCTTGGAATTGTCCTGAATCATTATATTGCTAAGAGTATCTAAGTCTATCGCAGTTGATTTTTCCACAGTATTGCTGTTACTGTGTTCAATGTTCTCCTGATTCTGCTTATTTCACTCTGCATCAGTTCATGAAGGTCTTTCCAGCTCTTTCTGAAATCATTCTGTTCATCATTTCTTGCAGTACTATCTATCACTATCACATAACATAATTTGTTCAGCCATTTCCCAGATGATAGATATCCCTTCAATTTCCAATTCTTTGCTACCACAGAAAGAGCTGCTATAAATATTTTTGTACAAGTAGGTCCTTCCTCCCCCCCTTTTTTTAATCTCTTTGGGATACAGACCTAGTAGTGGTATTACTAGATCAAAGAATATGCATTGTTTTAGAGCTCTTTGGGCATGATTCCAAATTGTCCTCCAGAATGTTTGGATCAGTTTGCAATTCTACCAGCAATGCACTAGTGTACCAATTTGCCAAATCCTCTCTAATATTTGTCATTTTCCTTTACTGTCATATTGGCCAATCTGATAGGGATGAGGTGGTACCTCAGAGTTGTTTTAATTTGCATTTCTCGAATCAATAAGTATTTAGAGCATTTTTTCATATGATTATCAATAATTTTAATTTCTTTATCTGAAAACTACTTATTCATATCCTTTAACTATTTGTCAATTGGGGAATGAGTTGTATTCTTACAAATCCAACTGAGTTCTTTATATATTTGAGAAATCAGACCTTTATCAGAGAAATTTGTTATACATTTTTTCCCAGTTTGTTGATTTTCTTCAAATCTTGGTTATATTGGTTTTGTTGGTTTTAAACTTAACATAGTCAAAATTATTCATTTTAAATCTTGTAATGTGCTCTATCTCTTTTTTGGTCATAAATTCTTCCTTTCTCCATAAATCTAACAGGTAAACTATTGTAGTTTCCCTAATTTACTTATTTTTTATTTTTATTTTTTTTTAAAATCCTTAACTTCTGTGTATTGGCTCCTAGGTAGAAGAGTGGTAAGGGCTAGGCAATGGGGGTCAAGTGACTTGCCCAGGGTCACACAACTGGGAAGTGTCTGAGGCCGGATTTGAACCTAGGACCTCCCGTCTCTAGGCCTGATTCTCAATCCACTGAGCTACCCAACTACCCCCCTAATTTACTTATAATATCACCCTTTATATCTAAATCATATGCCCATTTTGATCTTATCTAGGTATAGGGTGTGAGATCTTATCCCCAAATCTGGAATCTTTGGATTTAGCAAATACTAGATTGCTGAGGTCATTTACCACTAATCTATTCCACTGATCTACCATTCTATTTCTCAGTTACTACCAGATTGTTTTGATGATTAATACTTTATAATACTGTTTTATATCTGGTACTTCTAGGCCACCATCCTTCACCTTTTTTTCTTTATTAATTCCCTTGATATCCTTGTTCTTTTGTTCTTCCAGATGAATTTTGTTATTTTTTTCTAGTTCTATAAAATAGTTTTTTGGTAGTTTGATTGCTATGACACTGAATAAGTAAATTAATTTAGGTAGGATTGTCATTTTTATCATATTAACTCAGCCTACCCATGAGCAATTAATGTTCTTCCAATTGTTTAGATTAAACTTTTTTTGTGTGTGAAAAGTATTTTGTAATTGTGTTCATATAATTCCTGTGTTTATCTTGGAAAATAGATTCCCAAGTATTTTATGTTGCCTGAAGGAATTTTAAATGGAATTCCTCTTTCTAACTCTTGCTGCCAGACTTTGTTGAAAATATATAGAAATGCTGATGATTTATGTGCCTTTATTTTGTATCCTGCAACTTTGCTAAAGTTATTAATTACTTCAACTCGTTTTTTAGTTAATTCTCTAGGATTCTTTAAGTATACACCATCATATCATCTTCAAAGAGTCATAGTTCAGTTTCCTCATTGCCAACTTTAGTTCAAGTTTTTTCTTCTCTTATTGCTAAAGCTAACATTTCTAGTACAATATTAAATAATAGTGGTGAGAATGGGCATCTTTGCTTCACTCCTGAGCTTATCGGGAAGGCTTCTAACTTATCCTCTTGCAGATGATACTTGCTGATAGTTTTAAATAAATATTGCTTATTATTTTAAGGAAAGGCCCTTCTGTTCCTATACTTTCTCATGTTTTAAATAGGAAGGGGTGTTGTATTTTGTTGAAGGTTTTTTCTGTATCTTTTCAGATAATCATGTAATTCTGTTAGTTTGATTCTTTATATGGTCAATTATGCTGATAGTTTTTCTCATATTAATCCAGTCTTGTGTTTGGGGACCAGTTTTATGTAACATTTTAAAAATTAAATAAAATGATGCTTGTTTCACTTACCTTTAATAAAAGGCAGTTGCCAATGTTTTTCTGTTTCATATCAGGGGTGGAACATCTGTCCCTAGCATCTCAAAAGTAGCTGGTCAACAGTCTTGGACCCTGCTTGTCCTGCTATCGATTTTACATTATAGAAATTTCTTCATGGACACATGCCTTCTACTCATCACTAATATTGCTGAGGATTTCTGGGAAGAAGTACAAATAAGAATCCAAGAAATGGACTTGAGTGACATATTACATACCATTGCTTTATAGGTTCTGAGAAATTCGTTGACATTTTCCTGGTAATTTTCTCCCTTGTAATTTGCCAAAAACTTCTTGGTCCCTTTTTTAAAAAAAATAGTCTCTATGTTCTTTCAACTTTATTCAACTATTCTTCAAAATATTTGTCTTTTATCACTTCCTTTATTTCAGGTCCAGAGCATATTTTCTTTTTGATTTTAGCTGTATTGTTTCTTAGAAATTTATTTTTCCAGTTAAAAAAAGTACATCATTGCCTTTTCAAGTGTTCATGTAATCAAGGTTAATATGCACTTCTCACTTCTCTTTTTTTCTTAGGAGAAACCAGTGGTTATTTTGCCATATTTTTATTTTCTGGATCAGGTATTGACTTTGAGGTTAGTTTTGTGTTTTGTTTTGGTTTGTTTTTTAAGAAACTGTCACCTTCCATCTTAGAATCAATATTGTATATTGTTTCCAAAGTAGAAGAGCAGTAAAGGCAAGGCGATGGGGGTTAAGTGACTTCCCAGGTTCACACAGCTAGAACATGTCTGAGGCTAGATTTGAACCCAGAACTTTCCATCTCTAGTCCTGGCTCTTAATTCCACTAAGCTATCTAGCTATTTATGACATCTCTATGTCACATTTTCTTGTACATACTCCTTCTGCCCATTGCTCCTACTTCCATTTCTTTTTCTGGCACAATAATCAAAGATGAACACTACCATCCCAGGAAAGGCCAAGTCAGTCAATTGCCTGAGGACTTTGTGTGCTGTCCCTATGATTTCCCTGATCAAAACTACCCTGTCATTGATCATCACTTACCTATATATTTTCTTCTATCAGAGTATAAGTTCCTTGAGGGCAGGGACTATTTTGCTTTTTGTGTATGCATCCTCAGAATTTAGCACAGTTCTATAGTTGGTCTTAATAAATGTGTTTTTATTAATTTCTCTCTCATTCACACTTGATACTCAATGGCACATTTTTATTCATTCATCATGGCATAGTACATAGAATGCAAAGTCTGGAATCAGGAAGACTCAAGTTGATGTCTGGTCTCAAACTCCTCCTGGCTGTGTGACATTTGACAAGTCACTTAACCACTTTGTGCTTCTATTTCCCATTCTGTAAAATGAGGGTATCCTTCCTTCCTTCCTTCCTTCCTTCCTTCCTTCCTTCCTTCCTTCCTTCCTTCCTTCCTTCCATCTTAGTACTATGTACTGGCTCCAAGAAAGAAGAGTAGTTAGGGCTAGGTAATGAGGGTCAAGTGACTTGCCCAGGGTCACACAGCTTGAAAGTGTCTGAGGCCACATTTGAACCCAGGAACTCCTCCAGGCCTGACTCTCAATCCACTGAGCTACCTACCTTATTTCTTATTTCTGTAAATGTTATTTCTGTAATCTTATTTCTATAAATTTCTATTATTTCTGTAAATCAATGCCTAATAGTTTACACATGCTCTGATATCATGACTTCTTCATATTAGATAGTATGGAGAGAATAATGAGGTATATACGTAGTTTAGAAGCTAGTTCCATTGCAATGCTAATGGATCAAGGAGGGAAGCCACTATAGATCCCAGCTATTCTCCTCTCCATTGTTCCTAGTTCCTTTTGCCCAGAATTATATGACTTTGAATGTCAATGACTTTAGAGACAGAAGAAGCAAGCAGGTACTGTTATGTTGGACAATATATTCCAAAAGATTATCATCTAATTATTCTGAGACTAAATATTTGAAAAAGATTTTTTTTGCACTACATAGGAATAAGGGCTCTGTGGGGAAGGAGAGAAGGATTATCCATATTTGGGCGACATCAGCATGGCTTGAAATTCCTTAAGGAAGTCATGGCTATTATCAGAAAAGCCAATCTTGAGTCTTTGGGATGTCTTCTCCAGGGTGTCATCATTGATCAAGACCATCTCCCTTCTCTTCAAAGTATTAGCACTGCAGACAGCAAACTGGGGCTCAACATTTTCGGCCTCCTCGATAATCCGTGTCTCCTTGGCAGAAGCATTTGAGCAAAAGAAGCCGGTGGTGTCAGAGAGCATCAAAGGAGCCCTGACTCCTTTACTATGATGGTGGACACTGAGAAATGGGGCTTCGATGACTCTTTTGTTGTTGTATCAGTGCTGCTGATAGACTTTGGTTAGTTTTGCTGAACTGTTTTTTCTCTCTTATCCTTTTTTATTCTTTCTTATGGCTCTCCAGGTGTGTGGAAGAAAAAGGTGGACAAGACATATCAGAAAATGAAGAGGATATAAAAACAACAAAAAAATTCCAATGAATAGATTTTTTTTGGAAAAGAAAGAAAAAAGTATTACAGACTAGAACTAAATTATGGATCAGAAATTTCTTTTTGAATGCAGAATCTAAGCAAAAGGAGAGAGTGCTATATTTTCTTTCTTTTTTTTTCCCCCTTAAATCCTTACCTTCTGTCTTAGAATTGATACTAAATATTGTCTCCAAGACAGAAGAGTGGTAAGAGGTAGGCAGTGGGGGTTACGTGACTTGATCAAACAGCTGGGAAGTATCTAAGGCCAGATTTGAACCCAGAAATCTCCCATCTTTAAGCCTGGATCTCTATCCAACGAGCCACTCAGTTGCTCTAATATATTATCTTTTACTAATTAGCAGGAGATACACTTAGTTCAAAGGAAAAGCAACTATAAAGTGGTGATAGCAATGATACCTACAAATGAGGTATTTGTGCAAGCACTTAACACAGTGCCCTTCTTAGAACATAGTAAGAGCTTTAAGATGTTTATTTGCTTATTTCCAACCCCTTTCCAGTTCAATCTCCCCAAGAATGCTTTTCTTGTTATTCCCTGAGAACTTACTCAAGGCTTCGGTTTTTAATCTTGGCTAAATTCTCAACTTCTTAAAGGTTTTCCTATTTATAGCTAGCCATTAAAAATTACTCAGACAAGGAAAAAAGAAACATTTACTTAAAATATTGTGAAAGCAAAAAAAAAATATCAAAACTCCAAATATACGGGGACCCAAGAAAACCATCTTTTTTCTCTCCCTCTCCTGCGATCCAAGTGTGTGAATCCAGCCCAGTCCTGGTATGGGCCCTTAGCCTAGCTTCAGCCCTGAAGTCAGTATGAAAGACTAAAGTTAAAAATACTGACATGACAATTTGGGGATCACCACAAGAATACTGTGTCTTCACGATCTGGAAGCTGCTCACAGACATGTTTCCACGTGAGAATTATTGCCTTGGAAGAGGGAAGACCACCAGAAGTTCGTAATCCATGTATTATTTGGAGCAGTGAAATCTCCCAGACTGGGATTAGTACTCAATAACTAATTGCCCTGTTAGGTGGCACAGTGAACAGATAGCTGGGTCTGAAGTCAGGAAGATTCATCTTCCTGAGTTCAAATCCGGCCTCAGACACTTCCTAGTTGTGTGACCCTAGACAAGTCACTTCACCCTGCTTGCTTCAGTTTCTTCAGCTATAAAATAAGGTAGAGAAGGAAATGGTAAACCACTCCAGCATCTCTGCCAAGATAAATTAGCTGTGTGACCCTGGGCGAGTCACTTAGCCCTTGTACAAATAGAAATTTTGTACCTTTGAACTACATCTCCCAGCATCCCTTTCCTCTTTCATCCCCACCTTGCGTGCTTATGTATTGTTTATAAATTGTGTGTAACCCCACCCTCACTCTCTTTTTTTCCCCCCACGTGCATGGCTGGGAAAGCTGGCTTTACTCAGGCTTTTACTTTTGTTCTTTTTATTCCTTTTACTCCAAGTTATTATTAATAAATATTATTAAATATAATACTTGGAGTATTTGGATATTAATTTTTAATCTTACACCCTGCTTATACAGTTTCCCCATCTGTAAATTCACTGGAGAAGAAATGGCAAATTATCCAATATTTTTGCAGAGAAAATCCCAAATGGGGTCACTAATTGTCAGACACAACTGAACAACAACGACTTCAGTAGCAGAGTGGGGGACATCTCGAACACTCTTCAACCTCTAACAAGATAGAGAATGTCATGAGATTTTCCTCTCCTGAATTTCTCCTTCTCTCCTTCTTCTTTTTCTCCTTTTCCCCAACTCTAGCCACTAGGAACTTATCCAATCAGAATCCAGCTTGAGATTATGGCACTGGTGGCCATTCTCTTTCTACTAGTTTTTCTTCCTCATCTGATAAAACCCAGAAAATATTTAACATGAACCATTATTCCCATCAAGGCAATGGATGGGCATGATTTATTCACACTCTCACTGCCTCACATCCTGGGAACCTGTAAATTGGATTTATCTGCAAGATGGCGGAGATTAAAGGTGAAGACCAAGGCTTAGGAATAGGGTTTTTCCATGCCAAGCTAATAGATCCTTGCAGGAAACTGAACCCATAACATTATTGTGTCCAAACCAACTGAACTAGTTAGTTCAAGACAAGTAGTAAGAGGACTGTTTCTGGAGTTGAAGAACATGGGTCCAAACCTTCCCTTTAATGTTAACTGCTTGTGAGACCTTGGGTAAGTCACCTAACCACTCTAGCATTCCGTTTCCTCATTTATAAAATGAAGACATTGGACTGGGTGGTCTCTAGTTCTAGATCTCAGATTTTAGAGGCCAGAATGATTTAACACACACACACACACACACACACACACACACACACACACACACACACACACACCCCAACAAAAAAAGAAGAAAACAAACAAAAACCACATTTATATGAAAATGTATTCAGATACAGACAGTTACATGAGTCTAGTTTCTTTCTATGAATCTCCTTTAAAAGGATTATTCTTCAGGGAAGAAAACTCCTTCTTTTGAAGCATTTTTCAACAGAGTGAAAATAGGAAGGGGGGAAAAAACCCCTCACTTTTCACATGTTCCTTTAATGTGTTACTCGGTGTGTGTGTACAACACATTGGCAGGCATATGGTGCTGTTCAAGCCTCGGGCTGCTGCTTATAGCACAAGGGAACTGTAACTTGAGATCAATTACTGCCCCCCCCCCCAATGGTCCTTTTTGCTCTCTGAAGAGGATTTCTAAATATTGGGAGATTTCTGGAGGCGATGAGTAACTGGGCAGCATGTAGTCTTGCTAACCTCCCAGAACTGGCTCAGAGGTTACACATCAGGCCCCCCTTGAGACTTACTGCACTGAACTGGTGGTCCCAGATCTAGTTCCAATTTTAGAAGGCTGCCGTTAGCTATTTTTTGAGCTGATACCTTCTCCCCTCCTCTCCTTCCTTTTCCCTTCCATCCCCTTCCCTCCTCTCCCTTCCTGTCCCCTCCTCTCTCCTCCTCTCCTCACTTCTCCCCCTGCTTCCCTTTTAGAATGTGTCACCTGGCCTGCCCTGGGAAAATAGTTTATTTTTGGTAACCCCATCTCTATTTTCAATCTTCTTCACCCCTTTTCAACGACCTCCTCTTCACTTTCCCCCCCTCCCCAAATCCTGGCAGCCTGATACCATCCTATCCTTGTCTTCCCCATTATAGAAGAGAGGGAAATATATCAGGATCTGGCAGTCTAATCTGCCTGCGAACAAGCCAACCATTCCTAGGGTTTCTCAAAGCTGCCAGTGTTCTACCAAGCCTGGTCTGCTCCACTAGAAAGCTTGGTGGGAGTGCTGTGCTCAGTTTATTCCAAAGCAGTAGGTATTACTAAGCATATGCTGTTCTGCTGTATGAATGATACATAATTAGTCAATAAACATTTATTAAGCATTTACTGTGTGCCAGGCACTGTGCTAATAGAAAGGAAGAAAGGAAGAAAGGGAGAGAGGAAGGGAGGAAGGAAGAGAGGAAGGGAGAATGGGAAGAAGGAAGAGGGAGAGAGAGAGAAAGAAAGAATGAAAGAGAGGAAAGAAGGAAAAGAGAGAAATGAAGAAAGAAGGCATGAAGTAAGGAAAGAAGGAACAGAAAAATAGTCTCTGCCCTCAAGATGCTTATAATCTAAGGAGGGAAGACAGCAAGAAAAGGGAGGGTGGAAAGGTACTTGGGATGATAGAGAAATCCAGAGGAAGGAGGCCTAAGTGAGAAATGAAGAGATGGTTAGCCTGGACCTTCCTCCTTAAATGGAGCAACTCTCTAACTCTTCAATCAGAAAGAAAGATTCTGGAGGCAGCTGGGTGGCTCAGTGGATTGAGAGTCAGACCCAGAGACAGGAGGTCTGACCTTAGACATTTTCTAGCTGTGTGACCCTGGGCAAGTCACTTAACCCCCATTGCCTAGCCCTTACCACTCTTCTGCCTTAGAACCAATACCCAGTATTGATTCTAAGATGGAAGGTGAGGGCTGAAAGAAAGAAAGAAAGAAAGAAAGAAAGAAAGAAAGAAAGGAAGGAAGGAAGGAAGAAAGGAAGGAAAAAAGTAAGAAAAAAGGAAGAAAGAAAAAGGAAGGAAGGAAGGAAAGAAGGAAGGAAGAAAAAGAAAGGTTCTGAAGGCAATGGTTATTGATGAGGTGGTGAATACACAGGAAACATATCTTCTCCTTACAGTGGAGGATAACTACAAATGAAGGAGTCAATTTATTTCAGTGATTCCCAAAGTGGGCGCCACTGCCCCCCTGGTGGGTGCTGCAGTGATCCAGGGGAGGTGGTGATGGCCACAGGTGCATTTATCTTTCCTATTAATTGCTATTAAATTTTTAAAAACATTAATTTCCAGGGGCTCTAAGTAATATTTTTTTCTGGAAAGGGGGCAGTAGGCCAAAAAAGTTTGGGAACCACTGATTTATTTTTAAAAAAATATTACTGCATTACATTATAAAGTATTAATTTATTTTAAATATATTTTAGAATTATTTTTTTTCCTTTAAAAAATGTTCCCCCTAATGAACAAGCACTTTCTCATTTCCCTCCTATTCCCTTCCTATCTGCCATTGTTTAAACAAAAAAGAAAAAGAAAACACAACTCTACTGGCGAATATGCCATCATACAAAACAAATCTTCTCATTGGCCATGTGCAACAATGCATATTTTTCATTCTACATTTTAAATTCTTTACTTCTCTGTCATAAGGATTACATAATTATTAATCATTAGTTCTCTGGAATTATGATTCATCATTGCACTGATCAGAGTTCTAAGATGTTTAAAGATTTTCTTTATGTTATTTCTTTATTATTGTTTCTATGTTATTGGTGTTGTTTAAATTGTTCTGGTTCTGCTCACTTTGTTCTACATCTGTTCATGGAAGTCTTCCAAATTTGCTCTGAAATTGTCCATATCATCCTCTTCTAGCTCAATAATATTCCATTACATTCACCTACCATAGTTTGTCTAACCATGGTCCAGTAGGTGGGCACCTAATCCCTTAACTTCTAGTTTTATGCTACTACAAGAAGAGCTGCAAGAAATATTTTTGTACGTGAATCCCTTTCCTCTTTCTTTGATCTCACGGAGGCATTTTAGAACCTGGCTTACAATGACATCCAGAGGAGGAGAGCATTGTGGTGCAGAGGAAAAACCTAAGTTTGTACCTCTAGGGTCTACATAATGGCTGGTACACAGTGGGTGCTGAATAAATATTCTTCCAGGGTTTAATTGGGTTTGGAATTAGATGACCTGGTTTGAATTCTGGTCCTGTGACTTATGACCTATATGATCATGAGCAAATCACTTCTGCTTTCTGGGTCTCAATTTTCTCTTCTATAAAATCAGGGAATTGGATTGGTTGACCTCAGTGGTCCCTTCCAGTTCTATGATCTATGATACTATGATCTTATCTGTGTGACTTTGAGCAAGATATATTCTTGGGCTTCAATTTCCTTCTCTGTAAAAAGGAGGGGGTTAAGCTAGATGATCCCTTCCAGCTTTAGATCTCAGACCTCTGAATTTCTATAAAATGGTAATGGTAATGTGGAAAGGTCACAATGGATTCACACAAGGCACTTTGAATGTCTGAAGGAGATGATAATAAGACCCCACTCAATTCTCAGTATTTTAGGATTTTATTTGTTTTCCAGAAGCTTGAGTATGATTCAAGTCTTGAGGCAAGGAAAAAAAGGAGTTGACTTTGACTTTTTCCATTTAGTGTCACAAATGAAAAGGGCTCCCATTCCCTCCTCCTCCATGCCTCCTTTTCTTCCCCCAGCCATCTGTTGCTTCAGGCTTGGCAGAAAGGGGAAGACAGAATAGAATAAAAGTCATCACAAGAAAAACAGAAGGCTACTTTTCTTCTCCTCCTCTCTCTACCCTCTCAGACTGACCAAGAGCTAAATAAGGAAGTAGATGTGATTTAGAGACTTTCCTTCTCCATGTTACTTCAAGGTGCCAATCCATTGCCAGGGTGTGACTCTATCATTCCCTTGTCACATTACAATGTCTTCTGGTTCTATTGATGGACTTACTATTTTCCTAATCACTCAGGCTTGGAGAATTCTTTCCATAAGGGCATCGTCTAGGCTTCAGTGGATAACCTGAGATGGGACTTTAGAATACATGCAGTTATCAGGGGCTAAGCTGGAGAGCTAGAAAGGAAAAGATCTTTGATTTGGATTTGAAGAGACCTTAGAGGCATCCAGTTTAGTGCCCTAAAGGTGACAGGTAATAGGCACCATTTTTTACATGATAAATCTGAAAAAAGTAATTTACCCTTGATTATACAGGTAGCCAGGAACAGAGGCAGGGCTTGATCCTAGGTGCCTTGACTTCAGTGTTCTTTCATTATAGTACACATCTCTAGCTTGATTGAGGGCAGCTAGGTGGCGCAATGAACAGAGCCATGAACTTGGAGGCAAATTTGACTGTGTGATCTTAGGAAAGTCACTTTATCTTGTCTGCTTCAGCTTCTTATAAAAAAATGAGCTGGAGAAGAAAATGGCAAACCAATCCTATATCTTTGCCAAGAAAATTCCAAAGGGGGTCACGGAGTCAGGCACAACTGAAATGACTGAATGACAACTTGCTTAGGGGTCAGCCTTGTCTGGGCTGGTCGCCACTTAGATGTGAAGAGAGAAGGGACAGGCCTCAATCACAAGTCACTGAAACTTGTAGGGAAAACTAAAAGACAACATATCAGGTAAGAGAAACCAAGTCTGGGGTTTTAAGCATGCTAGAAGGCTATCTGCATAGGCTTTGAATGCATGAAAACTTAGCTAGAAGGGTGGAGGATAGCGGACTTAGGAGCAATTGAGTGGCCAGAGCCAGGGATTATGTAGAAAATGGAAGTCCTTTGATCTATGGCAGTGATTCCCAAAGTGGGTGCCACCGCCCCCTGGTGGGTGCTGCAGCAATACAGAGGAGTGGTGATGGCCACAGGTACATTTATCTTTCCTATTAATTGCTATTAAAATTAAAAAAATTAATTTCTGGGGGGCACTAAGTAATATTTTTTCTGGAAAGGGGGTGGTAGGCCAAAAAAGTTTGGGAACCACTGATCTATGGGAACAAGTATCAGGTCTGGTGGCTTTGGACATCATGGGCCCATTGGATGCTGTGATTCTACTCTTTTTCTTTCATGAGAAAGCAAGGATACATATGCTTACTGGCAGCCCTTCCTTTCTCTCTCCCTCCTTTTAAAAAAAATTTAATCTTGCTCTGTTCATTGGAAAATATTTTAGTCCTTTTGGATGTTCGAGTACAGGGAAAGATACAGAGTTAAATATCAAATGAAGGAATTATAAAGAGGCTTTAATGTTGATCCCTCGTCCTACATGCAAACAGCCAGGGAATTGGCCATTATTTCTTATCCTTATTGTTTCCTTTTTAGTCCAACTAACATCCCTTTCTAGGTCTTTAACCAATAGGACTAGGCCAGCTGGATGAAAGATGATGTCTCAGGTTCTTATGACTTGGCAACGCCATTAGATGAAGTCAGAGGAAGCTGATCTTAGAATCATGGAGGATAAAGCTTCTCTAGATCCAATGATAATAGGATCATGTATCTTCAAAGGCACTTTAGACAAGTCCAACCCCCTTGTTTTACAGACGAGGAAACCAAGACCCAAGTGACCAAGGTTATATGAGTAGTGACAAAACCATGATTTGACTTGACGTCATACATAGCACAATCTTTACACTTTCAGGTGAGTAAACTGAGGCCAAAAGAGGCCAAGAGGCTTTGCCTAGAGCTCCAGTATTTCTAGAATCTGTTTCCCCAACTCTTAATTCCAAGAATGAAAAGCATGATAGACCTGACAATAAGCATTCATCTTTAGAGAGTCCCCCAAATAAATCTTTTTCCAGAGCCCCCAGCCTAGCAGCTTAGAGCCTCTTCTTTTACCCTAGACCCTCTGGCCATGAACATGGGGGTTGGAGGAGAGGGAGGAGAGGGGCTCCATAAAATAATAGCTAAGCTTACCTGGCCCCTAAAACCATTTCCTGAAGGACTTCAACATTCCTGAAAATACCCTTGGGAGGAATAACATTTTAAGCCTGTTATCAGTGAAAGCCTCACTGGGGGTTATTTGACAGTTACCTGAAGGTTAGAGGTGGGAAGAAATGGCCAATGTGCTAGCAAGAGAGAAACATGGCTGAAAATAGAGGACACATTTTACCTGGCTCATAATTTTGGCTAGAATTAAGCTCTGCCTTATCCTTCTATCCAGGCTTACCATTCTCTTTACAAAGGATTATGTTTAAATAATTCCCTGACTCTGAAATATTTGGGAAGAGATATGCAACAGTGGACGGAGCTCTTCACAGAATCATTAACACAGTTTCCTTGTTAGAGATGGAAGAGACCTTGGGGTGATCTCATTCAGTCCAACCAATGGGGAAAAGTGGAGGGAAATGAGGCTCAAAAAGGACTTGTCAAAGGTCACACACAAAGGCCACTTAAGACCACTGGTTGAGAAACTCATGTAATAGGAGTGATTGGGGAACCCTCAGTCTACTGGCTGGAATACCTCTCATGGTGCTAAAGGATATGCATGATTAGCATCTCCATGCTGGTTCTTTCTTGTTCCCAGAGCAAACGTCTCTTCCTGGCTCACTTGTCAGTCCTTTTTGGCATAGCTCCCTGATGGAGGGGAGAACCAAGGACCCCCACTCAAGTGTGTTTTAGCAAGGAGCCAGAGCATATGTCCTTCCCCACAAAAGCCAAAGCACGTATGCCTAGTAGCTGAATTTGAGAGGATGGAAATGGTGGAAGACCTTGAATTAATATCATAGCAGGATCAGTGGAAGAAACTAGATGTTTTAGGAGTGATTAGCTTAGAGAAGATGCAGGGAGAAGCATGATGGCTGTTTTCTAGGTGGTGGAGAAGACCTAGAAACATTAGGCATGGCATCAAGGAGATCTGAGTTCAAATTCTGCCCAAGATACTTATTGATTATGGACAAATCATTTGATCTCTCTGAAGGTGAATTTCTTCATCTATAAAATGCTGGAATTAGTGACCTCTAAGGTCTCTTCCAGCTCTACCTATTCTACATTCTAAGTATTTGAAGGACAGTTAGTCAGATGATTAATTAGAGTTCATTAGTGCCGAAGCCTTCCAACCCACTGGACTTTCTATGGTCTCTTCTGTATTATCCTAAATCAGTAGCTCTTGGAAACAATCCGTAGGATGACTCTGCAGATGACACAAGTGTAGACCCCAACCAGGCCCTACCTGGAGGGAAGCATGTAACATAACTCAGGACTAGCTCCCTTCTGAGCCCCTGGGGTACAGGACCACAGGCCAGGCTTGTTATGGTCTTGTAGTTGTTAGAAACCAAGAACTACAAAGGCTAAGGAGGAAAGAAACCCCCTTAGGAGAGGCTTGGAGCCAGGACTGAGTTTCTGGCTCAGTCACAGACAAATTCCATTCACAGACATAAAGACTTGCTTTTGTTTGACACTGGGCCTCTTTTCTATTCTTAACTAATTCAGCTGTTCCTCCAGAAATGGAGGTAGGAGCCCAGCAGATCAAGGGGGAGGCCCTGGGCTTCTCAGAATTCAGCTCAGAAAGCATCCCCATAAATATTTCAGCCTGGCCCACTTGGTTATTCATGAAGCAAAATGAAAAGGAATTATTCAGGTCCCCCCCTCCTCTGCCTTCTTTGAGAATTCAAGTTAAGAGTGGTGTTTAAGAGACAGGAGTGACAGGTGGGTGTAAGACTGGGATACATGGGGAGGGCCTCAGGGGAACTATGTGAAGGAACTCACCTGGGAGTCAGGGAAGAGCTTTCCAGAACTGAACCCCAAGGCCTCTACTCTGCAGGATTTCTTCTCCTTTCTTCTTGTCAGTGGATCAGTTATTAAGGTTAAAACAGTGGAAAGACCATTGGCTCTGGGATCAGAAGACCTGGATTCAAGATCCCATCTCTATGTGTGCCCTTTGGTCAGTCACTTAACTTATCTCAGTCTGCTAATATACAAAAAAAGGGGGTTGGACTGGGGCTTCTTAACCTTTTTTGTGTATAACCTGAGCTCCTTTAACCCAGCAATCTGGTTAGCTTATGAGTCCTTTCTCAGAATGAGAGCTGAAAAATGTATAAACTATATTGGATTATAAAGGAAACCAATTATCCTGAAATACTTATTAAAATATCAAAATTTTAAAAAACCACAACAGGTTCACAGCCCCAAGGGTTTGGAACTCCTAGATCAGATGATGTCTGAGGACCCTTCCAACCCTCTGATCCTAAATGATTACTCCAAGCCAGACCCTTTGCCAGGCACTGGCAATGCCAAAGTCAAAGAAGTTCAGTCCCTGCTCTCGAGGAGATTCCATTCTCCCAGGGGAGAGACCATGTCTATAAGTCAAGATGTCTACATGTACAAAATAAATACAGCATGAATTTGGGAGGGAGTCATTCAAAGCTGGAGAGATCAGAAAAGACTTCATGTAGAAGACAATCCTTGAGCTGAGACTCAAAGGAAACAAGGAATTCTAGCTGAGGTGAAGAGAGGAGAGAGCTGCTGGATTGGGGACTGGCAGTGCAAAGACATCAAGATGGAAACAGGAGTTGGTGTGTCATGTGTGAGGTCTAGCAAGAAGAAGGCCAGCTAGGTGGCCCAGTGGATAGAGAGCTAGACCTGGAGATAGGAGGACCTGGGTTCAAATGTGACTTCAGACACTTCCTAGTTGTGTGAATCTGGCAAGTCACTTAATCCAAATTACTTAGCCCTTACTACTTTTCTGCCTTGGAACTGATCCTTAATATCAATTCTAAGACAAAAGATAAGAGAAAAGAAGAAGGAGAAGGAGGAGAAGAAGGAGGAGGAGGAGGAGGAGGAGGAGAAGAAGAAGAAGAAG
>NC_058133.1:496526826-496546946 GCF_016433145.1 Gracilinanus agilis | reverse complement strand
GGGCGGTTGCTCAGCCCGCGATTGAGTGAGTGAGAGCACTTTTTAGCCTGGAAATGTCTCGATTCCACGTACCTTCCACGCTGTGCCCTGTTGTGTGGTTCCTCCGTTCGTCTGGACTTGTTTTTATGTCCCCTTGAGGAGTTTTGTGTGTTTCGGTCAGGAGAGGTTAAGAGCTGCTTCTTACTCTGCCGCCATCTTAACCCGGAAGTCCTTATTTTTTTTTAATATTCCCTAGATAACACAGTTTACAAGACTTACTTTAAACAATGATGTAAACTCCCAGAAATTTCAGGAAAATTTTACTACATTTTACTCTGATTTACTTTGCTAGGTCAAAGTATACATGAAAGGGAGTAAGGTATAAGAAGACTAGCAAGGTAGGAGGGTAAGTCATTTAATCTCTCTGAAACTCAATTTCTTCATTTGTAAAATGGGGATAATCATACTTCCACTGCTTACCTTCAGAGGCTTGGTTCAAAGAAAGTACTCTATATCCCTTAAAATGCTTTATAAATATAACTTTTCTTCTTCCTCTTTCTACTAATGCTACTACTACTACTTTGGGCAATTATTATATGTTTGAGCCCTAGCCTAACCATAAAATCAGAGTTTTAGAGCTTGCAGAGACCTAAGGGATTATCTAGAGCTCAATTTCCCCATTTTACAGACAAGGAACCTGAGGTAGGGAGAGTAAATAATTTGCCCAAGACGATACAGATGATAAGTCAGAGAAAAGATTTGAATACAAGCTCCTTTAGCCTAGAACCCATGTTTTATTTTATTTTATTTTATTTTAATTTATTCTTAAAATTTTTCTCTTATACCACTCAAACAAGATAATGAACACAAAGAGTTTGGAACCTTAAAATGTTACATCCATATAAGCTATCTCTAAACTGTGAAAACTTGGCTTGAAGACTAACTGGTACACCCTCCTACCTCCCATGGTGTCTAATGTCAAAGTTGTAGGTGCGACTTAATATGTCACTACTTTTTATCTGAGAGTGTCTATTGCCATCAGTTGTGTTACTGCCAGCACAGCAGTTGGGACCCACGTAGGGCTGCTGGTGCCCTGACTGGATGTAGCAGGGCTAGAGTTTCTGGACTTATCTTTGGATATGATATCTTGGCATGCCTTTCCATCAGCCACCACCTGTTCAAGCAACACCCTCCTACCCAAAGGGCCCCAGTCGATCCAGGCTTCTGGCTTCTCATGGCTCAGATGAGGAGGGGGTTGCATTGGTTGGCAAGCTTGCCCACTTGGCTCATCACTGAGAAGATATTATTGCCCTGGTTTGCCACAAAACAGTGACAAGCTTGGAAATGCAGCAAGACCCTTGGGACCAGGGATTGTTTCTGCTCTTCTGTGATGAGGAATTTGTTCTGAGACCTAGACTCTGAGATGATCTTATGGGGTTGAGCCAGAAGAGCTAATGTAGTTTAATTTTTAGTGGGGGAAAGGTGGTAGGAGATGGAAGAAAATGATAGTAAAGTACGAAAAAGCTGAGCCCTCCCGTTCAGGACCTGGGACAGGGAGTTCTCATTCTTGAACAAAATATATTTTTCCATTGTCCACAGGGATGGTCATCTTTACCACTCTCTGAATTCAATATCCATGCTTTGCCCCTTGACGCTAAGGGTGAGGTGGTAGTGGAAGGTCTGGGGGGCTGAGGAAGGAGTCAGCACATCAAAGGAAAAGCAATAATGTGGAAAATAGAGTATGGACCTTGGATTCAAGAACCTGGGTTCAAATCCTCTCTTTGATACTTACTGTGTATGACTAGGGACAGGTCACTTCACCCTCGAGTTCACTGCACCATTGAGTCACTTCACCATTGAGTTCAACCTTCCCATTAAGGCTTCGGTTTCATCATCTATAAAATGGAAAGGTTGAACTTGATGGTCTCTGAGGTTCCTTCTAGATGTAAATCTATGATCCTTGAGTGGACATGCAAAATGATACGTAGCTAGTTCACTAATTCAGAAATTTGCCATATTTACAACTATTTCCCTGCCCTTTCCCCCGCCCCACACTGCCCCAATCTTTTTTTTCTTACCTCCTTTCCTTCCTCTACTTCCCAAAAGTAGCCTAGAAAATTAAATCTCTGAACCAGGGGTCCCCTAGCTTCAGGTTGATGATTTTCTTTACTCTTTGGTAGAAAGAACTCTTTCTCCCTCCCTTACTATCCTTCTTCCTCACCTTCTATTTAAATCCTTCTCTAAGACACTGATAAAGACTATTAAAAGGCCTAAGGCCAAGCACATGGTGACACTCAAGTCTAATCAAGGCCCATTTCCTGATAGGGAAAGTTAATTCTGAATCATAACCTCCATTTTACAGCCAGCAGTGGAGTCATTCTCAACCCTGGGGTGATGAGTTTGCTTTTTGTGTTCATTTACAAACCATAGATTCATCATCCTGGAGCTAGAAGAGGATTCAGGGGCCATCTAGTCCAATTTCCCCATTTTACAGATAAGAAAACTGAGGACCCAGAGAGACTAAGTGATTTTCCTAAGGTCTTAGATAATAAGTGTCAGAGGCAGAATTTGAGGTTTCCTGAGGAAGTTCATGTTCATCTGCTGAATGAGATGTCCCAGAGCAAAAGCATTGTTAAGAGGAAGCTTGTAGTATTGGACAACCTGCTACCAATTCTGTGCATAAAAATGCATGCAGTAGAAATGGAAGTAATTTCAGAAGGAAGGCACTAGCAGTGGCCGCAGTGGATAGTGAAGATGGCAATAACAATAATAACAAATAGCTAATATTTATATAGCCCTAACTATGTCCCAGGCACACTGCTAACATCTTTACAATTATTATCTATCTCATTTGATCCTCACAACAACCCTAGGAGATGGGTACTATTATTAAACTCAATTTACAGTTGAGGAAACTGAGGCAGGCAGCGGTTAAGTGGCCTGCCCCAAGATTTCACAACTAGCAAGTGTCTGGGGTTGATTTGAACACAGATCTTGATGACAGACCCTACACTCTATGTTGCCTCTTAGCTGTCACTGCGGAGGTAGGTGGTGCAGTGGCGAAAGTGCCAGGCAGAGAGTCAGGAAGGCTCACGTTCCTGAGTTCTAAACTGACCTCAGACAGTTAATATCTGTGTGACTCAGGGCAAGCCACTTGACCCTGTGGGTCTCAGTCTCCTCATTTGTCAAATAAACTGGAGAAAAAGATGGCAAACCATTCCAGTATTTCTACCAATAAAACCTCCAATGGGATCATGGAGAGCCAGCCTTATCTGAAATGATTAAAAAATAGCAACAACAAAGCTATCACTGGCATTGTTGTTTTAGTAAGACTGAACTGAATGTAATGATGACAATGAAAATAATGAGAGGCAATGTCTTATCAGGAAGACCTGTGTTCCAATCCCATTTCTAATATATTTTGGTGGGTAAGTAACTGAACCTCTCAATGGACAAGGCAACTTCCAAAGATCAGCCTTTTTGGTGTCATAGACCCCTGTGGAAGTCTGTTGAAGTATATGGATCCTTTTCCAGAATAATGTTTTTAAATGTATAAAATAAAATCTGTCAGATTATAAAGGAAATATTATATTGAAATGGTCATTAAAATTGTCTTAATGGACCCCACATTAGGAGTTCCTTATGATTATAAATTGTAGAGAATGTGCCGATCTGTAGAAGAACAGAGAGTTTCTTCAAATGGAAATTCCTTGCACCAATGAAATCATAAGTCTAGGCTATATGGCTAATAATAATAACTCACTTTTATATAGCGCTTTGAGATTTGCAAAAGCCTCTACTTGGCAGAAATTTAAATTGCTGTAACATTTCATAAACATTTGCTCACAATTTCCATTATCTCCTCCATCCATTTCCCCTCTTGATGTGCATTCATATTTTTGGGCAGGAATCCATTTAAAATTGGGCATCGAGCACTTTAAAATTGGGCAGGTTTGTTAGGTCTCCGTGGCTCTGTCTGTGGAGGAAACTCATTTGCAGAGCAATTTCAAAAAGCTTTTTACATAAATCTGATTCCAGAAACGAGTATTTTGATTTCTCTAAGAAGTAAAACTTGAAAGGTAATAATTACTTTTTTCTACCAAGTGGAAAAACATGAGCTCTTCGGATTTATGGGCTATGGCGAGGGGGAAAGGAACAGGAAGGCTCTTGTCAAACCAAGTTGGATAGAGCTGTCAAGAGAAAGGGATGGTGAAGTGAGGCATTCTAAAATGGAATGAGCCCATTTGAGATCATCTGGTCTAATCCCGGGCCATTAGGCAATTGGATGATCGCTCCCCCTTTGTCACTGAATGCTGTTAGCCAGTTCAAGGACATAGTCAGGATATCTTTCCTGTTTTAGACCCACAACTTTGCCAGGCAGCTCACCACTGTCCATTTAGAAAGCCTGACAGTCAATCAGTCAAAGAATAGAGTTATGAGTATGGGAGGCATATCAGTGGTTGTCCAGAAGAATTTCCTTTTTTTTTTTTTATAAATCCAACAGTTCAATAGCAAGCATATCTGTCATGTATGAAGTTCTAGGTGTTGTTGCTGTTCAGTTGTTTTTTTTTTCAGTTGTGTTTGACACTTCATGACCCCATCTGGGATTTTCTTGGCAAAGATCTTAAAGAGGTTTGCCATTTCCTTCCCCAGCTCATTTGACAGATAAGGAAACTGAGGCAAATAGGGTTAAGTGACTTGTCCAGAGTCATACAGTTCACAAGTGTGTGGGTCCAGATTTGAACTCATGAAGATGAGTCATTCTGACTCCAGACCCTGGTACTCTATCACTGAGCCCTTAGCCATACGTAGATAAAAATGAGACTTTGCTGGTGCTCAAAGGGTTTCTCAGATTAATGGCAAGGGCAAGCTTAGAACCCAAATTGAAACAGGAAGATGGGATCAGCTCATTAGTCTTTTCATGGAGGCTTCATTCTGGATATGTCAGGGTCTCTATTCTATGCCTTTCAATTGTCTTTATTTTGTGTTTATTTTCCTGGGTTGAGTCTGGGGTACTTGCCCCTGATGGCAAAATATTCACCTCCTAAATGCCAAGTCCTCATTCTCTTTGACTTGTCTGCAGCATTTGGTGATGTTGGTTTTTCCCTCTCACCTCTAGCAACCAGTAAGCAACCAGTTCCTGACTATTTGGCTTTGGCCATGTATCCCATCTGGCTCCTCTACTCAACAAATACTAGACTGGACCTTTGTTACCTTACCCATAACCTACTGCAGTAGATCTCTTTGGACCCAGGCTCTTCCCTATCAGAGAATCTCAGAGGGATTCCCGCAGGGAGGGAATTGAGACCATCTAGTTCAGAAAGTCTTAATATTTGGTGTAATCGCACCTCTTTGGAAGTCTGGTGAAGCCATTCTCAGAATCATGTTGTGCTTTTTTTCCCCTTCATGGTTGAGAGAAAGGCTAAATTTTAGTTAGAGGTCAGTGAAAATAAATATGTAATTGTTTTTGCATCCAAGTCACAGATCCCCTAAAATTTAGCCATGAAATCTATTGGGGAGTCAGTAGACCTCAAGTCAAGAATGCCTGATCTAGACCAATTTATGTCTGGTAAGAATTCCCTGAAGAGTGGTTGTCCTGCTTTGGTTTGAAAATCTCTAGTGAAGGGGAACTCCTGGGGTACTCATCCATTTTACCTTTGGGTAAGTCTGATTGCTAGGAAATTTTTCTTTAGTGAGATTCTAAATTTGACTCTACATGATGTCCAACCATTACTAGTAGTTCTGTCTTTTGGGGATAAGCAGAATAAAGGTAATCTCTTTTCTGTAAGGAAGCCCTTCAAATATTTGAAAATAGCTCTCATGGACTCCCTACATCTTCTTTTCTTTAGAGGAAATATTCTCATTTCCTTTAACCTAACATGGCATCATATTGAATCCCTTAGTCATCCTTGAAGCCCTCTTGTGGACAATCTTTAAATTATCTATGGATTAGGAATTAGGAGTAGATCTAAGATTTCATTGACAGGGGAACTCCCAGGTAAGGGAATTCCCTTTCTCAATGCAGGAACAATTTATAAACTTAGAGATTTGATGAGAGCACTAAGAGGTTGAGTGATTTGCCCAAAGTCACACATATAATATGTATAACTATGAGCTAAGTTATCTGTAAATTTCCAACAATATGGCACCCAAACTCCAGATGATGTGACCAGGGCAGAGTACGGTAGGATTCATCACTTTTCTTTTCCTAAGATTGTATTAGCTTCTTTTTGGCTACCAAATCATGTTGTTAGCTTACTTTTTTCATTTGAACTACCACCAGCCCCCTACCTTCCTCATTTGTACTTATGAAGTTGACACAGTTCTGATACACAATTAATTGTCCAAATCTTTTCTTTACAATGTCTACATCTCCAATTATGTTTTTTTTTTCTATTTATAGAGTCTAGACTAGTGAAATGATCCTCTCTCTGGTCTTCCTACTTCCAGTCTGTTCTTTCTCCAATCTATCCTCTTCACAGATGCCAAATTAATATTGCTGAAATACAGATCTGACATTGTCAAACCCTTTTATCTAAACATCTCCAGTCAGTCCCTATTGTTTCTAAGTAGAAATGCAAAATCTTCAGCCCGCTGTTTAAAACTCCATTTACATTATAATTTTCTTCTCCCTTTCCAGTTGAGCTTACTATGACTCATCATCATATACTCTCCATTCCGTTTAAACTGTTCCACTGGCTGTTTCCAGGCCATGACAGGGGATCTCTTGCTTCCATTCTGTTGCACAAATGGTTTCGCACAGCTAGAGTGTACTCCCTCTTTACCTCCACCTCTTAATCTCCAATTAAGGTGCTACCTTTTACAAGAGATCTTTCTTGATTTTACCAGTTGTTGGTGCTTTCTCCTTGAAATGATTTTATATTCCTTTCTATGTACTTTGTATCTACTTTCTTGGGTACCTGCTGTATCCCCTAGTAAGATTTAAGCTGCTTAATGCCAAGAGCTAGTTCATTTTTGTCTTTGTATCCTCAGTGCCTGAAAATGTGGAATTTTATATTTATCCCTACTAAATTTAATCTTATTAGATTCAGCACAATATTCTCACCCTTCAAGAGTTTTTTGGAACTTGATTTCCATTGTTATTCTCATGTCATTTTCATCCTCTGAGGACCCATAGCTCCTGATTGGTAAGAAGTCTTCATAAGTAGCCTAACTGTAGACCTATCATGCTGCTCTCTGATCATCTTTATCCCATGACTCCCTACTTTAGTAAAATTATAGGTCCCATAAAACCAAACAACTGATAAAGAAACAAGGGTATCAATTAAGTCTTACTGTGGGGCCTTGGATTATTGAATGGTGAGAATTCCACAAATGCAGTCCAGACTCAGACCCATTTAATAGTTTTCTAATCATCTTCATTCCAGGACACTTACTCTATACCTCCTTTTTCCAGCCCTCCCTATCATTTTTCACCTTTAGTAATTAAAGTAATACTAATGTTCTTGGAGAGGCCAAGTCAATAAATTGCCCCACAATTCCAGTCACTGTTTCTGAGACTTCCTAGATCAAAACATTTCTCCTTTATCATCATTCTTGTACATGTATTACCTTCCCCATTAGGATGCAAGATGCTTGAGGGTAAGGACTTTCTTGCTTTTCTATAATTATATTCCCAGTGCCCAGCACAGCGATAGCTCTGGCATATAATGTATAATAGGTTTTTTCCCCTTTAATTAGTTAATTATTTCATTCAAATCCTTCTTTGTACATTTTACCATATACAAATTTGATAATTTTACTATATATGCCTTTATTCAAATAATTTATAAACATATTGAATAGTACAGAGCCTGACACTGATCCCTAAGGGCACTCAACTAGAGACCTTGTTTCATGACCCATTAATGATTACTTTGCTGGTCATTCACCAACTCCTAACATTCATGAATGTACTCTTCTGAGTTCACATTTCTTCATTTTATTTCTAAGAATAGCATGAGAGATTTTTGTCAAATGCCATTCATCTGCAATATGCTATTTCCTTTGCTCTATAACTCAAATACCAGGTCCCTACATCAATTTAATCACCTCAGCCACAGGGCTAATTCTTTGTCAATACTCCAGACTCCTCTTTGGACTCTATCACAGATATCCAAGTGTCAGCTTTCCCACCATACCAACAAAAATCATCAGTGCAAAAAACATACTCTTTTAAGTATTCTTTTATGATTTGGGAGTAATTAATAATTTCAGGCACTGACAAGTCCTCCCCCAGCCTTCACCCTCTATGTTTGCCTTTCAGATTGTAATTTTCTGTATTCCAGTAGTTTTAGATTGATTTTTTTAAAAGACATTTCCCCCAATTATATGTAAAAGTGATTTTTAACATTAAGTTTCTAAAATTTTGAGTTCCAAATTCTGTTCCTCTTTCCCTCACCTTCCCCCTCCCTTGGGTCAGTAAGTAATTTGATCTAGGTTATATATATGAAATCATATAATACATATTTTCATATTAGTCATGTTGTGGAAGAAGATATATAAAAGAAAAAACACAATGAAAATGAAGTGAAAAATAGTGTACTTCAGGCTACATTCAAATTTCATCAGTTCTTTCTCTGAAGGTGGATAGCATTTTTCATTATGAGCTTTTTGAAATTATCTTGGATAGCTGTATTGCTGAGAAGAGCTAATTCATTCATAGTTGATTATAATACAATATTGTTGTTATTGTGTCCAATATTCTCCAGGTTCTGCTCACTTCATTATGCATCAGTTCATGCAAGTATTTCCAGGTTTTTCTGTAAACATATTGTTCATCATCTCTTATAGCACAATGGTATTCCATGATAATCATATACCACAGCTTCTTCAGCCATTCCCCCATTAGTGAAATCCCCTCCATTTCCAATTCTTTACCACTACAAAATTACTATAAATATTTTTGCATACATAGGTTCTTTTCCCATTAAATTTTTTCCTTTAGGATATAGACCTAGTAGTTGGATGACTGGATCAAAGGGTATGCACAGTTTTATAGGACTGATTTTTTAAAAACTGACTAATGGTTTTAGCAGAACAAAGGTTTACAGATAATGAAATCAATGCAATTAAATTCAGCATTGATAGTACTTGGTACATAATTATGCTTTTTGGTTGATTATGTGCTTACAATGTCCCAGGTACTGCATTTAACACTGGAGATATCAAGGCAAAGATGAATCAATTCTGACCCTCATTAAGTTTACATTCTTTTTCTTACCATCTGTCTTAGAATCAATATTGTGTATTGGTTCCAAGGCAGAAGAGTGGTAAAATCTAGGGAATGGGAGTTAAATGACTTGCCCAGGGCCATATAGCTAGGAAGTATCTGAGGCCAAATTTGAACCCAGGACCTCCCATCTTTGGGCCTGGCTCTCAATTCATTAAGCCACTTAGCTGCCCCCACATTCTTTTTAGGGAGTGTCTGGAATATGATATGGTCACAAAAGATAAATATAAAATAAGATAATGGGTTGGGAAGAAAGGAGTGACCCAGACAAAGTACTTTATGAATATGTGAACAGAGAGATAATTTTGAGCTAGAAGGATTAGAGAAAGCTTCAAATAAGAGTTAGCCTGAGATGAGCCTTGAAGGAAGATATGGATTGTTAAAGAGAGAGCAGCAAAGATCCCATTCCAGAGAAAGGGAAATGGACTAAACTCATGTATGAGAGATGGCAGAGTAAGGGTTGGATTCTCTTTCATTGAAAGTTTTCAAGAAGAATTTGGGTGACCATTTCCTGATGATGCTGTAAAAGAAATTCTTAATCAGTTATTGTCTGTACTATATAAACTTTCAGAAACCTTCCATCTTCAATATTCTGTGATTCTCTGCGTTAGAAGATCTGGATTCTTCTTTTGGCTCTGTTACATTCCAGCTTTATGAACGTGGGCAAATCATATCATCTCTTTAAGTTTCAGTTTCCTCATCTATAAAAGGAGAGCTATACCTTCCCTTTCCAATCTCAAGAATCAAATGATATGAAATAGAAAGCATTTTACAAGTAAAAACAGATGTTATTAATTTCTAAATTATATTTCTTTACCTAAATTTCTAAAATTATTATAAATAATTTCAAATTATTAAAGAGCTCTAAATTATTCTAAATGTTTATGCCTAAAAATTTTAGTAGACTGTAAATTTAATGTTCGTCAAGGGAGATATCATTTACATGAGAGCTAACAGAGGGGTATGGTATAATAACAAAGATGGCAATACTGTAGTCTACTCAGAATACATCTGAAGTATCATGCTAAGCTCATGAAATCATCATAGCTTTAAAGCTGGAAAGTCCTTAGACAACCTTAAATCCAACTCCCTCCATTTGACAGTTTAGAGAAGTGAATTGACTTATCGACTGGCCAATGTCACATAGAGAATAAGCAATAGAGAAGTGATTTGAACCCAAGTCCTGTGACTCTGAATACAGAATTCTTTGCACCAAAATACACTTCTGGATGTTGCTTTTTTTTATCAGTCAGTCAATTTATCAAATAGCATTCATCAAACATTGACTCTGGGCTAGGTTCTAGGAATATAAAAATCAGAACTATTCCTGCCCTCAAGGAACTCCCATTTTGTTGGGGGAAATGATATACAGTATATCCATTTAAGTAGAATCAAAATATAGGGGAAATATAAAGTAAACATAAGATAACTGACAAGGGGAGTGAAAATAGAAGACTAAGAAGGATATTTACAAACCGGGGCATATATAGGGCAACCATGAAGAGTTTAGAAACTGTTATATGAAGAATGAATGATTGAAGGATCTGGAACCATTTAACCTAGAGAAAAGAAGATTTAGGGAAGGCGACAGCCATAGAAGTAGTCTAGAAATATTTCAAGAACTTTCAAATACAAGAAAGGAGAAGAGAAATTAGTTTTTTCACTGTGTTGTTTCAAGGGGCAAAACCTGGTTTGATGGGTGGTGACACAGAAGCCGAGTAGCCTCAAGTGTAAGGAGCTGTCCAAATGTAATCTTCCTGAAGTAGCAGGCTCCCTAGTCATTAGAAGCAGCCAGGCTTATCATAGATAACCACCTTTCAGGGAAATTGCAGGAGTTCCTTTATTGTGTAGGGGTTGAACTAGATAACTTTTATGATTCTTTTCAATGCTAAGATTTTGTGATTCTATAAGATAGGTAATTTCTTCATTTCCATTTCAACTCATTATGCATTTGAACCAGGTTTTCCTATTTAAAAATTAAAACATGCTGAAGGCATTTGAGATTCCCTGTATTTTTCCAAATTTAGACTCTTTTTTTTTCTGTAGATGAAAATGTGATTTCTGACTATGAGTACTTACTCAGGCAAAACTGCTTTCCTCCCCAAGGGTTCTGAGTATAACAAACTTCATTATCAGGTGGCCAGTTTGGACATTTCACAACCCCTCCAATGAATGGACCCCAGAAAAAGAGGCCCAGACTTAAGGGATCAAGTCAATCATCCCACCCACTCACTGTTCAGTTTATGGTCTAGAGAATTTGTCCTGAGGCTTCAAGTCCATTCTGTTTTGACAAATGGTGCAAGTTGAGCAAAGCAAATTGCCTTTCAGAATGAAAGTACAGGTTTCCCCCAGAGGTACTTAATGGATTGCCATGGATTTTAAAAGAACAAAAGACCATATTTCAGGCATAATAGTACAGTGTTGGTGGAGCTGTAAATTGTTCCAACCATTCTGGAAAGAAATTTGGAATTATGGCTAAAAAAATAACTAATATAGATCCATACACTTTGACTCAGAAAGTCAACAACTAAGCAATACCTCAAGGAAGTAAAAGACAAAAGAAATGATTTTGTAAACATACCAAAATACAATCTCATTGGTATAAATGGATCTTGTTTTGCTATAGCAAATAAGTGGAAATAGGGTAGATGCCCAGCAATTGGAGAATAGCTTAACAAACTTTAGCATATGAAGGTAATAAGGTACTATTACTAGGTGGTAAATGGATAGAACACCGAATTTGGAGTTAGGAAGACCTGAACTTGAATCCTGTCTCAAACACTGACTTTGTGATCTTGGCCATGTAGTTTTACTTCTCTTGGATATTTATCTATAAAACGGAGATGAAAGTCCTTCCTTCCCAGGGTTGTTATGAGGATCAAATGAAATAACATGTGTAAAGCACTTTGCTAACCTTAAAATGCTATATAAATGCTAGCTATCATCATCATCACCACTATCATCATCATCATCATCATTCCATAAGTAACAGCTAATTGGTAGAATTCACAGAAGCATGAGAAATGTTTGCTGATGAGAGTAAAGAAAAAGTCCAGAATCCTTGACTCGGCATTCAATACCCTTTATAATTGAGATTGTGTGTTAAATGTCTCCAGTATAGACAGACTCTCATGCTTTCCTGACTTATCTCATGTTCCTATCTGTACTCTATACTTCAGCCAAACTAGCTTACTTGCCATTGGTTCAACATTCTAGTCTGTGAAGATTCAATTTAATACACATTCAGTATACATTTATTAGATACCTACTATGTGCCAGGCATCATGTTGTCTCCCACTAGAGATAAAAAGAAAAACAACAAAACAAATCAGTCCCTCTTCTCAGAGAGCTTACACAGGTGCTTGTAAGTTTATATAGAACATAGAAAAGGTGGAGGAGGGAGGCACTAATAGGTGTGGGACTCAGGAAAGCTTTTCTTTTTTTTTAGAGGGTGGCACTTGAAGTGAGCTTTGAAGGAAACTAGAAATTCTGTTGAGTGGAGGTGAGCAGGGGGGGGGGCATTCCAGACATAGCAAACAAGATGTAGAAAGTCATGGAGATGAAAAATAGACATTATATGTGAAGGACAGTATGGAGGGCAGCTTTATTGAACCTTAGCATTCAGGGATGTGAGTAATATGTAATAGGATATAGGATGTCTGAGACAAGGGACTGAGAGGAAACAAGAAAGAGTGTTGAACTTGGAGCTAGAAGAGACCTGGGTTTGGATCCCAGTTTTTCTAAACCTTTATCTTCTGTCTTAGAATTAATACTGAGTATCAGTTCCAAGGCAGAAGAGAGGTAAGGGCTTGGCAATTAGGGTTAAGTGACTTGTCTAGGGTCACACTGCTAGGAAATGCCTGAGGCTAGATTTGAACCCAGGGCTCTCCATCTTTAAGCCTAACTCTCCACTGTGCTACCTAGCTGCCCCCTGGATCCTGCTTCTAATATTTCTTTACTTAACCACTTAAACTGCCTGAACCTTAGTATCCTCATCTGTAAAATGGGAGTCATCATTTATGCCATATTTAATTCATTGGGGATGTTTTGGAATCAAATGAGTTAATGCATGTGAAATGTTACTGCCTTTCAACTCCTATTTCTTTAAAAGGATTACTAATATTTAGTAGGCAACTGCCAAGGACAAATTGACCTATTTTATAACTTTTTTCAGGACTGTCTTTGGAAATGAATATTGCTTCTTGCTCATGGTGAATATCTGGAGCAGTTTTCTTTTTTTACCCAGTTTTCCTCATTCTGGCCCTGTCCACTTTCCTTCTTTGTCTGGCATTATTATAAGTGTTCTGAATTGCTGACCTTCTTGCTTTTGCTCCTCACTTGCTTGTCAACAGAGGTAAACAAGTAAGATGGATTAAGGAGAATTTTGCTTTTAAAGCAAAATGTGATGGAGAACTTGCTTAGACCCTCAACTTCCTATGTGTCCAACTTTCTCACTAAAGCTGGGCTAATCTCATTGCCAAGGACAGAAAATTAATTTTCGCTTAACCTTGATATTAAAGTACTTGCAGTTATATGCAATTAGAGTAGCTCCAACACACTGTTAAAATGAACAGCCCATCTTGAAAAGTTGGACACAGATAGAAGTAAAAGAATGAACTTTGTCACATCTCTTAAGAAATTTAACCTGCAACATCACCAGAACAAGGACACCAAAACACGTTAGCCAAGTGACACAATTTTTGCCAAGAGGAAACTTTTTAGAATACAACCTCCATTCACAAACCATTACATAGGAGGCTGACTAAAGACTCAAAAGATATCTTATCATGAAGAAGTAAAAAAAAAAGAAGTAAATTAGGCTATAGATAGCTTGGCATGAGATTCAGTTATGTCAGTTCATTCTAAGAGCATGTGTATGTGAAATAAGAAGGAGGATAACAAAACATGTAAAATGGAACAGATCTGCTGGTTCTTCTGTGGTTATCAGTTATCATAATCTACAACAGTATTATCTACAGTTATCTACAATACTGTATTTGGACTCTAGAACTATTTGACAAGGGGATAAAAGCACTTAAGAAGATGAAGTTAAGAAGAATAATGGAATTAGGCTAAATAAATGCAAAGAGGTAGGTAGTTTTAAAGACACTTGAGGATCAATTTGCAATATAAATGAAAGATGATTTTAAAAATCATAGATCATACTTTAAAATATGCAACCACCATTAAACTGTATACTTTCCTCATTTTTATAACTTAATTTCTGGGTATCTCAATTTTTAGAGGTAGAAAAAACCTTAGAGGTCATTTATTCCAATTCCTTTATTTTACATATAGTTTTTATGAACTCTAAAGAATCTTTATCCCAATCCCCTCTTTACTAATGAATAAGGTTCTCAGAGCAAGGCAGGCTGCATCTTCCACTTCAGAGTTCTAGGGGTTCCCCCACAAGGGCTGTGGGTATATTCCTCTTTTTAGTGTCTTTTAAAAATTTTTATTTTTTATTTTTAAAAATATTTTTCCATGTTTATATGATAAATTTTCTTTCCCTTCCCTCTTCCTTCCCCACTCCCAGAGCCAACAAGCAATTCCACTGAGTTATACAAATATTATAACTTGATACCTATTTCCATATTATGCATTTTTGCAATACAGCAATCTTTTGAAACCAAAACCCCAAATCATGTATCCATATAAACAAGTGATGTCATGTTTTTTTTCTGCATTTCTGCTCCCACAGTTCTTTCTCTTAATGTAGATAACTTTCTTTCTCATAAGTTCCTTGGGATTGTCTTGGATCATTGTATTGCTACTAGTAGCAAAGTCCATTACATTAAATTGGATCCACAATGTTTCACTTTCTGTGTATAATGTTCTCCTGGTTCTGCTCATTTCACTCTATCTCAGTTCATGGAGGTTCTTCCAGTTCACATAGAAATCCTCCAGTTCATCATTCCTTATAGCACAATGGTATTCCATCACCATCATATACCACAATTTGTTCAGTCATTCCCCAATTGAGGGACACCTTCTCAATTTCCATTTTTTTTTTGCCACCACAAAGAGTGAGGCTATGAATATCTTTGTACAACCTTTTTTATTATCTCTTTGGGGTACAAATCTAGAAGTGGTATTGATGGATCAAAGGGCATGCATTCTTTTAAAGTCCTTTGAGTTTAATTCCAAATTACCTTCCAGAATGGTTGGATCAATTCACAACTCCACTAGCAGTGTATTAGTGTCCCAATTTTGCCACATCCCCTCCAACAGTTATTATTTTCCTTTACTGTCATATTAGCCAATCTGCTAGGTGTGAGGTGGTACCTCAGAGTTGCTATGATTTGCATTTCTCTAATCAGGAAGGATTTAGAACACTTTTTCATGTGATTGTTGATAGTTTTTATTTCTTTATATGGAAACTGCCTATTCATATCCTTTAACCATTTGTCAATTGTGGAATGGCTTGATTTCTTATATATTTGACTTAGTTCCTTATAGATTTGGGAAATTAGACTTTTGTCATAAAAATTTCCCCCCAGTTTGTTCCTTCCCTTCTAATTTTAGTTGCATTGGTTTTGTTTGTACAACCCCTTTTTAATTTAATATAATCAAAATTATTCATTTTACATTTTGTAATGTTCTCTATCTTTCTTTTTTCTTTTCTTTTTTTTTAACCCTTGTACTTCGGTGTATTGTCTCATAGGTGGAAGATTGGTAAGGGTGGGCAATGGGGGTCAAGTGACTTGCCCAGGGTAACACAGCTGGGTAGTGGCTGAGGCTGGGTTTGAACCTAGGACCTCCTGTCTCTAGGCCTGACTCTCACTCCACTGAGCTACCCAGCTGCCCCTCTATCTTTCTTGGTCTTAAATTCCTTCCTTTCTGTGGGTATGTTCCTAATGCTCTTGGCTCAAGTCTGTATTCCAGTGTGTTTTCTCCCTAGTAGTCATTCCCCAGTTATTTCTGCAATTTCACCTAAATAGCGATTGGCACTCTAACATCATTTAACCAATTAATATCAATCATCTTTGACAAAGGAATGTTTAATGGGAAGATATGTCAAGAATAGAAATATAAATACGTACTCTCAAACCAGGGATACACCTTGATAACTGGGAGAATGGGCTCAAACTTAAAGCTCCTACAAAGCGTTTACTCCCACCAAGTTCACTTTTGGATGCAATGATAAAACTAAAGAATGAATCTCTCCTTGCAGGCCATTGTGGCATCTGGGCTGGGCAGCCTTCTGCTCTTTTGGGCTGTGGAAGTATTTCAGCTTCCAAAAGCTGATGGCTAAGTCTGATACTCCTTCAGCTAAAAGCAAGAGATAAAGAACAGCAATGCCATATATTCATCGTCCACAATGCTCTGAGTGGAGAGGATCCAAGGTGTTTCTATTACCCAGAGAATCTTGAGACTAGATTTGCCTTCCTCTTACAATATACTTAATCTGCACTAGAGACTTTTGAATATATGATCTATTCCTGCTCAGCGGTTAGTTGTAGTGACCCTTTCAATTTAAGTAAGTGGAGGAAAAAGTCATAGAATGCTGGCAAATATTCCAAAGTGCATTCCAAAACACATGATGATTACATTAACTGAGCACATTGCCTCTCACTGGCCAGTCCTCTAGTCCATGCAGAAGAAATTAAACCTAGAGATGGCAAATAATTTGTCCAACATCAAAGAGGCAGTAATAAAACCAAGATCCAAATCTTTCATTTTCAGTACAAAATCCAATACTCTTTCCATCATATTATGTAAAAGATCTTTAAGTTCTCTGACAATAATGATGAAAGTTGAAAAGCTTTTGAAGCAAAGGTTTCAGCATCTAAAGTAGACCATATCTTTTAAAAAAAGCATTTTCTTTCCTCAATTACAGGGAAAAAAACCCAATTCTTTAATTTTTTAATGTTTCAGCTAAATTCTCACTTTCTCTTTTTCTTTTTCTTACCCCCTCCCTGAGATGGTAAGTAATCTGATATAGATTTTACATGTATAATAGTATAAAATATGTTTCCATATTAGTCATTTTGTGAAAGAGAACTCAAACAAAAGTAAAGAAATAAAGTGAAATATATAGTATGCCTCACTCTGCAGTCAGACTCCATCACTTCTTTGGAGGCAGATGGCATTTTTCTTCTTGAGTATTTGAAGATTTTCTTGGATCACTGTATTGCTAAGAATAGTCAAGTCATTCATAAATGTTGTTCATATAATATTGCTGTTACTGGGCATAATATTCTACTGTTCTGCTTACTTCACTTTCCATCAGTTCATATGGATCCTTTCTGGTTTTTCTTAAGTCATCCTTCACATCATTTCTTATAGTACACTAGTATACCATTACAATCACATACCATAACTTGTTAAGCCATTCCCCAATTGCTAGACATCCTCTCAGTTTCTAATTCTTTGCCATCACAAAAAGCACAACTAATTTATTACTTTTTACCATATTCATTATTATATGAATATATACAATATATGCTAATATCATAGAATATATTATCATTTCATTATTATATATAATATATACTAATAATATACTATATATATCAATATATTAATAGTATATATTAGTAATTAATGCAGTAAAATAATATATCTCTTATTATTATATTTTATTATATTATACTTATATAATAATTACTATTTATAATGACATAGTATATAATAATTTATAATAATATATTATTAATAATATAGCATATAATTACTATATAGTAATATAGTAAAAAGTAATATATTATTTATTATATTATATTTTATTATACTTATATGATTATTACTAAATTACTTTTTACTAAATTACTAATATAAATATTTTTGTGCAAACAGGTCTTTTCCCTTTTTAAAAAATTGTGGGGGGTTATACAGGCCTAATTGTGGTATTGTTGGATCAAAGGCTGTGCACAGTTTTAAAGTCCTCTGAGCCACCCAACTGCCCCCTATTATTTTCCTTTTCTATCAGATTAGCTAGTTTGATAGGTGTGAGATTGTACCTCAGTGTTGTTTTAATTTGCATTTATGATATAGATCAGTGGTTCCCAAACTTTTTTGGCCTACCACCCCCTTTCCAGAAAAAATATTACTTAGCCCCCTGGAAATTAATTTTTTAAAAAATGTTAATAGCAATTAATAGGAAAGATAAATGCACCTGTGGCCATCACCACCTCTCTGGATTGCTGCAGCACCCACCAGGGGGCGGTGGCGCCCACTTTGGGAATCACTGATATAGAGCATTTTAATGTGATTTTATATATATATATATGATTATATGTGATTTCTTCATCTCAAAACTGCTTATTCATATCTTTTGATCATTTATCACTCAAGGAATGATCTGAATTCTTATAAATTTGACTCAGTTCTCTATATATTTGAAAAATAAGGTCTTTATCAGAGATACCTCCACAGCAAATCACATCTTTATGGTCACCCCACTGACTGAGAAATATTGAGAAGATATTTATTTATTATATATTATATATAATAGAATATATTATTTATTATATATAATATATTATTAATCATATACAATAGATTATTATACACAATATAATATATTATCTATCATATACAGTGCAATGTATTATTTATTATATACAATATAATGTGTTATTTGTTGTATGTTTATTATTATTATTTAGAAGATATCTATTTATTATTTGTTACTCTTTAAAAAATTTTTTTGACAGTGGCACAAAATGCAGGTGCCAGGGTGCTCTTCCAACAAGGGGATCTCCAATACATATGTTTAAATTACAGACTCCATGACAGCAGCATGCTGATAAATGTTTTATAACTGGATCTCTAGGGAAAAAATTATGTAGATTATACTTTTAAGTTTAATCTGCAACATGAACATTTTCCCATCTCTTTCTTAGGTTTAGACAATCAATAAGACAATAAATCAAGGTCTGATTTGTAGTATTTGGTGAAATGTAAATGCTCACAATAAAAATATAATTAGTTTGTTCTGTTAAGATGGTTCAAGATGGCTCTAACACTCCCCTTAATAAAACCAAAAAATAATTTTGTTTAATGACATGGTTAATATTGATAAAGGAAGGTATCAGTGAGGAATCCATTGGCTCCCTTAGAGTCTTCACCAGTGTCATGGGGAATATGTCATTCAGAGTTCAAATAAAAGAACTCTTTCTTGATGGAGGAGAAATATAATAAGCTACTTGGGGGCAAGGACTGTTTCCTTTTTGTCTCTGTATCCTATATCTTAGAACTGTGGATTTTGGGGCTGGCCCCAAATTCAAGTCTTGCCTCAGATATTTCCTAACAATTCTAACGAAAAGCCACTTGTCTACATTTCCTTATCTACAAAATGAAAAGGGTGAACCAGCAGTGGTTCTCATGACAACATGCCTGTTGTCAACTTAAAATCTGGAGACCCCAAATTTGCCCCAGTCCCATGAGAATTTGCCCCGAGGGAGGTTTCAGACTCTATAGTTTCAGAGAGAACTATAAACCCTAAGGTAGACTTAAATCAAATGCTACCTACCCTTTTGTCTTAGTAGTTTCTCCCTTTGTATTAAAGCCCTCTCCCAGGAAGTCTAGCCCTTAGCTGGACCTTTCCCTTCTGTATCTATTGTAAAGCATCAGCCTCTCCCTGATAATCCCTGTTTTATGATTCTCATTTCCTTGTAGCCATGGTGATGTCAATCAATCATATTTCCCAGTCCTTAGTTCCTCAAAAGTTCCCCAAGTTCTATTTTTCTTTGGAGAAACATCTAGCATGGGGATCCTCTCAGAGATACTGTTCCCAGAGTCCCAGAGTCCCAGAGCCCTTAGCTTTGTGTGGTGGCTGAATATTGAATATCTCTTTCCTGATGAAAGATTTGGCTTTGCTGACTGCTTTAGTAGTTCTGTGTTTTTCTGGGTTAACACTGTAATCTCAGCTATAGAGAAGCTGAGATTAGCGCATAGATTGAGT
>NC_058133.1:496490371-496519400 GCF_016433145.1 Gracilinanus agilis | reverse complement strand
GCTGCCCACATTCAGAGGAGGGACTGCAGGAGAGGAAACATATAGGAAAAACAACTGCTTGAACGCATGGGTTGGGGTGGACATGATTGGGGATGTGGACTCAAAACTACCACACCAATGCAACTACCAACAATTTGGAAATTGGTCTCGATCAAGGACACATGACAAAACTAGTGGAAATGCGCATGGGTAGGGGGGGCGCGCGGGGGGGGGTGTTGAAGGGGAAAGGAGGAGCATGAATCATGTAACCATGTTAAAAATGAATATTAATAAATGTAAAAAAAAAGAATTACTAGACTACCTGAAAGACATTATCAAAGAGTCTAAATATTGTATTTCAAGAAACAATCAAGAAAAACTAACCCAATATCCAGAATGCCAAATAGAAATGGGAAGAATTCACTGATCACTATCTGAAAGAGATTCTACAATGAAAACTCCCAGGGATATTATAGCCAATTCCACAACTCCTAGCTCAAGGAGAAAATATTAAAAGCAGTCAGAAAGAAACAATTCAAATATTTTTGAGCCACAGTCAAGATTATACAAGATTTAGCAGCTTCCACATTAAAGGAACAGAGACCTAAGAATATGATATTCCAGAAGACAAAGAAATAAACTACCCAGCAAAAGTGAAAATAATCTCTCAGGACTTCCAAGCATTCCGAATGAAAAGACCAGAGCACAACAGAAAATCTGACATTCAAACAGAAGACTCAAGAGAAGCATAAAAAGGTAAAGATGAAGAAGCAATCATAAAGGAGCAGCTAGATAACTCAGTGAATTGAAAGCCAGATCCAGAGATGGGAGGTCTTGGATTCAAATCTATCCTCAGACACTTCTTAGCTATGTGACCCTGGGCATTGACTTAAACCCCATTGCCTATCTTTTAGCACTCTTTTGCCTTGGAATCAATACAGTATTGATTCTAAGACAGAAAGTAAGGGCTTAAAAAAGTCAATAAACTTAAACTGTTTGCATTTCTATATGGGAAGATGATATATGGAAAGATGCAGCTCCTAAGAACTCTATCATTATTTGGGCAGTTTAAAGAAGTTTATATCGACAAGAGCATGGATATGAATTCATTATTTAGAAGTGATCTCCAAAAAATGAAGGGTTGAGAAAGAGAAATGCACTGGGAGAGATAAAATGGCGGATTTTTTTTTTTTTTTGCATAAAAGAGGTGTATAAGGAAGAGCTTTAACAATGGAAGAGAAAATGGGAGGGTGTTAAACAATGTTCGAAATTCACTCTGATCAGAATTGGTTAAAGAAAGAATGCATAAGTGTGTACATTTGATTGTGTACAGAAACATAATTTACTCAAAAGGGGAATAGAAGGGAAAGGGGATAAGAGAAAGGTGAGGGATTATAAAAGAGAAGACAGATTAGAAGAAGTGGTGATTAGAAGCAAAATGGTCTTTTGAGGAAGGATAAGATCAAAAGAGAGTGGGAGAGAAAGACAGAGCCAGAGTCAGAAGAAAATGGGATGGAGGAAAAAAAAACAGTAATTTTAACTATGAATGTGAATGAGATGAGCTCACCTGTAAAACAGAAGTGGATAGGAGAATGCATTAGAAACAAGAATCCAACAATATGTTGTTTACAACAAATATACTTGAAACTGAAAGACAAAAACAGAGTTAAAATAAAGAGCTGGAGAAGAATATAATATGCTTCAGCTGAAATAAAAAAGGCAGGAGGAGCAATCATGATCTCAGACAAAGCAAAAGTAAAAAATTGTTGTTCAGTAATTCCAGTAATGTTTGACTCTTCAAGACCTCATTTGTAGTTTTCTTTGCAAGGACACTGGAGTGGTTTATTATTTTTTGCTCCAGATGCTCTGAGATACCTATTAGAAATGACAAATCCTGTAGGGGATGAAGGAAAGACAGGTACATTAGTGCAGGGCAGCAAGGTGATAGAGTGCTGGACCTAGAATCAGGAAGACTCATCTTTCTGAGTTCAAATCCAGCTCCAGCTATTTACTAGTTATGTGACCCTGGCAAGTCATTTAATCCTGTTTTCCTGAGTTTCCTCAACTCTAAAATGAGAAGAAGGAAATGGAAAACTACTTCAGTATCTCTGCTAAAAAATACCCTAAATGTGGTTATGAAGAGTCAGTTACTACTGAAATGACTGAACAACAAAATGAACAAAATGAACTGTTAGTGAAGTAATGAATGGTCAAACCACTCTGAGGAACAATTTGGAACTAATATATAAAACTGTGCATATCCTTCGACTGAGCAATACTACTACTAGGTCTGTACCCCAAAATAATCAAAGAAAAAGGAAAAGAACATATATTATATGTCCTTATATGTATATGTCAAGGGAAGGCTCATCATTTGGGGAATGGCTGAACGAGGTATGCCATGTGATTGTGGAGTACTAGTGTGCTATAAGAATGATGAGATGAGTGGTTTCAGAAAAACATGGCAAGACTTATATGGACTGATTCAAGGTGAAGTCCAAAAAACTGAGAGATCATCATGGGCAGTAACAGCAATGTCATAATGATGATCAACTGTGAATGACTCGGCTATTCTGATCAATACAATGATCAAAGACAATTCCAAAGGATTTGATGAAAAACTAATATCCACTTCTAGAGGGAGAATTGATAAACTCTGAGGGCAAATTGAAGTATAGTTTTCTCACTTTCTTTGCTTTTCTTGCCTTTTAAAAAATATGGCTAATACAGAAATATGTTTTCAATGATTTTGCATGTATATAATTGAAATCAGAATGCTGTTTTTTCAGTCCATGCACAAATGTCAAAAGAGAGGGAGGAAGAGAATTTGGAAATCAAAATTTAAAAAGAAGAGAAAGTTTAAAATAAATAATAAATTTAAAAATAAAAAAAGAAAATGTAAGACAAATCTCCTGCCTCTGGCAAAGGGAGAAGAGGATTAAGGACTCAGCAGATGTTGGACTAAGTAATGATTCCCTTAACATGAATTCATTAGTCAGTGAAACTACCCCATGGGCTTTAACCTCCTTCTGTTTTGTTAAGCTGCTGTCTCTCTAGGCTTCAGATGTGAGGGACCCTAGATCTAGGGCTATAAGAGACCTCAGAAGTCCTGTAATCTCCTTTCCCCTTTTGCCCCCTCCCCCCATTTTATAGCCTGAATGGTTAAGTAATCTGGTCAAGGACATGCAGGTAGTGAATAGCAGAGGCAGAATGAACCATATTCCTTTGCTTCTTTCCATCATACCTCTGGGGCTGGGCTACTTGGACTTATTCCCAAGGTGCTAACATTTAAAGGGCACTCACTGATAGTACTTGCTGCCCCTTTGCAGCGTGGAAACAACTGAATTTAGCATCTAATTAGGAAGACTAATTAGTTAAGCTAGAAATTCCCAGAAGCTTCCTCCCCTTGCAGCTGTACCCCAAGCAAGTTTCTTCCCAGCTCAGTCATGGCCCCTGATCCTTCTTTCTTTGCAAGGCTGAACTTCAGACATTCTCTAATATGCCCCCAGAGACCTCTTCATCCTGAAAACTCCAGTCTTGGAATTCATTCAGTAAGAGTGCCTGTGACCTCTTCCCTGATTGGATGTTTCCTCTCAGAATCTCCCTTAAGGAGGGAACTCTGCATCAGTTTTTCTCTCCAGGATGTTCTCCAGATTTTCTCTGTCATATCCTACCACCAATTAATTACCTTTGTCCTGTCTCTCTCCTTCTCCCCTGGTAAGCCCAAAGCTATTGTGGTAGAAGGTGCATCACAGACATTAAAGGACTAGGCACCAGATTTGGATTCTGAGGACCAGCATTTAAATCCCAGCTCTGCCACTTGTGTGACTTTGGACACAGAATTTGATATCTCTGGGACTCAGTTACCTCATGCATTAAATGATGGGGTTGTATTAGATTGCCATTTGGACCCTTTAAAGCTCTAAACTGAAGATTCTATGTGCCTCTGGAGATGAGGCTTCCATAAAGTCCTAAATCCTATTTATAGATCCTGCTATGATTTTCATAGTGACCACTTCATTGGTCGATGATGTGAAGGAGATAGGGGGTAGGGAATATGCAAAAAAATGTACATTTGAGATGTAAGAAACAGGACCTTAGCTAAAAAGGAAATTCTTACTTTAAGATTTAAGTAAATTAAGTAAATTTAAGTAAATATTAAATTTAAATAAATTAAGAAAAGTCCCTTCATTAAAGTCCTTGTAATAGTGAGAGCCCAGCCAGAATTTGGTAACAGGTACACCTTGAGGGCAGGCACAACAGGATATATTTCCTAAACCTAGTGTGGAAAGCCCTCCTGTTTCCATTGGCTGAGAAAGTCCAGAGGTTACAGTCTATCTAAAGAAAATAATTAACTCATGTTAGCCCTCCCCTTGATTACCTTTCCCATTGAGAATCATCTTTCTTTATATGGTCTTTTATCTAACCCTTGGTCGTAAGAAGAGTTGAACTTTGATTCAGAATTAGTCAAAACTGGTTTTCTGCTAGGTTTGCTCCTCTCAGACCACAGTTTGAACCACAGAGCTTTTTCTGATTGGCCAAAGGATCAAGGTTGAGGTTTGGAGGACAGAAAAGTGTGACCCAACTGAATCTGGTTGTAGATGTCACAAATGGAAATCCCTATTTCCCTCACAAGATACCTATAATGTAAGTGGAAGATAATCTGAGAGAGAAAGAGACTAGCAACTAGAAGCACTAGAAAAGGACTCTTCTATAAGGTAGATTATGAGTCTATCTTGAAGGAAGCTAGGGAAGTTCAAAAGGTGGTGATGTGGAGGGAGAACAAGAGACATCCAGTAAAAGTAATTGAGTCAAGAGATGGAGTATTATGTGTGAGGAACAACGGGAAGATTAGTCTGGCTGGATTATAAAGTTATGTGGAAGGCAGTAGAGCATATGAAGACTGGAAAGGGAGGGAAGCCCAGGTTAGAAAGATTTTAAAGGTCAGGCAAAAGATTCTATATTTGATCCTAGAAGTAATGTGGAATTTGTTGAATAGGAGGGGTGTTATGGTCAGACCTGTGCTTTAGGAAAGTATTATAATAATAATAATAACTAACATTTATATAGCTCCTACTGTGCACCAGCCACTGTCCTGAGTGCTGGGAATTCCAAGAAAGGCAAAAGACACTTCCCACTATTGGGGAGTTGACAATCTCATGATTTCACCACAGTTAGAAATCTTTTTGCTCACTGCCTCTTTTAAAAGGGTGGATATTGAGATACAGAAAAATTTTCCCAGGGATATACAGATAGAAATAGTTGAGCAGGGATTTACAGAATCAGAGATTTCTAGAACTAGAAGAGACTTCCACAGCCATCCAGTCTGATCCATATACAAAAGGAGTCCCCACTTTAATGAACTCCTCCCCCTCCAACTCTAACATCAATCATCCATTTCAGCCTTTGTTTGAAGACCTTCAGGAAAGGCAAACTCAGCACTTCTCTAAGCTCTCACATGAAGTTTTTCTTCATGTAGAGCCTAAATTTGCCATTTTGCAACTTGTCCCTCATTTAGATTTCTGGGATCAGAATTCCTCCTATTCAAAATTCAATGCTTTCTTCCTTAAAAAATCTATCTATCTATCTATCTATCTATCTATCTATCTATCTATCTATCNTAAAAAATCTATCTATCTATCTATCTATCTATCTATCTATCTATCTATCTATCTATCTATCTATCTATCATATTTATTATATTGCTCGAATTTCCCTGTGTCCTTCCCATTTGCTATCCTATCCCATGTGACAAAAGAATATTAATACTCTTATCACTGAGTTGTTTGAATGGCCACCAAGAAGAAGAGGGAGCAGGCATATTGTGTTTAGAGGAGCTAAGGTCAATGAGCAGAAATTTCACTTCATATTGATTTTTTCTCAATATAAGGAAAGCTATTAAAATTTTAGAGCTCTCCATAAATGGAATGGTGGACTGACTATGAAGCAGTGAGACCTCATTATGATTAAAAATGATGTCCATTCAGAGTTTGGTTGGTCATCCATCCATCCATCCATCCATCCATCCATCCATCCATCAGGGATAGCTCATCATCATGTATTAGAAGGATAGTTGGACAACGTGATTTCTAAGGTCAGATCTGCCCTTGAGTGAGTGTTACCAAACTGACCAGTGATATTTCAATATTTATCAAAGGGAGTCAGCAAAAGTCCATTATGTTTTTCACCCTAGAATATCCACATGAGAACACTGAGCCATTTTTCTTTATTATTGGCTGGTGAAGTTCCAAAAATATAAATTCATCCCCAAAATGTCTATAAGTTGGCAACCAGATGTATGTGTGAATGAAGCCAAATTAGTACAGAAGGTAGCTGATGAGATCACAAACTTAATCACAACCTCCCATCATCATTTGATATAGAATCACAAGTGAGATAGCAAGTCAAAGTAATTATATCAAATCTAAGCTTTGTGGAGGAACATATAAAAGAAGATACCAATAAGGCATGCATATTTGACTGTTGCTACCCAGAAGGTGAGGGTGGGCTTGAAAAACAAGAAAGTAATATTCTTTACATTTGGGGATTGAGTTTTTATCCTAATAGCAGGTCTGATTGAAAAGATCATAGGTTTAGAATGGGAATAGACCTTAGAGTCCATAAAGTCCAAATTCGACACCATATATTCTGTTCATTCTTTGTTTCAAAAAAGACCAGTGACATCATGGGGGATGTCTTGACTTGCTGGTGAATTGGATTTAAGTGAGGCAGACTTGCACAAATTTGTCAGATTCACTTTCTTCCAGAGACATCAAAGTCCAGTGGCAGGACAAAAGTCAGAATGACTAGTGATGGCTCAACATGCAATGAATGACCTTGAAATCTTTTAATAAGGGATGACTCTAGAAGAAAAGAGAAGGTGAGATATATTAGGAAAGAGGAGTGATAATCAAACAGAAAGTAATAGAAATTCAAAGTTAAATCTAAAATGTCTGAAGGTTTCTAACAAAAGACCTTAAAGAAGCACACTAAGAGGGATGCCAGGCAAGTTGGTTGGGGATATATTTTTATGATGATACTTTTAGAACTGGAAAGGTTCTTATAGGTCAACTACTTCTAATCCAACCTTTATATAGAAGAGAAACTCCTAGAAGTCAAGGACTGTTTCTTTTGTTTTTATGTCCCTAGCATCTAGTTTCCAACACAGTGCAGATAATTTAGTAAGTAATTGGAGAATGAATGGACGAACCCTTTCATTTGACAGATAAAGATGTTAAAACTCAGAAAAAAGATATGACTTGCCTAAGGTCACATTGGTAGGAAGTGGCAGAACCACTTTAGAGTCTTTGAGGACCTTCAATCACCTGAACACAGGCACACACGTGCACACACACATGTGCACACACACACACACACACACACACACACACACACACACACACCGCTTTCTAGCCAGCCTGCAAACAACAGGAAGTCCTTCTTTTCCAAACAAAAACAAGTTTGAGACCATTTGAAGTTCTCAGAGAAGCCCCTGCATGTGGATATGATTCTGTCCCCACCCAGAAAACAGCAGGAAATAACCCAAAGAGAAAAAGACTAAACCCCTAGTTTACCGTTCTGCAAAAGAATTAAGATAGAAAAAGTAAACTGAGAGAACTCCTAGTCACTGGAAAATGCTTTCGTGAAACCCCCATTACTGTAGGGCTAAGCAGTAGTCAGAGAATTGGGTTGGTAATCAATTAACTGATGCTTAGAACTGCAGATGGCATGGGCTCTGGTCTAGGAGGAGTACAATTCACAATGAATAATTGACCAGGTGGAGGGGTATTGAACCTGCCATGGGGACTTTTACAAATAATGAATTCCATTTTGAGCTACCAATGAGGCAGCATGGGATAATGAAAAGAACCCTAGCCTGAGAGTCAGCATGCCTGAATTCTAATCTTGGTCTGGCCAATGTGTGACCATGAACAAGTCAGATGCCATCTGGATCTTAGATTATTTTTTCATCTGTAAAACCTCTGGTTTGGACTAGATGACTAAACGATCCTCCAGGCCTTCCCAGCCAGAGTCATAACTAGCAATTTTTGCACCTGGAGTAAAAAAAAAAAGCTGGGCAGAGGGATGGGAGGGATCTTCTTACTTGGGTAAAGGAATTGTGTCTAGGGGTATTAGGAGATTTCTGTGCAGCTGAAAAAGGAATCATCTAAATTCTGTACCCCAGGGAGAAGCCCTGGTGGCCCCAAACTGGTTATAGGTCTGTTTCTGGCTCTAAAATATTGGGGCTCTTAGCAAAATTCTTCCCCTTAGTCTTCAGGTACTGAACTGCATGTCAAATTACAATCTCAGAGAGGATAAAGGCATCAGGTAAAAAAAGTAGAAGAAAAAAAGAAGGGAGATTAAAAAAAATGTAGGTTTTTTCTTTTTTAAAGATCTCTGCCTTAGTGGTTTGTTATTTTCTGAACAGATGAAAAAATTGTAAAGACTATGTTATTTCAATCCAAGTGTGGACAAAAGGTATAGGGGAAGGAGGTCAGAGTAGAAATGAAAGCTTGGTGAATTGAATTGAATTGAATTAAATAGAATTGAGTTAAATTGCTGTCCAGCTCTCTTGTTGGCCACTGTGAGCTTTCTTGTGATGCTACCTCACAGGGAAGAGTTAGGCTGTTTAAAGATGAAAAGGAAACGGGATTCGTTTCTGAACCTTACTACTTTTGTCTATAGATCCTTTCCCTTCTGACTTTCCTCCATCTCTCCCTAATCCTATACCACCTACTGCCACACAACAACGCCAGGCACAAAGACATCTTTTACTGGTCTCTCTTTACACCTCTTACCCAGTCTCCTGACTTTCAGACAAATCAAGTTCAAGTCTCTTTTTTGTTGCTCAATCTCTTGTTTCATTGTTATTGCTACCCAGGGGCTCGGCTGCTGGAGCAAAGGATTGAAACCAAAGACAGAGCAATTCACTTGCTTTTGCCAAGTAAATTCCATCAAAAAAGAAAAATTGGAACAGTGTTTAAAAAATAACGTATCAGGTACAAGTTGGACCCAAGAAAAACACTTCACATGAAAGCAATCTTTGCATTTACAGAGGATGCTTTCCAAGAACACACTGTTGTCAGAGATCTTGTTGCTAGAAGTAGAAATGATAAAGAAGGTCCAAGGATACATTCCAGAGCATCAGGAAAGGGGATGAAGGTTTTGAAAGAAAAATAAGTTAAATATTCATTAAACAGAGCTGAATGGGTCTGGAAGCATGAGATATGGATCTCAACTTGAAGTAAAATATTTAACATTTTCCCATTTTATTTTATTTTTTCAACTTATTGATTGATTTAGAATATTTTTTCATGTTTCCATGATTCATGTTCTTTCTCTCCTCTCTTCCCCCCTCCCAGAACTGACAAGCAATTCCACTGGATTATATATATATATATATATAACCAATCAAAATCTATTTCCATATTGTTCATATTTGTAATAGAGTGATCTTTTAAAACCAAAACCCCCAATCATATAGAACAATGTGATGAGTTATATGTTTTTCTTCTGGTTTTCACTCCCACACAGTTCTTTCTCTGGATGTGGATAGAGTTCTTTCTCATAAATCCTTTGGGATTATCCTGCATCATTGTATTGTTATTAGTAGCAAGATCTATTACATTTGATCATCTTACAATGTTTCACTTTCTGTGCACAATGTTCTCCTGGTTCTGCTCTTTTCACTCTTCATCAGTTCATGGAGGTTCTTCCAGTTCATATGGAAATCCTCCAGATCATCATTCCTTATAGCACAATAGTATTCCATCACCATCATATACCACAATTTGTTCAGTTATTCCCCAATTGAGGGACACCCCTTCATTTTTCAATTTTTTTGCCACCACAGAGAGCACGTTTATAAATATTTTTGTACATTTTTTTATCTCTTTGGGGTACAATCCCAGTAGTGGTATAGCTGGATCAAAGGGCATACAGTCTTTTAAAGCCCTTTGGGCATAATTCCAAATTGCCTTGGTGGAAAAAATTGCATAGAAAGGGTTTGGAATATTGGAGAGAGGATTAATTGACAATGAAGGCAATTGGAAGAGGGAAGGAAGAGACAGGAGAGTCTCAGGTGCTCTTTGATAACTTTATCTTCAGACATTAGCCCAAAGGGACAGGCTAAAACAGCTCTGAAGGTCAGAATCTCTTTTCCTCTAGCTGTGAACTGCTAAAGACTTTGAATTTAAGAAAGCTAGCATAGATATAGTATAGAATAGGAAGAAAGAAAACCTCCATAAACTGGTGAGCCCTAGGCTAAGCTCAAATCTGAGAGAGACTAGAAACCCAATCTGTGCTTAAGGTTGAGGGCAATCCCTATTTCCCTCTATCCTGATCCCTTCCTTTTAAGACTTGTTATTAAAGCAACTTTAGTTAAATGAATGCAGTCAGATAATCTTTTGTAAGGGTGAAGGAGGCCAGAAAGGAGAAGCCATCGGCTCCCTGATGAGTCAGTTGGGGTTACTCTGAGAGTTAGCAAATCAATACTCTTGGCTAACCACAGTAACACCATCCCAGGGTTTCCGGTTTATAAGAGAGTTTTCTTATACCTTCCAGAATGGTTGGGTCAATTCCCAACTCCACCAGCAATGTATTAGAGTCCTAATTTTATTACATACCCTCCAACATTTATTATTTTCCTTTACTGTCATATTGGCCAATCTGCTAGGTGTGAGGTGGTAACTCAGAGTTGTTTTGATTTGCATTTCTCTAATCAGGAAGGATTTAGAACACTTTTTCATGTGGTTATTGTTAGTTTTGATTTCTTCTGTCTGAACACTGTCTATTCATATCCCTCGACCATTTGTCAATTGGGGAATATTAACATTTATTTTAAAACAACAACCTGGCTGTACATACATTCTACAGTTTAATTTGGGCTGCAGACTGTTTTCTTTGCATTGGCAGAGATGTGGGCCAAGGGACCAATGAATCAATCAATGAACAAGTATTTCTTAATCTGTTACTATGTGCCAGATGCTGCGTAGGTGCCAGAGCTACAGATAAGAAAAGCAAAAACAGTCCCTGCCTTCAAGGAGATTATATTCTAATGGAGAAGAAAACACATATGTATGGGTGTGTATACATATATACATACATATATACATATATATGAAAATGAATATATATGTAATAAATATATATATACATACATTTATACACATATCTATACACAAATATATACTATTCACTGTGTGACCCTGATAAGTCAGTTAGCCTCCATTGTCCAGCCCTTACTGCCCTTCTGCCTTGGAACCAATACATTATATTGATTCTAAGAAGGAAGGTAAGAGTTTTAGAAAAAATAAAAGAAAAATAGGAAGAAAGGAAAGTAAAAGAGAAGGAAGAGGGAATAGTGGAAGAAAGAGGAAGGAGAGGAGAGGGAAAAGGAGATAAAGGAAGAGAATTGGATGGTAAGGCTCTATCTCTGGATAAGCAATAGGGGTATCTAGAGCAGATTCCCAACCTTGCAAAAGGACCATCCAAGGCCAGAGGTACCAGCGAGGGATGGTCATGATGAAGGAGAAATTATATGTAGCAAAATGAGCGAACTAAGCGTTTTACCTGTAGCTTGGAGTTGTGGGTAGGGAGCTGTCTCTAGTACTAGCTGAGTGACCTGGGACAAATCATTCAACCTCACAGAGCCTTGACTTCCTTACCTGTAAAATATGATAGGTAGGACTCCTCTGGTTTCTGAGGCCCTTTTTCTCTCTAATATATCATCCTGATGGAGAGAACACCACCAAACTAGAGGGTGAACTGTGTGGTCAAGGAAGGCTAAAGAGAGAGAACAGAAATAATTGGGGCAAGTGAACACTAATATATATATATATATATATATATATATATGCTAAAAATAGAGCTCAAGATCATGATTATCAATAAATCCATTGAAATATTCATGAATGAAATCTACATAAATACTATCAATTTAATTATTCATGCGTTTTCTATATATGGAGTGATAACCATTTTTTCCCCTGGTCAGAACCTGATTTGGACTTAAGGGAGGTTATTGCTAATGTTCTTTGGCCAGAGAGAGTTAATAATTCAATATAATGCCTCGTGCACACATCCATATAAATATATACCTGTTAATATTTCAAGAAGTTTAATTAGAAGAGTTATGCAGCATGCAGCTTGGTTTCAAATGATTCCTTGTAAAGGGTGTTAATAGACCAAAGAACAAGGATAGGGACTGGACCTGTGATTTCATGGGTATAGAGAATTCCCAGGTGAAGAAACTCTCTAACAATTCAGATAGGCACCTTCCCTCTCTGCAGAGACAGCAAGGTAGCACAGTGGATAGACTGTCAACTCTAGAGTCAAGAAGGCTCATCTTCCTGAGTTCAAATCTGGCCTCAGACACTTTCTAGTTGTGTGACTGAATAAGCTGCTTAACCCTGTTTGCCTCAATTTTCTCACCTATAAAATGAGCTGGAGAAGGAAACAGCAAACTATTCTTTGGCAAGAAAATCCCCAAAGGGTTCATGAAGAGTCAGACATAACTGAAGCAACTGAACAACAATAAACATGTTTCTGCAACTTATTGTCTAATAATTATTTAGAGCATTGAATGGCTAAGCAACTTGGTGAGGTCACATAGCCTGGATGGGTCAGAGGCAAGAGTAAACTCCGTTTCTCCTAACTCCAAAGATGGCTCTCTGAGACAGGTTGTTGGAAATAGCGATAGCTAAAAAATCTATGTAGAATTCTTTGCACATATCCCATAGTGACTATAAATAGGAATGAATGTTGCTCTCTAATTACAGAAGAATATATATTTGTAACCTTGAAAGTAATCTTAAAAGTATATTTAAGAACATAGAGCTTAGCATAAATAGTTCATCTCATGGCACTCTTAAAAGTAAAAATTAATGCTAAATATTTTTGTGTTAACTTTGATGTGCCCCAGTACTTTTGGGTTGAAATAAGAAGTCCTAGGTTCTAATCCTACCTCTGGTATTTATTGGCTTTGTGACCACAGGCAAAACACTTCTCTCTGAACCTCAGTTCTCTTATCTAATGCCATCAGAGCAAAGTCTTAGAGCTGAAAGAGCGTCTTAGAGACCATGGAGTTCATTCTGCTCATTTGAAAGATGAGGAAATAAAAGACTGAGGAATCAAATGACTTGAAAATGGTCATTCAATTAGTAAGTTTCAATTAGGATTGGAAGCTGTGTCTTCTGACTAAAATCCATTGGTTTTCCTTTCCATTACACCCATTGTCTGGAGAACAGAGTACCAGAGTAAGAGTGCTGCCTCTAGAATAAGAAAGCTTTGGCTCAAATCCTGCATAGGTGAGATCTTGAGCAAATTAATTCACCTCCATGGGCTTTGGTTTCCTCATCTTTAAGATGAGGGATTTAGACTAGATGATTTTGGAGGTCCCTTACAACTCTATCTGTGACCCTATGATCTTCACTACTTTTTACTCTGATTCCACTCCCTTCTTCTCCCCAAAATTCTGATTTAAGAAGCTGGGAAAACAGTAGAATTGAGTGGTACATAATTGATATTTAGAAGTGTCTAGAAACAACTAGAATGAAGCACAGACATAGTGGATTAAGGGCAAAGAAGAATCTATCTATCTATCTATCTATCTATCTATCTATCTATCTATCTATCTATCNGCAAAGAAGAATCTATCTATCTATCTATCTATCTATCTATCTATCTATCTATCTATCATCTACCCATCTCTTTCTCTTTGTTTTTGTTTCTTCCTTCCTTACTTCTTTCCTTCCTTCCTCCCTCCCTTCTTTCCTTCCTTCCTCCCTCCCTTCTTTCTTCCCTTCCTCCCTCCCTTCTTCCCTTCCTTCCTTCCTTCCTTCCTTCCCCTCTATTGAATGAATTTATAACTCTAAAGCTTAATCTTATTCTAGGAATTACTGAAGGAGAATCAAAGAATTTCGGAATTGGGGGGAATTTCAAAGGCTATGTAGTCTATACCACAGCTGAAGAAGGTCCTCTGACCTAGCAATGTGCCTAACATGTGGTCACCTACCTTTCTTGTAGACCTTCAAACACCATTCCCAGGCTAGGAAGCTCTTTCCATTTTCACATGGCCCTTTGTACTGGCCTTACTTGTTTCTAGTTTTTCCCTTTAAGATCTCTAGAAACTACTTCACAACATTATATTTTGTTTTTGTTGTCTCTTGTCCAAATTTGTTAAGTCACTGTAAATGGGACAACTAGTAGCATAGGGGATAGAACACGAGACCAGGAGTCAGAAGGACCACAGTTCAAATTTGGTCTCTGATACTTATTAGCTATGTGACCATGAGTTACTGACTTAACCCTGTTTGCCTCAGTTTCTTCATCTGTAAAATGAGTTGGAGAAGGAAATGGCAAGTCATTTGGTGTCTGGCAAGAAAATCCTAAATCTTTTGGTTTTAAAAGATTACTCTTTTACAAATGAATAATATGGAACTAAGTATCTAGTGATGATACATGTATAACCCAGTGGAATTGCTTGTCAGCTCTGGGAGTGGGAAGGGAAAGGGAAGGGAAAGAATATGAATCATGTAACCATGGAAAAATCTTTAAAAATAAATAAATATTTTTTAAAAGAAGGAAAACTTCAAATAGGGTTACAAAAAGTTGGACCTGACTGAAACAAGTGAACAACAAAATAAATAACTTTTCAGGCAATAAAGTATTTCCTGAGTATTGATGATTTTATCAGAATATCTTATTGTAGAGGGCATCTGGGTGGCTTAGTGGACTGGGAGCCAGGCCCAGAGACGGGAGGTCCTGGGTTCAAATTTGGCCTCAGATACTTCCTAGCTGTGTTACCCTGGGCAAGTCACATTGCCTAGCCCTTACCACTCTTCTGCCTTAGAACCAATACACAGTATTGATTCCAAGATGGAAGGTAAGGGCTTAAAAATAAAAGAACATCTTAAGGGTAAAAGGATCAGAATTAACAGCTAGAATGGGGTCATTTAGTTCAAAGTTCTCTTTTGTAGGTTAATCAATCAATAGGTATTTATTAAACACCTACTATATACCAGCACTGTCCTAGGTGCTAGGGGTACAAGTGCAAGGAATGAAATAATCCCTATTCTCTAGGAGTTTATCTTTTCTTAAAGGAGAAAATGGAGGCCCACAGAGGTGATATAATTTGCCCAAGGTCTTACAGGTAGGAAGCAGCAAAACCAAGATTTGAATCCAAGTTCTCTGATTCCAAAGCATCTTTTCACTGATGGTCATAGAAAACCATTATTGACTCTTTTATTCTTTAATCATATTGGTGCTCGAAAGGAACAGAATCAGGGGAATAGATAGCATAGATTGCCTTTTTGATTAAATGATGCAAAAGGAAACCATTAGACCTCTCCCTTTCCTCCCCACCCTTCTCTCCCCACCACTGCCCTAATGCTCCTTTAAGAAAGCAATTCCAGGAAAGCTTGGTACAGCTTGGGGACCATCAAATGGAACTAATGGAGATGTTAGCCTGCATGGAAGAGCAGGGAATCCTACAGGAGAGATGAAGAGTGCTCATCTCGTCAAATGTTGACATTGATCAGCCCATCACAGTTCCACAAATGCCAATAGCCAGATTTCTAAAAAGAGCAAATCCATCACTTGTCATGGGCTTCCTGGAGAGTCAAGGCCATCATCGGAGCTGAAGTGAAGATTAAGCCCAATCGATGAATGTGCTGGGGGGAAAATGGAACGTGCCAGTGGCCAGAGGGTCAGAACAAGGGGATTTGATAATTGTTCATGGCAATGACTGCTGGTTGGGAGAATTCTGAGAAGCTGTAATACAGCCTCTGCCTGGCTGGGGGTGGGTGGGATGGGGTTATTTCCCCCCTCTTCCTACTTCATTTTTCTTCCAACTCTATTAAACTTCTCCTAAAGGTCTGATGCTATCCTAGTTTATCCTGGGGAGGCAAATAAAAGAGACTGGAAAAGTCCCCATTCTCAAGGGTTTATAGCCTACCAACTGAAATGAGAAGGATTTTAAATTAATCTGTCAATCAATTAACAAGTATTTACTAAGCACCTACTATGTGCCAGGCACTGTGCCCAGCTCTGGGGACAAAAAGACAAAAGCAAAACAGCCCTCCCCTACAAGGAGTTTATATTCTATTTGGCAAAAATACTTGTTATCATAGAAAGAAAGAATTAAATTTGTAAAACTGGGGCTCCTGGCTCTGCTACTTTCTGCCTATATGGTCTTGGATAAGTCACAGCCTCTCTGGACCTCACTTTCTCATTTATAAAATAAAAACATTGGACTAAATGACATCTTTCTGAGTTCAGATCCAGCCTTGGTCACTTACTAGCTGTGTGACACTGGGCAAGTCACTTAACCCTCTTTGCTTCAGTTTCCTAATCTTTAAAATGAACCAGAGAAGAAAATAGCAAATCACTCTAGTATTTTTGCCAAGAAAACCCCAATCGGGGTCATGAAGACTTGGATATGACTGAAAGAACTCAGCAACAACAGGATTACCTCTCTGGTGCCTTCCAGTTCTAGACTCCATATTTATGACACTGAACATGGGAATAATGAGCCAAACTAGTTATAAAGGATGACAATGGGATTATCTTTCCTATTAATTGCTATTAAAATTAAAAAAAATTAATTTCCAGGGGCACTAAGTAATATTTTTTCTAGAAAGGGGGTGGTAGGTCAAAAAAGTTTGGGAACCACTGGTGTAATAGATAGAAAGATGAGCCTGGAGTCAGAAAGAGTTCAAATCTGTCCTCAGACATTTATTAGCTGTGGGACCCTGGGAAAGTCACTTAACCATTTCATCCCAATTTTCCCATCTATAAAATGGGAATAATAATAACATTTACCTCACAGGGTTGTGGTGAAAATCAAATGAGATAATAATTGATAAGTACTTATCACAGTGCTTGATTTATATTGTGTGTTATACAGTGCCTAGTACATAGTAAGTGCTCTCTCTCTCTCTCTCTCTCTCTCTCTCTCTCTCTCTATATATATATATATATATATATATATACACACACACACATAGTGTAAGTGGAAATTTTGTATCCTTTAGACTTCATCTCCTAGAATTCTACCTTCATCCCAAAATTCCCTTTTCCTTTCTGTTTATGTGCATCTTTTACGTGATTGTATATAAGTTTTGGGTAATACTCTCTCTTCCACGTGAGTTGCTTGGGTGTGTACTCTCCTTGTTTCTTTAGCCTTTTTAGTTTCCTTTTGCTTCAAGTTAAATAAGAGTAAATCTTATTAAATATCATACTTGGAGTATTGGATAGTAATTTTAAAATCTACTATATATACAGTAGATTTAATAATTAATAAAAACTAATCAACCAAATTAATAAATCCATTACTTATAATAATAAAAAATAATAATATAATTATATATAAAGTATATAATTATAATAAAATATCAGTATAATAAGCAATAAATTGATTATTAATAAATCAATAAAATTAATTAATAAGAATTAATTAAAGTAATACAATCTTTAAAAATATAGATACATTCCTTTCCCTTCCCCCCTGTATCCATATCTGTTAGAACTGCTTTCCTACTTGAAGTTTCAGGACTTGTCTGAGGCATGAAGGGGTTAAGTGACTTGACCAGGGTCACATAATCAGTCTGTATCAAAGATATGACTTGGAGCCTGGTCTGCCTGGCTCTAACACCAGCTTTCTATCCGCATTCCCCATGTAGTCTCTCATGAGAAACTTAGACAATGGAAAGCAGAACAATTTTCTCTTCTTGGCACACAGCTAAAACATTAGGCAAAATTTGCCACTCTAATGAATCTCTAAAGCATAAGGTGGTTTTTTTCTCCATTTGCACAAGAATCAGCAATTAATGGGTGAAAGCAACCTGAGGGCTCTACGAGGATGTGTTGGATTTTAATAGCAAACAATCTTTTGATACTGGCCTCCACAGTACCCAGATTTCTGCCACTTCAGTTGGTACCCAGGATACCCATCATGGCACTATTTAAAATAAAATAGCAAACCAGAAATAGCCCCACATTAGCACCACGTGGGTCCCTTTGGTGTTCATTGTTTTCTTCCCTGATTGCTGTGACCATTTCCCAGATGATATTATTTCAGGTAATTAACATGAACTACATGCCATCAGTTTGGGGGTGGTTCAAAACCAATTGATGGTTCTATTTTCCACTGAGATAAGAACATTCCCATGATTTCCTCTGAGCTTCTGGCTGCAGTGAGGCCAGGAAGGAGAAAATGCAGGGGCTGTTCCTCTGAGATATAAAGAAAAAGGCTGAGATTCCAGTGGAAAGAACTGAATTCAGATTGTGTTCCATCCCTGCCCTGAGAAAAGCCCCCCGTGTTCAAGCAAGCTGCCATTTTACTGAAGTCCATTCACTTTCATTTTTTTTTTTTTACCAAAAAGAGATGGATTCCAGGTGTCTCTGGGATTGTCACAGTAGCCATAGAAGGACAGCCATCTCTCATCTGCACATTGCCATAGCCTCCAAGTTCAAAAAAAGAAAAGAATGAAAAGAAGCTTCTCCACAGGAGTGAAAAATACCACATCAGTTGGGGGTTGAAAAAGGGAAGATTTTAATTGTATCTGGGCTCACTGGAGAAGCAGTGAAATTCTCGTGGCTTGGAATTGTAAAAGGATTTGCACAAAAAACTTAGAATATTATTGGAAACCTTCCTGGAAAGCAGGCACAATTTGATTGGGCTGTTCTTTAATTTCTGTGATTAGAAATTCTTAATGCCTTGCTAGAAAACACATACATGTCTATGCAGTGATCAACCAGGGCTTCAGAAGGCTGGTGGTGAAGATGCTTCCCACTTCTGGNGGGGGTGGGTGGGATGGGGTTATTTCCCCCCTCTTCCTACTTCATTTTTCTTCCAACTCTATTAAACTTCTCCTAAAGGTCTGATGCTATCCTAGTTTATCCTGGGGAGGCAAATAAAAGAGACTGGAAAAGTCCCCATTCTCAAGGGTTTATAGCCTACCAACTGAAATGAGAAGGATTTTAAATTAATCTGTCAATCAATTAACAAGTATTTACTAAGCACCTACTATGTGCCAGGCACTGTGCCCAGCTCTGGGGACAAAAAGACAAAAGCAAAACAGCCCTCCCCTACAAGGAGTTTATATTCTATTTGGCAAAAATACTTGTTATCATAGAAAGAAAGAATTAAATTTGTAAAACTGGGGCTCCTGGCTCTGCTACTTTCTGCCTATATGGTCTTGGATAAGTCACAGCCTCTCTGGACCTCACTTTCTCATTTATAAAATAAAAACATTGGACTAAATGACATCTTTCTGAGTTCAGATCCAGCCTTGGTCACTTACTAGCTGTGTGACACTGGGCAAGTCACTTAACCCTCTTTGCTTCAGTTTCCTAATCTTTAAAATGAACCAGAGAAGAAAATAGCAAATCACTCTAGTATTTTTGCCAAGAAAACCCCAATCGGGGTCATGAAGACTTGGATATGACTGAAAGAACTCAGCAACAACAGGATTACCTCTCTGGTGCCTTCCAGTTCTAGACTCCATATTTATGACACTGAACATGGGAATAATGAGCCAAACTAGTTATAAAGGATGACAATGGGATTATCTTTCCTATTAATTGCTATTAAAATTAAAAAAAATTAATTTCCAGGGGCACTAAGTAATATTTTTTCTAGAAAGGGGGTGGTAGGTCAAAAAAGTTTGGGAACCACTGGTGTAATAGATAGAAAGATGAGCCTGGAGTCAGAAAGAGTTCAAATCTGTCCTCAGACATTTATTAGCTGTGGGACCCTGGGAAAGTCACTTAACCATTTCATCCCAATTTTCCCATCTATAAAATGGGAATAATAATAACATTTACCTCACAGGGTTGTGGTGAAAATCAAATGAGATAATAATTGATAAGTACTTATCACAGTGCTTGATTTATATTGTGTGTTATACAGTGCCTAGTACATAGTAAGTGCTCTCTCTCTCTCTCTCTCTCTCTCTCTCTCTCTCTCTCTATATATATATATATATATATATATATATACACACACACACATAGTGTAAGTGGAAATTTTGTATCCTTTAGACTTCATCTCCTAGAATTCTACCTTCATCCCAAAATTCCCTTTTCCTTTCTGTTTATGTGCATCTTTTACGTGATTGTATATAAGTTTTGGGTAATACTCTCTCTTCCACGTGAGTTGCTTGGGTGTGTACTCTCCTTGTTTCTTTAGCCTTTTTAGTTTCCTTTTGCTTCAAGTTAAATAAGAGTAAATCTTATTAAATATCATACTTGGAGTATTGGATAGTAATTTTAAAATCTACTATATATACAGTAGATTTAATAATTAATAAAAACTAATCAACCAAATTAATAAATCCATTACTTATAATAATAAAAAATAATAATATAATTATATATAAAGTATATAATTATAATAAAATATCAGTATAATAAGCAATAAATTGATTATTAATAAATCAATAAAATTAATTAATAAGAATTAATTAAAGTAATACAATCTTTAAAAATATAGATACATTCCTTTCCCTTCCCCCCTGTATCCATATCTGTTAGAACTGCTTTCCTACTTGAAGTTTCAGGACTTGTCTGAGGCATGAAGGGGTTAAGTGACTTGACCAGGGTCACATAATCAGTCTGTATCAAAGATATGACTTGGAGCCTGGTCTGCCTGGCTCTAACACCAGCTTTCTATCCGCATTCCCCATGTAGTCTCTCATGAGAAACTTAGACAATGGAAAGCAGAACAATTTTCTCTTCTTGGCACACAGCTAAAACATTAGGCAAAATTTGCCACTCTAATGAATCTCTAAAGCATAAGGTGGTTTTTTTCTCCATTTGCACAAGAATCAGCAATTAATGGGTGAAAGCAACCTGAGGGCTCTACGAGGATGTGTTGGATTTTAATAGCAAACAATCTTTTGATACTGGCCTCCACAGTACCCAGATTTCTGCCACTTCAGTTGGTACCCAGGATACCCATCATGGCACTATTTAAAATAAAATAGCAAACCAGAAATAGCCCCACATTAGCACCACGTGGGTCCCTTTGGTGTTCATTGTTTTCTTCCCTGATTGCTGTGACCATTTCCCAGATGATATTATTTCAGGTAATTAACATGAACTACATGCCATCAGTTTGGGGGTGGTTCAAAACCAATTGATGGTTCTATTTTCCACTGAGATAAGAACATTCCCATGATTTCCTCTGAGCTTCTGGCTGCAGTGAGGCCAGGAAGGAGAAAATGCAGGGGCTGTTCCTCTGAGATATAAAGAAAAAGGCTGAGATTCCAGTGGAAAGAACTGAATTCAGATTGTGTTCCATCCCTGCCCTGAGAAAAGCCCCCCGTGTTCAAGCAAGCTGCCATTTTACTGAAGTCCATTCACTTTCATTTTTTTTTTTTTACCAAAAAGAGATGGATTCCAGGTGTCTCTGGGATTGTCACAGTAGCCATAGAAGGACAGCCATCTCTCATCTGCACATTGCCATAGCCTCCAAGTTCAAAAAAAGAAAAGAATGAAAAGAAGCTTCTCCACAGGAGTGAAAAATACCACATCAGTTGGGGGTTGAAAAAGGGAAGATTTTAATTGTATCTGGGCTCACTGGAGAAGCAGTGAAATTCTCGTGGCTTGGAATTGTAAAAGGATTTGCACAAAAAACTTAGAATATTATTGGAAACCTTCCTGGAAAGCAGGCACAATTTGATTGGGCTGTTCTTTAATTTCTGTGATTAGAAATTCTTAATGCCTTGCTAGAAAACACATACATGTCTATGCAGTGATCAACCAGGGCTTCAGAAGGCTGGTGGTGAAGATGCTTCCCACTTCTGGACAGAGGAGAGATGGACTACTGACGTAGAATGAATGAGGCATACCTTTTCAGACTACAACCGATATTTTTTTTTTGTTTTCCTTAATTATTTTTTATTGTACTTATCTGTTACAAGGAAGGACTTTTACTGAAGTAGGAGGGGAGTCACTGGGAATTGCTGGATTTGTGTTTGTTTTTTAAGAAAATCAAACATTTAAAAAAGAAAACATATACAATATACATATGCACATGTAGATTTACGTGCAAACCCAGAGAGAGAAATATCCACAGCTAGAGAAGAAAGCTACAGAACAGCTTTCTTGGGATCCTTATATAAACAGATTATGAAGCTAATATGGAAATATATTTTGCATAACTTCACATGTATATTTGATATATTGGTTGCCTTCTCAAGGAGTGGAGGAGGGGCAGGAGGGAGGGAGAGAATTTAGAACTCGATTATTTTTTTTAAATGTTTAAAACATTTTTTTAAATGTAATTGGGAAATATTTAGAGACATAAATAAAAATTTATCTAAAAAAGAAAAAATGGGCCATGAACCACCTATGTGATATTAGGCCAGTCATTTAAACCCCGCTGGCACTCAGCATTTATTCTGATCTGTAAAATGAAGGGGCTGGACTAGATGGCTTGAAAGTGCTTTCCATTTCTAAGAAGACCTTATAAGGTTCCTCTTTGAAGTTGACACACTGGGGCCTTCAGCATGAATAGAATCCCTGTATTCAAAAAATAAAATAAAATAAAATAGAAGTTTTCTCTGATTTTTCTGTTGCAGAATTCAATGCCTAGGATCACGAGACGGAGTGAGACGGGACCTCAAAGATCTCTAATCCAACCCTCTAATTCCGATTCAAGCCAATTTAAATCAACATTCATTGTTTATTCTCTCTTCAGCATGCACTGATAAATATGACATGAACCTTGTTTGCAAGGATATTACAATTTGATGGAGATGGAAAGAATTGCACAAATAGCTATGATACTAAAGTTGTAACTTGCATTGGGTGAAAGAGGCTTTAATACTGAGCACTGACATTATGGTGACTCTCTACTTACCCCATAGGGTAGGTTTTCCCTCCTTGACACATTTTGATTTAAGGTCTTCTTCAGATGCAGTCATCACCCCAAAGATCCTGCCTTCCTAGGACCCCTCTCTTGGGTTCTCCTTATTCTCCAATCCATAAAAAGATAAGGGCTAGACCTTTGTGGACATGCCACAGATGGCATGCAGAGCCCTCTCTGTGGGTATGCCCATCATCACCGAAGCACAGAGTTCACCAGAATTCATTACTAGAAAGCCAGAGGGAAATGGGACCGGGCTGCTCCTCTCCCACTCTCCATGTGCTCCTGACGACACCACTTGCCCCTCTGCCCAGCAACCCAATGGGAGCGCTTCCTCCCTTCCCTGTCTGGGGTAAGGGGGAAGCATTCAGTTTGGACCCTCGGTCTCTAAAAGGTTTGCCATCACTGGGCTAGACTATCTATTCTCTTGGCTACACTTGTGACCATCTGCCTTCCAAAATTGTGCCTTTTATGAAGAAATTTGTAGTTGTAGCTATACTGGTCAGATGAATACAAGAACAGATAGAGTAAAGTTTGAAGTAGGAGGAAGAAGAGCCTGTTTCCTCATATGGAAAGAGGGATAGAACTTAAACTTCACAAATATATGTGAAACTGTGAAGTCATATATGGGGTATCAGGAGCCCTGTTAACATAGCACAGCCGTGGCAAATAAGTTTAACAAATTCATCCATCCATCCTTCCATCCGTCCATCCATCCATCCATCCATCCATCCATCCATCCATCCATCCATCTATTATCCATTCATTTACTCTATAGAGAAGTAATTTTCCTAAAACCACAGAATCTTACTCATGTGTTCAAAGAAAATCATTCACAGTAGAACTATGCCTTGATGGAAGGCATTATGGAGTTGATAACATCTCAGCTGAACCTTGAAATTAGCTAAGACAAGGGGAAAGAGCTCTGAATGTGAAATCAGAAGCCCTTGATTCAAATCTGCCTCAAATCTAGGGAGCATTTTAGAGGGACATTCCCTGGAAGACACCAGGTTGTAATTAGCATTCAATGAATACTTCTTATAATAGAATTAGGATCAAGACCATCATTGATCAATTTACTAATAGCTCTTCCCTGTTCAGTCTTTAGTTTAATGACATCTTTATGCCATTCATCTGACTTGACTGTTATTAATGAAGGGCTTCAGGGAGAGCTATTAAAGGCCAGGGGTTTTTTAAGTTAATAGACTTTGTGACATGGTAAATGGAAAGATAACTGGATCTGGAATTAGAAAACCTGGATTCAAAATCTAGCCCTCCAAACTTACCACTTGGGGCATTCAGTTTTCCCATCTGTAAAATGAGGGATATGAAGTGTATGTTCTCTGAATTCTCTTCCTATTATAGATTTATTATCCTAAGAGTCATATAACCTCTCTGGCCTCAGTTTCTTCATATGTAAAATTGGGGGGGAGTTTAGAACAGGTAGACTCAGAAGTCCTTTCCAGCTCTAAATCTATGATTCTATATGTCACTTTTCCTCCCTGCACTTCCATTTTGCCATGGATAAAATGAAGGGTTTGGTCTAAATGGCTTCTGAGGTTACTTCCAGGTCCATTCCTATTAGCCTCTGATCTGTAATCCTGAGGATCTGGCCCAACACCTCCCAGTTTGTGAGCAGCCTTTATTGAAGGCAACTAGTGGCTCAGTGGATAGAGGGCTGGCTCTGGAGTCAGGAAGATCTGAGATAAAATCCCACCTCAGATACTCACTAGTTGTATGATCCTGGATAAGTCACTTAATTCTCTATTGCCTCAATTTCCTCACCTGTCAAATGAGTTGGAGAAGGAAATGGCAAACCATTTCAATATCATTGCTAAGAAAACCCTAAATGGAGTAATGAAGAGCTGTATATAACTGAATGTCTAGTCATTCACATTGAAAAAACAAAGTAGATGAAGAATATATATATATGTTTCCCAGGTTATGATATGTGATTGGATGGATAATATGTGGAATTAGTTGGTATGTATGTCTTGAATATGTATTACAGAAGTGCAGAGTGCTGAACATAAAATCAAATGGGAGGAACTTGGGGGAAGATAATATTTGGTAAATTATTTAGTTTCCAATAACCTTAAGCTGATCCCTACTGCACAGTCCCATCTTTGAAAAAAAATTTTAGCACCAGTCTTTTTCCAGAAATGCCATATGTCTGCAAATTATGAAAATGACAGTCCTCAAAAGCCTTCAATGACTACCTGGTATACACGAGTAAAGTGCAAACTCCTTTATATTGCCCTTTAACATCTTTCATAATCTAACCAGAACCTACCTTTTACTTTTAGTTTTAAATGCTTTCCTTCTCCTCCTCTTCCTTCTACTACTACTACTTATACTGTTGCTACTACAACTACTACTACCAATTCTCATCTATGAAGTGCTTTAATATTTCCAAAGTGTTTTCCTCAAAACAACCAAATTACTTCAAATTCTTCAACCTTCATTAGATCCATTTTAAGATGATGAATGTGAGTCTCAAAGAGGTTATAGAATGTATGTTACATGAAGGCAGGGCCAGTTTCGCTTTGATGGTTATATCTTCCTCTTAGCCTCCCCTTTGGAATCTACCATAGAGCCTAGCCCACAGTTGGCACTTAAATGTTGCTGGCTGATTGACTTGCCAACAATTGATCATCTAGTTATTAAGTGTCTGAGGCAAGATTTGAAAGCAGGTCTCCTGATCTGAGTCCCATATACTTTCTGGTCTGCCTATCATTTACCCCATACTCTAATCACCCTGAACTATGAGTTCCTTGAATTTGCCTGATTCTGTGCTATTGCTCATGTTGTTCCTTCCATACCTGACTCCTCCCTGAATCTCCATCTATCAAAAATTGTACCCATTCTTCAGCTCAGCTCAAATGTCACTTCCTCCAAATAACCTTCCCTGATCAACTCATTTAGAAGTATTCTCTCTCTCTCTCTCTCTCTCTCTCTCTCTCTCTCTCTCTCTCTCTCTCTCTCTCCCTCCCTCCCTCCTTCCCTCCTTTATGCTATTCACATTTTAACTCGTATATATCTTATCTCCCTGACTATAATCTCCTTAGGTGCAGAGGCCATAACATAAATCTTTATACCACTTTCTTCATTACTCTCTCTTCTCCCTGTAAATACTAAAATGCTTTGCATAAGCAGGTATTCTGTAAATGTTTGTAGAATTAAGAATCAGTTTTTAAATTGAAATTTTTCTCTTTGAAAAAAGAGTTGCTGTCTTTTGTATACTATCACAATTATTTCCTTCTTTCTCTCCCCCTCTCCACCTAATGAATTCTATAATAGAGAAAAATATTTAAGAAATGGCAATGAACAATAATCACATCTGACAGTCTAAAGCCATAATTCCCCAATTCCTTAAGGAGAAGAGAGAGATATGTTTCATTTTAATACATTTTCTAGTCTACCAGTGATTATTCACTTGCAAGATTCCCACCTAGATTTAGGGGAACAGTCTGTCACCAATGGTCTGGAATGATGGTTTCCAAAGTTGTTTTGCTCCCAGAACAGTATAATTTCCTGTTGTTGGGAATTGAGGTCTGCTGAATCAGAGACTTTTGAATGCATCCTCTTTGAAAATCTCAGCCTGGAGCAAAGCTATCTGTACCAAAGAGGGGGTCACACAGGGACTTGTGACCCTCACTGTTGCTGGACTAAGCAGGATGCTAAGGATGGGCAAAAAAATCAAAAGGAGAGAAGCAGGAGGGAGACACCCATGGCTTGGTTAATCCATATGTCTATGTACTTGCTCCTTGAATTATCAAGAGTTGGTTGAATGATGCCATTTTCTGGCTAATGCTAGGAAGGCCAATGGGAAGAAAGATCTAGGTACATCAGAGCACTATAATTCCAGAATTCAACAGAGACAGAAATGAAGTTCCTTTCTTCCTTCCTTCCTTCCTTCCTTCCTTCCTTCCTTCCTTCCTTCCTTCCTTCCTTCCTTCCTTCCTTCTTTCCTTCCTTCCTTCTTTCTTTCCTTCCTTCTTTCCTTTTGCATTCCTCTCTGATATTAAAACAACAGGCTTATCATCAATAATCAAGGACAGGGTTCTGTTTCTAAAGGAATGGCCAACCTAGAAGCTGTCTTCTCTATCATACCAGGAACAATAGGGCTAATGAATTCTTGCCAGTTTTCAAGGCATCATAAGTCTCCTTTTAGGGTGCTCTTTAAAACTTTTGTTATGTCAGGTTTCCAAAAAATCTGAATGTGCTTTCTAGAGCTGGAAAGATCTCAGACATCCCACCTTAGATAGCAAGGCAGGATGAGACTAATCAGTGCCAATGAACATACCTAGTCTGGACCAAATTGTGACGGTCAATGGCTTTCTATTTCTCTTTTTCCTCCTCCCTCCCCACTTTGTAACCCTTTGTCTGAACCCCTTAGGATGCCCAATTCTTTTATGGGCTTTCTCCTTTTCCCCCCATCCAACAAGCCAACTAATTGAAGAAACATTTATTAAGCACCTACTATGTACAAGGCACTAGTGCTAGGTACTGGAAAGACAATAATGAGGAGAAACGATCCCTACCCAATAATCACTTCCATTCTTGAGAGTTTGAGATGGCATGGGAAGTGAATCTTATCAAAATCTGCTCAAGACATAAAGGAGCTTAGATTTAGAGCTGAAAAGGTTTAGTCCAAGCCACTGATTTTATAGAAGAAACTGAGACCCAAGGGGCAGAGTGTTCAATTGAGGTCACATGGAAATTAAGAGGAAGAGGCAATGTTTGAACCTGGGTCCCCTGACTCCAATTCTAGTGCTCTTTCCATGGTATCACACTGTGACAATCCCAGGTACAGACTGAGTTCACATACAGCTAGGAACATACTGGCTGATAAAGCTGAAAGTCTTACTCTAACTCAGTTCAATCCTATTCAATAACTATTGATTGGGGTTCCTATTATATATAAAGTTCTGTGGCCTTAAAATGAGGGAGGCATGGCCAGAAAGCAATACAATCATAGACCTTTGGATTTAGAAAGGACCTTAGAGGCCAGCTAGCCTAGAATTACATCTTTCATTCAGGGTTCATTTTAGGTGGCATCTCTTCTATGTAGCTTTCCCTGATTTTCCCAAACTCTCGCCCAATCCACACTTGAAAATGTTTTCTCCTCAAATTTTCCTCCTGAATTTTGATGGGGTCTCTCTTTAGTCTCTTTCACAGTCTACCTATCTATTTAAATGTTATATTCTTTCTAGTCCCTCCTCCCTACTTTCCCACAAAAGCCCAATAGAAAGGTAGGGGATTGCTTGTTTAGCCATCCTGATAATTTGTGATTTTGACCTGATCTCCTTCTGGCTGTTCCCAGTGGAATAATAGGATAAGGACAAATTTTCCCCACTCAACTCCCTCTAGAACAATAAATGGGCCCCATCATGTTGACTGGATTGAGGAGTCAGCTTTCTGTTGTTTCACTCATTTGAATGAAAGATGACAACGTCTACGGGTCCCAAAAGCTTCCACTACAGAAGTATGATGTGACTTCCAGTCCTCAGTTGGCAAAGGAGAGAAGGAATGTGACCAATGGCCTGTGGTATGGCCATATGGGAAGTGGCAATGGTGGGGTTAAAAGATATTTCTTTTGGGAGGTTTCACTTTTTCTTCATGGTGGCTAGGCAAGCAGAAGATGGCACTCTTCTCTCCTTCCTTTTGGCCAATGGAGCAGAAGGCTCTCTTTGTTTTCTTCCCACTGGGTAGTGGGGTACTTAGCTCTTCCATTTCTTTTAATGACTATATGACCCACTGGGCCTGGACCAAATTTAGTACCAATGGGCTCTCATACAAAGAGAGTCATTCCATTCCCAGAAACACAGAACTAAGAAGTATCCATGGTAGAATTTGAACCCAGGTTTTCCTGACTTTGAGTCTAATACTCTAATCACTCTATTATGACTTTTCTCTAAGGTGTGAGACATTTCTGTCCTTATTTCAAGAATGTCTGTATGCCCTCAATCCTTAGAATTAGAGTTAAGAATTATATTTTCAATTCACGTTGAGTTTAGAGGTTTCTTATTGAGGTAGAAATGTTTATGAGCTTATGAAAATCAATTTATTTGATGGTCCTCATTAATTTCTCTCTCTCTCTCTCTCTCTCTTCTCTCTCTCTCTCTTCTCTCTCTCTCTCTCTCTCTCTCTCTCTCTCTCTCTTCTCTCCCTCTC
>NC_058133.1:496459779-496487397 GCF_016433145.1 Gracilinanus agilis | reverse complement strand
CTCTCTCTCTCTCTCTCTCTCTCTCTCTCTCTCTCTCGGTATAATGGATAGAACACCGGGCCTGGAGTTAGGAAGATCCGATTGGAAATCCAACCTTAGACATTTACCAGCTCTTTGACCTTGTGTGTAAGTCATTTAAACTCTGTCTGCCTCAGTTTCTTCAACTATAAAATGGAGATCAAAATAGAATCTACCTCACAGGTCTTTGTGAGGATCAAACGAGATGAAATTTGTAAAGTATTTGGCATATAGTAGAAACTTAGTAAATTCTTATTCTCTCCTTTTTGGTCTGTCTTATTTCTGCCTGGTGGCATTCGAGTGAGAGAAGAGACTATTGTATAAGACCTGAGACCCTTTTCATTTGAGGCTGACCTGTAACTCATGAGTATGGGCCTTGGTTCCTTGCCTTGAAGTTTGGTCTTTAATTTTAGGTGAAGATTAGAAGCCATGACTTGGTTTGAAAGGTCAGGAAAACAAGCCACTAGGAAGTCTGGGAAGGAAGTCTCGACTGGGATTTGCAAGGCAATCAATATAGCTTTGATGCTTCAAGGACCAAGGAACAAAATCTTCAGGTTCAGATCAGAGGTAACTGAAACAAGAGATCTTCCAGGGACAAGGCCATAGCTGAATGTGAACTTAGCAAGACCAATGCCATGCAGAAAATTCCCAAGTACTGAGATGATATGGGGGAGAAGGTGTCCCCCAAGTATTATGTAGGAGAGAAGGTTTGTAGTCCTTTTTTTTTTGCTTTATCTTTAAAGTCAACTAACTGGTAAAGGCTAATTAATGTTCACTGGTTTAATGTTACTGGGATGCTAATACCTAGCAACTAAAAGTGGAGGAAACACACCCAAATGTGGGCTTCAGCCAATAGCATTAGAGAAGAGATGGTACATTTAGAATGTTGAGGTAGAGATACAGCTGGCCTGGATCTGGGACACTGAGGTATCCCAGCACCTTTATTTTATATATGCAACAAGAAATTTCAAAATTATAAAATTTGACAAATATCCCCAATAATAGCAAAACAAGTGATTTAAAACCAACTCTAAACTCAAAACATACAAGGAAAAATAGGATATACATAGAACAAAAAGAGAAAAGAAAGAATAGAATAAACAGAGAGGGGGCAGCTAAGTGGCTCAGTGATTTGAAAGACAGACCTAGAAATAGAAGGTTCTGAGTTCAAATTTGACCTCAGATATTTCCTAGCTGTGTGAGCCTGGACAAGTCACCAAACCTCCATTGCCTAGCCCTTACTGCTCTTCTGCCTTGGAACCAATAGGCAGTTTTCATTCTAAGAGAGAAAGTAGGTTTTTTTTTTAAAGTAAGCAGAGAAGAAATAAAAATGTTCAAGGAAAAATGGAAAAAAAAAAGAATCCCACATGAGGCTTTACTGGTAACTGTGACTTTGGGCATTGGGAATGTTTGGTGTGGCAGGAACTGCTCCCTCTGGGATCACCCCCATCCTTGCATGGGTTGATCTTTTCTTCCCCAACTCCTGCCTTCAGCCATCCCAGTAGGAGTGACTTTCCGTTAGTTGACACCTTCCATTCTGTGCCTGGTCCAGAGAAAAAGATGAGGCTGTTTAATCTGCAAGGAAGAACAAAAAAAATATCAGTGAGAAGTCACTTCTACTATTTATTTGTCAAGCTTTTCCCCCTCTAGTGCCACTATATAGCTCAACTATGCTCAGGAGAATCCCACAAACAGTCTGGATTCATTTTGATCTCTGCTTTGGGGGAGTTTAATAATATGCTTTTAATAAAAATCTCTTTGTATCTTTTGGGCCCAGAGTGAGGGCAGGGTGGGGAGGAGGAAACCTAGTGATTAGAAAAGGGAGCTTCCTTCACATTCTCTGTGTAGCTTGCCATAACCTTCCCTTCCTCCCAATTCCACTTGCCCTTCAGCCAATGAAGTACATGCAACCCAATTGCACCTCCGAGTAATATCATTTTCTATCTTAATGCCATCTTGTAGAGACTAGTCGAACAGCAGTGTAAAGTAGAAGAATCAGAGGTCCGTTTTGGAATGGGTATTTGCAGTTAGTACAGTTCTTGGCATAGAGTAAGTGTTTGACAAATTCTTATTGACCCATTGCCTCTGCTGACTCCCCGAGAGGTGGGAGGGAAGGCAAGAAGAAGGGCAGTGACATTAGTTTTTTCTCAGTAAATGTAGCCAGCTACAGTGTCTCCTGTACCAGCCCCGTGTGGCTTCTTTGTGGTTTAGCATGAACCCCCCTTTCCCTCATAGGTGGCATCGGTAACAGTGGCAGCTGGTCCCCAAGAATTCTGCCCATCTCTCAGTAGGAGCAGGATGGGGAAACTGTCCTCTGTCAAATGCTTTCTTTTTCTAATTTTTAACCCCAGGTCCCTCCTTCTGAAATGGGAGGTGAAAATATATTTTAGAAATATCTTTAAGAAGGGTCAACCTCCTGGCTCCCATAGATCAGATAAAGGAGAAGCCAGCTTCCTCTGTTTGCCCTCCGCCATTGTCTCCAGAGACCTGAAAAATACAGAAGTGAGCATTAAAGCTTAGAAAATTTAAGTGATTTATCGATGGCCAACCAGCTAGTATGTGGCAAAGGAAGGATTCCAACTCGGGTCTTTCTGGCTCCAAGCCCACTCTACCCACTATGCTATGTTGACTTTTTGGACACTTTTCAGTATGCCTGAAATCACATCACAGGAGGTTGGATAGGCTGGCCTTGCCACTGACTGTACTAATTGCTCTAAACCAGTGGTTCCCAAACTTTTTTGGCCTACTGCCCCCTTTCCAGAAAAAAATATTACTTAGCACCCCTGGAAATTATTTTTTTTAAAATTTTAATAGCAATTAATAGGAAAGATAAATGCACCTGTGGCCATCACTGCAGCACCCACCAGGGGGCGATGGCGCCCACTTTGGGAATCACTGCTTTAAACCATTGTTATCAAACTCTAATACAAATGGGAGCCACTAAATAGTAGATAAGTGTCCAGAGAGGTTTTTCATCTCTGATAAGGACAGCTTTGTTGACCAGAAAGTAATGGGACACGGGAGATGGTCTTGACTGTTTAAGGTGTATAATTAGGAAATCTTGAACCCCTGAATTACATTACCCAGAATCCTTTTTAACTTCATCCACATTGCGCCTTCATGTATTGTTTATAAGTTCTGTAACTCCATCTCTCTCCCTTCTTTTTCTGTGTGCGTTCTGGGTTGGCTCCTTCTTTGCTCTAGCTTTTTATGTTAGTTAGTATTAATAAATCTTATTAAATATAATACTTAGAATATTGGATATTAATTTTGCTTCTCACAAAGGTTCCTCATATTGACTTAGGAAACTATGTATTAACATTATGCTCTAGTGTATTTTTACTTATTTTGTTAAATATTTCCCAGTTACATATTAATATGGTTTAGGAGCATTAGGAGGAGTTGACACCTTTGCTCTTGGCTCTGCAACCTTTTTTGCTCATGGCACTGTATCATGTGTCATGAGTATAGGTGGCATGGCAAACGCTGAAGCCAGCAACACTACAGATCTACATGTGTATACTTTTCCTCAGTGAGGGCAGGTGTTTTTGTTGTGGCCTTGTGAGTGTGATGTCTGAAGTGTTCAGCGTGGAAGTATAAAATCAATTTTGTTTATTTTGCCCAACTTACAGCATCATGCTAGGTGTGCTGAGTAAGATTTGTTATATGAAATTTTTAATTATATTTTAAAAATATCACAAGATAGAATGAAATATTAAATATTAAAATGTGATATTAAATTGTTTTGTTGCATTAAAATGATAAGATTACAAGACACTGTTATTTACCTTATGACTCACTTTTGAGAACTGAGTACTGCATAAAATGGAAAAAAGAAAAGGAATAAGGAGGAGAAGAAATAAGGAAAAAGAAAAGAAGGAGAGGAAGGAAAAAGAGAGAAAGAAAGGAGAAGAGAAAGAAGAAGAAAGAAAAGTACATTTGAGACTTGACTGTAAAGTTATTGATTTTCAATCAGATATACCAAAAAAAGATAACATGGTCTAGTGGGAAAATCATTGGCTCTAGAATCAGAGGACTTGAGTTCAAATCCTCTGCCTCTGCCAAGAACCAGTTAGTTGTATGATTCTCTTGACCCTCAAATTCCTTATCAATAAAATGAAGTCTTGGGACTAGTTGATTTTTGGGGTCCTTTCCAGGTCTAGATCTATAATTATACCTGGAGTCAGGAAGACTTGAGTTCAAATCTAGTCTCAGTTGCTTACTAGTTCTGTGATTCCTGCCAGGTCATTGAACCTCTTTGAGCTTCAGTTTCCTCATTTGTAAAATGGAGATAATAGTAGCACCTCTTTCTCAGGGTTGCTGTTATAAGATGAATGAGATAATATGTGTAAAGCACTTTGCCAACTTTAAAATAAAATATAAATGTTATTTATCATCATCCTTATTGTATCTAAATTATGTCTATCCCCTTCAAAGTGGTCACCTACAGAAGCAATTTGTTGTTTAGTCATTTCAGTCATGTCTAACTCTTCATGTTCCCATTTGGATTTTCTTGGCAAAGATACTGGAGTGGTTTGCCATATCCTCTTCCAGCTCATTTTATAGAAGAGGAAACTGAAGCAAACAGGGTTAAGCAACTTGTCTGAAGCAGATTTGAAATCAGGAAGATGAATCTCCCTGATTCCAGTCCTAGCACTCCATCCATTGTGCCATCTAGTTGCCTCTAACAGAAGCAATACTCTTCCTACAGAGATGAATGCATTTCAGAGATTCTTTCTGCATATATCCTTTGTACTGTCCTCAGTGATGCAAACCTTCCTTCATGGGGGATAGATATAAATTTTGGAAACTGCCCAAAGTCATTCAAAGTCAAATCTAGTGGTTGACAGAGAGGATCTACTATCTCTCTCTCTCTCTCATTCTCTCTCTCATTCTATCTATCTATCTATCTATCTATCTATCTATCTATCTATCTATCTATCTATCTATCTATCTATCTATCTATCAGGGTCCAAAATGAGGAATCCCTGAAAGGTAGCAATCCTGGGTTTTGGTAAGTCTCCCTGAAGACAACCAACAAAGTGCCAGATGGGAAAGTTCTACCATCTTTGTTAAGCTTCAGTGCCTTGCACTCATAACTCATAGAGGAGAAATAATAATTTGGCATCACTAATGTGGAGCTCAGGTGCCATGGTTGCTAAGCTCTGCACCAGAGTATACTCTTAGCCAAATATTGTTCTCTTTTGGGATTTCAGAACCTGGATCCCATGTGGGGATTCTCTTGTTCCCCTACATATAACTGTAACTCCTCCAGTAAAATCGTCTGCTATCCTGCCTGTTGTCAGAGAGAGAAAGAGAGCCAAGAGCAGGACAATAATTGGCTTTCACTCTGAGGGTCCCTTGGAAATTTGCCATTTTTTTCTCTGTATGAACACCCACAACTTCCTCTTATTCTCACTCTCTGACTCCCAGACTGCTCTTCTCCCTGTGTGATAATAGGAATATGGGAGGTAGAGGAGCTAGGTTTGAATCCCAGCTCTTCTACTTACTGCCTTTGTGTCCTCAGGCAAATCATTTAATCTCTGGGCCTCTCAGTTCACCATCTGTATATGAGAAGTTCAGACTAAGTGGCCTCTAATGTTCCTTCTAAGCTCTAAATCTAGGAACCCATCATTTGTTATGTCATTTTGAAATAAGGTTAATTTTTCTTATTTTATCCTTGATATAGTAATAAGTAAAATTTAATGAAAGGTATCCCTCTTCTCCTTCTCTTCTTTATTCTCCTTTCCTTTGTCCTTCCTTCTCTTTCTTTTCTCCTTGCTTCCCATTGAAAAGCTCCCTGCAGTTGAATTTTTAATTTCCTTCCCTCTCCAGAAAATATAGCCAAGGAGCCTGAAATATAGATCACTTGTAATTTGCTCCTTTCACACAAAAGCTTAAATGTGCTTAACTTTCACTCTGATGGAGTAAAAGCTTGAATGTACTTAACTCTTACACTGATGAAGTAGGTTATTCCCTTAGAAATGGCCTTCCATTTATCATCTTTGGGTGGTGGTGGGAGGACCTGAGGACGGAGACGAGTAACTCTTTGTGTCTTGTGGGGCTCCCTTGAATGGCTCCAATTCCCAAATTGTCATTGTTTTGGGTCTTCCAGGTGACAAGGAAAACTGACCGAGAGGCTAAATGATTATTCCATATCACCAATTCAAGGCACTGAGGGAGATAAGAAGTTGTAGTAAAATATAGTCTTTATCCTCACGGGCTTTCCAGGCCAGCAAAGGAATAAAGCATGTACACAAAAAAAGATAATTCAAAATAATACATCATCAGCCTATAAGAAGGAGCATGATTTTCTTAACCACACTTCTCAGGGGGAAGGGCACCGTCCCCAAGATCATTCTATGCTTGAGGGACTAAAGAAAGGCATGCTCTGACTTTCTTGGCTTTCTCTTCTCATTTCTTGGGAGTTTCTGGGACAGTATAGTTTCATCGTGAGTGTGATCTATCTCCCCAGCAGTCCCACAAAGGGCCTTTGCCTTACAAGGGGAGTGTAATGAATGGAATAGGCCTTTTCAGATGTCTTATGTTTCTTATATTTGTGGTGAGAAAATAAAACAACTATCCTTTATCTGGTCCCCACAGGGGTACCCAATGTACCCATAAAGGTGCTTTGAGTGCCTTTTTCAGAGGGAATCCTGTTATTTACATTATCTATATTCCCATTGCTTCCTTGAAGGTGAATGTAAGCTCCTCGAGGGCCGAAACTTCCATTCTTATATATATATATATCTGGGTCCTAATATAGTGCCTGGCTCACAGTAGTTGCTTAATAAATGCTTGTTTTTTCAATCGAATAGTTTTTCCAAATAAGAATTGAATCCTGATTCCTAGACTACTTCTTGACTCTTTACAAATAAGTTTTTTGTTTTTGCTAAATAGAATTTAATGTATCTTAGTTGTGACACTTATTGACTGTGTGACCCTGGGCAAGTCACAAGTCTCAATATTCTAAGTAACTCTTTAAGGCTGTCATAGAGAAGGTGATGACCTGCATTGGAGGGGGAATTCCTCATTGCGGAGTTCTCTATACCAGTGAAATCATAGGGTCAGTCTCAATGCTATACAATACCCAATTGAATTGTGTAAGGTTACACAGCTAGTTAGGGGTGGAGAGAAAGGATTCCAACTCAGATTTCTTTCCCTTTAGTTCAAAATTCTGTCCCATGAGCCATCAAAGGACTGACCAGATTGACAGTTTTTTCATGGAAGTGATGTAGACATTGAAATAAGTTCAGCTAGAGCTTGAGGTCTCCTCACTTGTCCTACCTGTGAAGATGGCCCTTAACATACATCCATATTTGACTGTAAAGCAGCTATAATCACTTCTGTTTTAGTCAACTTGATAAAGAAGCCATTGAGCTCTGAGCTTCAAACCCAGAGAAGCCCTTCTTCAAGAGGCATTTGGATCATCTCCCTCCAATTCCTGACTTTGATTTATTCCACATTGATGCTGGTATTTGCTGTCCTGGACCCATAACCAACTACTATATTATTGGCATATGATAAACTGTAGTACATGGAGTGTGCTGTTGAGGATACTTATAATAAACTATAGCAAGAGAGAGATACAGAGAGGGAGAGAGACAGAGAGAGAGAGAGAGATGGGAGAAAGAGAGAGGGAGGGAAAGAGAGGAGAGGAAGAGAGAGAGAGAGAGAGAGAGAGAGAGAGAGAGAGAGAGAGAGAGAGAAGAGAGAAGAGAGAAGAGAGAAGAGAGAAGAGAGAAGAGAGAAGTGGGTAAATTGGTCTTCATTTTCATTTGATAGGATGGGCATGGAATATTCTATAACAAAGCCCTAATCAAGGTGTCTTATCCACTGCTCATAATTGGTTAATGCCATGGATCCAAGATGGTACTATGCAATTAGGAGTCTTGTCCGGTAAATCTCTGCCAATCTATATTAAATATAACTCACCAGTTTCTTCTGCAGGTAAGAGGGGGAAGTGTGACATAGTAAATAGAAAGACAACCCTAGAACCAGGAATATTTGAGTTCAGCTCCTGCCTCAGACACATCCTGGCTGTGTGTCCAAGGCAAGTCACTTGAATTCTAGGTGTTCTGGGCAACCCTAAGCTAGAGAAAAGATGCTCACTTGCATTGGTGGGGTGGGATTGCTTCCTCGCCTAGGAGTTCCCTATACTTATGGGATCATAGTTCCTTTCCCTTTCTCTACCTCCCAGTTTTCACAATTTCCTCTAACCGTGATTTTTGGAAAAGTTTTTCCTATGTAGTAACCTCTTATGAAGGGCAGAAAGCAGATATAGTGGAAGATGAATCTCAGAGACTTATTGGAAAATGTCAAAATAAAAAGGAGGCACTGGTGGAGAAAGCACTGGGCTGAGAGTCAGAACACCTGGGTTCTAACTTCACTTCTGCCACTAATTAGCTGTATGACTTCAGACAAGTCACTTAACCCTTCAGTGACTTGATTTTCTCATTCATAAAATGACAGAATTGTACTAATATAACTAATATTTCCATAGTGTTTTAAGATTTGTCATGTACTTGATAGGTGTCTTATTTGATTCTCAGTTGATGTCTGATTTGATTTGGAAGGTATATCCCCATTTTGCAAATGAAGAAACATAGACAGAGAGAGGTGAAGGTTACATGCCCAAGGTTACATGGTTAGTAAGTATTTAAGTCTTCCTGACTCTGACCAAAACTAGCACTTTACTCAACACTTTCTGATTCCACAATGTACCACCTAATCTATAAAATGCAATTAAATTAGATGATTTTAAGGTACCTTCCAGATTTAATGTTCTATAACTCTAAGACCATTGGTTTAGTGCAGTGATTCCCAAAGTGGGTGCTACCACCCCCTGGTGGGTGCTGCAGTGATCCAGGGGGGCGGTGATGGCCACAGGTGCATTTATCTTTCCTATTAATTGCTATTAAAATTAAAAAAAAATTAATTTCCAGGGGGCTAAGTAATATTTTTTTCTGGAAAGGGGGAGGTAGGCCAAAAAAGTTTGGGAACCACTGGTTTAGTGGTTTGAGCTGAAGTGGGATTGATTGGGAGTTCTGTAGGAACTACCTTTGGGGACCAGAGACAATGGTTTATCTTAGTTCCTCTGCAGCACAGTTAATGAGCTTGGGATTGGAGATCACTATGGAGCTCACCCTAATGTCTGTATAGATTTGATGGAGACCAATGAGTCATAAAGAAAGCAAAGTATCTCAGCAAGGCATTAACAGCTTATGGTAAATGCAGCAGGAACACGGCAAAATGGGTAGCAGGATGGATGAATGAAAAAATACTCATTAAGGACTTATTATGCACAAAGAGCTAGGGATATAGGCAAAAAATAAAATAAAACAGTCCCTATTTTCTTGGAACTCACATTCTGATGGGGGAGACAACACATGTTTTTTTTCTGTTGTTGCATCTTTATTTTATTTTTTATTTAAAATTTTTCTTATCTAAAATTTATTTATTTAATTAATTTAGAATATTTTTCCAAGGTTACATGATTCATATTTTTTCCTTCCCTTTCTCCCTCCCCCTCCTGTAGCCAACAAGCTATTCAACCAGATTTTACATGTATCATTGATCAAGACCTATTTCCATATAATTAATATTTACAATAGAGTGATCATTTAGAGTCTACGTCCCCAATCATATTCCCATCAAACTATGTGATCAAGGAAATGTTTTTTCTTCTGTGTTTCTACTCCCAAAGTTCTTTCTCTGGATGTGGATAGTGTTCTTTCTCAGAAGTCCCTCAGAATTCTCCTGGATCATTGCACTGCTGCCAGTACAGAAGTCCATTACATTCAGTTGTGTCACAGTGTATCAGTCTCTGTGTACAACGTTCTCCTGGTTCTGCTCCTTTCACTCTGCATCACTTTCTGGAGGTCATTCCAGTTCACATGGAATTCCTCCAGTTCATTATTCCTTATGGCACAATAGTATTCCATCACCAACAGATACCACAGTTTGTTCAGCCTTTCCCCAATCAAAGGGCATTCCCTCATTTTCCAATTTTTTGCCACCACAAAGAACTCAGCTATAAATATTTTTGTACAAATCTTTTTCCTTATGATCTCTTTGCGGTACAAACCCAGCAGTAGTATGGCTGGGTCAAAGGGCAGGCAATCATTTAAAGCCCTTTGGGCATAGTTCCAAATTGCCTTCCAGAATGGCTGGATCTGGTTGAATGGTTGAACTCCACCGGCAGTGCAATAGTGTCCCAATTTTGTCACATCCTCTCCAACATTTATTATTTTCCTTTGTTGTCATATTAGCCAATCTGCTAGGTATGCAGTGGTACCTTAGAGCTGTTTTGATTTGCATTTCTCTAATAATAAGAGATTTAGAACACTTTTTCATGTGCTTATTGATAGTTTTGATTTCTTTAACTGAAAACTGCCTATTCATGTCCCTTGCCCATTTATCAATTGGGGAATGGCTTGATTTATTTTTGGACAATTGATTTAGTTTTGTGTAATTAGAATTTTGCACCTTAGGACTCCATTTCCTAGATTCCCACTTTCACCCTCTCCTTATGTACTTACATTTTGGAGATAAAGTTTCTGTAACCCCGCCCTCACTCTCTTCCCTGCTAATGTGGATGGGAAAACTTCTCTTTACTCAGGCTTTTATTTTTGTCTTTTTATTTCCTCTACTTCAAGTGATTATTAATAAATCTTATAAAATATAATACTTGGAGTTATTGGATATTAATTTTAATCTTACAGTTCCTTATGTATTTGAGAAATTAGGACTTTGTCAGAGGTTTTTTTTTAATAAAGATTTTTTTCCAAATTTGTTACTTCCCTTCTAATTTTGGATGCATTGATTTTGTTTGTATAAAACTTTTTTTATTTAATGTAATCAAAATTATTCACTTTACATTTTGTGATACTCTCTATTTCTAGCTTGGTCTTAAATTTTTTTCCCTCATAGATCTGGTAGGTATACTTTTCTATGTTCATCTAATTTACTTATACTTTCCTTCTTTATATTTAAGTCATTTACCCATTGAGAATTTATCTTGGTATAGGGTGTGAGATGACAACATCTATGTTGATGGACTGCATGGTTATCCAAACCTTTCTTCTCCTGAGAAGTCCCTTCTCCTCACAGTTCCACATTCTTAAAATCATAGTTTTAGGAGCAGAAAGGACCTTAGAGGTTATTGAGTCCAACTACCTCATTCTATAGAGGAAGAGGTTTAAGTTCACTATGGTAAAGTGACTTTCTCAGGGTTACACAGGCTATATTTGGTTAAGGATTGATTAAAACAAAAGTCTTCTTGATTCCAAGACCAATGCTCTATCTACAATACCACACTGCCTCAATGTTGGGCATTAGGAAGAGACCCATATTTCCCCACTCTTCAATATAAGCTATTCTCAGATAAGAGACTTCCAACTTGATCCCAGAAATAGCTAAAAATCATCTCAATGTAAATGTTTTCTAGTCACTCATTTTCATAATCCATCTTTCCTCATGTCAATAATTGAATTGGACCACAAATATTGTCTGTGCCAAGCTTGAAACAGGGAAGGGGTCTGATGGACAGGCAATTACTAAAATCTGACTGTGTTCCTGGAATTCTAGTCCACTCTCCCTGATCAGCAGAGATGGGAAGAAGTTAAAAGTCTTGACATATTCATTAAATAGAGAAGGAGGGAAAAGGGGGATGTTGAGTTTCAGGCAAAGATGAGCTCTCTGTAGCTACTCTCACATAGTGGTCAGAGGTTTGGGATTATAGCCTGCAAAAGAAACTTACCCAAAGTTTGGCATGAAAATATTGAAAGAAAACAGAGGAGAGAAACACTGCAGGGTTGAGGTGAAGGGAATGTGACAAGCTGCTTGCAACTTGGAGAAAACCCAACAACTCAATTCTTGGCCTTTCCCCAATCACTGTGCCAATATGGAACCCACATCTCTCTAAAAGCCCCCACCTCTTGGTTGAAACAGAGTCAAAGCAGAAAATACTGGACCTAGAAGAATTCTTTGAGATCAGATACTCCTGGCTCTTCATTTGACAGATGGGGAACTTGAGGCCCAGAGAGATTGGGATTTGCTCAAAGTAACACTGATGTTAAGTGACTGAAACAGGATTAGAACCCAGGTTCCAAACCCTAGAATTTCCATCACAAGGATCTCTTGTAGATGTTAGAGAACAATAAGTTCTATTAACTCTTCATAGAAAAATAGGACTTAGCTCTCTTCCAAAGAGATTTCAGTTACTATTGCAGGCTTTCTCCAGTCTCTTCCAATCAGTGGGTTCCCAGAAAAGCAGGCAAAGAGTTAACAGCTTTAGGATTTAGCTGGGTGGTTCAGTGGATTGAGAGCCAAGCCTAGAGATTAGAGGTCCTGGGTTCAAATTTGGACTCAGACACTTCCTATCTAGGTGACCCTGGGCAAGTCACTTAACCCCCATTGCCTAGCCCAGCTTTGACTAAGAAGTGGCACACATTCAGAGCCCCCACTAGAAAGCTGCTCTGTTCCCCTCTTCCCAGAGCCTGAGGACATTTTTTGCATGCTCCATCCCCACTGTCCAGCTGCCCAAAGCAAGCACTTTCTCCCCTGGCTCTCTAGGGTAATGTCCCCCATCCCCAGATAGTTTGGATTTGCCCTCTGGGCACTCAAACTCGGGAGGGGGGAAAAGGTTTGCCAACACTGGTCTAGCCTTTTCTCCTCTAATTCAATAATCAGTACTGATTCTAAGACCTAAGGTGAGGGGTTTTGTTTTAAGTGTCAACAACCTCAGCTGGAAAGCCTTCTGTGTCTTCTTTCTGCACCTTTCTGTGGCCTCCTGTGCTCAGTTTGCTCTTTTTATTCTTCTCTGATTCTTCACTATTCTCCTCCTACTTTCTTAACCTTAAACTGATGTTCCTGTACCATAGTTCCTGCAATGGACATCCCTGAGTGAAAGATGCCACTTTCAGAAAATATCCCCAAAGGGAGATGGCTAACAAATTATTTTCCAAGATATGGATAATGTGGTATAAACCAGTTGTTCTCAAGCTTTTTGGTTTCTTTACATACTTAGAAATTATTGAGGACCCCAAAGAGCTTTTGTTTATATGAGTTTTATCCATTAAGAGTTACCATAATTTATACATGTAAAATTTATATCAGATCGCTTACCATCTCAGGAAAGGGTGTGTGTGTGGGAGGGAGTAAGGGAAGACGGGAGAGGATTTGGAATTCAAAATTTTAAAAAAGTGTATGTTAAAAATTGTTTTTACATGAAATTAGGGGGAAATATTAAAAAATAGCAACAGAAAAGGAGTTACCATATTATTAATTAAAATGAATACAATTTTAAATATTAATTAATTCATTTAAAATAGCAACAATAAAGCCATTATATGTTAACATAAAAAACTCATTTTAAAGAAAATAGCTATATCCCCCCCCCCAAGAAATAATGAGAAGGGTAGAATTTTTTTACATTTTCACAAATCTCTTGAATGTCTTAGCTCAGCGGGTTATAGCTTGATTCTCCTACCATTTCTGCATTCAATTGGTTATATGTCTTTTTGGTTGAATTAGAGGAAGAAAATCTGCCTTCACATAGAAATGTGGTTGGAAAAGAGAGACGTATTTTAATAGCTTTTTTAGTTAATTGTGAATAATCTTTGAAGAATATGCCTCAATGCAACAAGTGGGAGATTTTGAAAGATTAGTTGTGATGTAAAATCAGAAATCATATTAATGTCTGAATGAGAGTGAAAAAAATATATACATGCATACATACATAGATTTAAAAAATTTCAAGTATCAATTACATTGTATTTAAATATATTTTTCAAATCTTTATCAATATATATTTACAAATATACAAATATTTACATTGTGCGCATACACATACACAAAGGACTAGCAATTAGAACAATCAGGATGAATGTTGTGTGAAAGGTGGCTTATTAGGTAAGCCTTGAAGGACATGTGATTCCAAAGACAAAAAGCCGAAGAGGGAGTATTATTCTAAGCAAGTAGGACAGCTTGTGGAAATGGCCAGAGAATGGGACATTGGAATGTTTTGGCAAGGAACAACAAGTGGGATGTGAGGTTTGTGAGGGAGATGAATACATTTGATAAACAAGGAAAAGAAAGTTGGATTCAGATTATGCAGGGCTCTAAATGTCAAAATATAGGATTTGGGATTCATCAAACTCTTTAGGAACTGAAGTGCTAATGCAAGAATGTCAGGCAGTGATGCCCCCTTCCATTTTGGCCCAAATGGAGGCACTTTTGATATTCTATATTCTATATATTCAATATTCTATTGAGGTTCCTGTCCAACCCTGACATTCTTTGCTGTGAGGGCTCCTTTTTTGTTTCTGACATTCCTTCTTCTTGTCTCTGTGCCCATGCTCAGAGATGGGGGGGTGAAGAGAGAGAGGGGTGGAGAGAGAGAGAGAGAGAGAGACAGAGAGAGAGAGAGAGAATGTTTTCCTGTTCCCCATGGGGTCCTGGCTGGCCTTGTTTATAAGAGGAGAAAAAAGCATCTGGACAAATCTATGACTTAGGGGTCCTGGGAAAGTCACCTCTATTCCCAACAACAAATACCACCCTCATGAGTCCTGCCCCCATCCCTGACACTTCCACCAAGAGGCAGCTGTGTGTTAGAAAGGGGTATGCGTGCAGAATCTGGTACTCAGATTGGTGTGTAAGATGGAAATGACAGCAAGATCCAGGACAGAAGGGATAGGCAGTGTAAGGCACTGAATTCTTAGATTAAGCAGAGTTAGCAAAAGGTGAATGAATTGGTAGCGAATTCATACTTTTCTAGCTCATTTTGCTGAGGATTGTGACTTCCAAAACTAAACAGAAAAACTAGAGAACAAGAAACAAACAAAAAAGTTATGTTCGTACAGAGCCACCTTAAGAAAAATGCAGAGCTCTATTGGGAGTTAGAAATGTGGGTTCTAATCCAAACTTTAATTTGCTTGTGACTCGGGTAAGCCATTTCCTTCTCTTGGCCTCAGTTCCCTCATCTGTAAAATGAGCATATGGGACTAACTGATTACTAAAGTCTCTTCCAGTGCCAATGCTCTAATAATGAAGCCAAAGGCTGAATATTTATTTCTGGTCTCTTTTCCAGGCACACTGACCAGATATCATGCCTTTGTTTCTACACAAAATGAAGAAAATGATAATCACCATTCATTTAGCTACCTTTCCTTAAGCTTTGTTATTCTCACAGTCTCTTGTACCATTCGGTTCCATACAAATAGTATTACTTGAACCAATGAGAACATAAATCCATTGAATAGCAAAATAACTTTGAGAGGGAATGGTAGTCATTCTCTCTTTTCCCTTTCTCACTGATATATGAGGAAGAAAGAATATAATCCTCTTCAGGGTAAGCATGCCTGGGACCTGTTCACAATATAGATTCTAGACTAGGATTGTAAACCGTGTTGCCAACAAAGCTGATATCCTTTGTTATCATTGTGTCTATGTGGCAGATGACTTGCTTCCCCTTAATCTCTCTCTGGACCTCAAGTCTAGCATCTTTAAATGCCTATTAGATAACTCAAACTAGATTTCCATAGACTCCACCTGTCTGAAACTTAACTCATTATCTTTCTTCCAAACTTCCCCATTTCTTATCTTCCCTATTCCTGTCAAAGGTATCACCAGCCTCCCAGTCACTCATCTGGGCTTGAATCCTTGGTATCAGTCTTAAATTCTCCCCACTCTCCCTTCTCACCCCCACCTCCATCTAATTTATTGCTAAAATCTATCATTTTTAACTTTGTAATATCTCTTGACATGTCCCCTTCTCTCCTCTGACACTGACACCATCTTGATGCAAGCCACCATCACTTCATACCTATACTCTTGCTGGTTTCCCTACCCCAAGTCTCTCTCTGTAGGTCTGACCATGACAGCTTCCAATTCAACAATTCAACAAATTCTGGTAGCTCCCTATCATAACTAGAATCAAATATAAAATCTCTACCTGATTTTCAATCCCTTTACAACTCAGTCCCTTCCTACCTTTCCAGTCTTCTCCCACTTTATTACCCTCTATGTACTCTGCAATTCAGTGACAATCAATCTATAAATATTTATTAAGCACCTGCTATGTGCCAGGGCATAGTGCTAAGGGCCGGAGATGCAAAAAGAGGCAAAAGACAGTTCTTGCCCTTAAGGAGCTTATAATCGAATGGGAGAGACATTGACACTGACCTTATCTTTAAGTACGGAAAGGTCTGTGACTCATGTGTGCAATAGTGGGTGACAAATCAGAATTGACTGACTGCCCCCTAGGCAGTCCTAAGCAAAACTATAGCTTCAATTGGTCCATGTAAAATGGAAGGAAGGCACAGGAAGTGATGAAAAGAATGATCTTTAAAAGTGGCAAGAACTTCCTGTGACCAGTTTTTTTTTTGCCTTCAAACTTGGCTCTGGAGGAGCTCCAGCTGGGAACCATGGACTGCTCTTTGATTTTCCTTTAGAATTACCATGTGGGTGAGTGAAAAAAAACTGACTCCCTTTCCTAGCTTTTCTGAGAGATACTAGTCTCTGGAGAGGCCCCTCATCTTGGAGGAGGCCTCATGGCTAAAACCCTTATTTAATTTACCTCTGGGCCCCATTCATTGGGGCCTTTGAAGCCCTGCCTGATTCAGACTGGGCTGGAGTAATTATCTACTCTCTCTCTGATTTTCCTTACCTTCACTCTTTCTCTTTTTGTAAATAAACTACATAAAGTCATTCTGATTTGAGTAATAATTTCAGAGATCACATTTTTTATATATTTAGTCCAACTTTTAATTTTTAACCCTTACACTTACTCATACATATACAATTGACAAAAAATAAACTTTTTAATTTATAAGTTTTGAAAATTCCTAAGCAATGTTTAAAATTATCAATATATTTTAAATATATTTCCCCATCTGATGGAGCTATACTACTGCACAGACCTCAATGCCTTCATGCCTTCACCCTCTACTTCCTCCTTTCAAAAATCAGCTTTCTGATCTTTCCTTGAAACTGGGAACCAGTGACTGATAATGCTCCCTAGATACCTCTCTCAGGGTTATTTGCATTTTAAAGCTATAATCCACAGAAATAAATCTCCATGGCAGAATTTCAGGCAGTAGTGAGCTGGGTGAGGGGCTTCCTACTCTCCCATTCCAAATCTTACCTAGTGGACAGCCACCTGCTCTGCTCTGGGGTAAGGCTGTCCCCCTGTCAAGGAGAAAGGAAGTCTTAACTTTGCTTTTAATAAAAGAAGATGGAGGATTGGATGAGTGGGGACCCTGATGAATCCTTTGTTTCATTGTTGGGTGGGGCAGCAGAAGGAAAAATGGGAGTGTGGAAGAGAGCCCTCACCTGAAGCCAGTAGGACTTGGGGCATGTAAATTGCCTCCTACCTAATTAATAGTCCCAGTCTCCTGTGATGTCCTATTTGTGCAGATTCTCCAGGGTTTCTGAAACATGAGCCACCTCCTCATCTCCTTAACCACTTACACCATGGGGAGCCCCACAGCCTGCATCAGGAAAGGTAGAGAGTGTCTTCATTATGTTTCTCTTCTCTACCAAAAACAAATTTAGTGAGGGATTTATTCATTTAGTCTTTCTCTCAGCAAGCCCGATGGTGGCAGTCAAATGGGACCCAGCAGGTTCCAGCGAGGGGAAAGAAATAGTTGACAATCTGCTGGGACTAACCTCTTTCTATCAGTAGGTACCATTATTTGGTTGTTTTAGATTTAAGTCTCTTGAATCTTTGGGGAATTTTGATAAAAATCTAATAAAGATTTGAGTTAAGAATTCTGCGTTCTAACTCTATATTGTGAAGCCTCCCTAGGTGTTAAGGTAACCAAAGATTAAATTCTCAGAGAAGAGAAAAATCCTTGAAAATCTACACAATCACAGGGTGGCTCCCATGAAACTGAAGAGCATGCTAAGAATGCCCAAGGTAGCAGAAATATTGCAACTGAATTCAAGTGAACAAACACATCTTAAATGGTGACTATATAAAAAGCCAGAGGCATATTGGTGTAATATAGAAAGGTTTGGACTTGAACCGGGAAGTCAATTAAAAAGAGCATTTATTAGGTGCCTAATATGTGCCAGGTACTGTGCTAGGCATTGAGAATATAAATCCAAAGAATGAAATGATCTTTACAAAAAATTTGTATTTTGTGAGTCAAAGAACATTTGTGCATATAAGCTTAAGGTATATGGGGAGGGAATTGTTAAGATAGAGAATCAGAAAGATAGAAAAATAGAAAGAGACAGACAGAAAGACAAATAAGACAGGAAGATAGATGGGATCAGATAGAAAGACAAATAGATACCCATTTCTTTAGGCAAAATAGTGAATAGAAATTGATGACATTCTATAGATTCAATTATAAAAAAAAAGAACATGAGCTCTTTACATGGGAGTAAGTTAGATCTTAGCTCAAACCAGAAGAAAGGAAACAATCTCACTCAAGGGAGTTTCCTTTCAGCATTCTCTAGAATTATAAGCCAACCCTTGACCAAGAGGTCAAGGAATATATCAGGGCCGGCTCTCATACATGGTTATGGCGCTGAGGGTTTCAGTCCATCATTCAAGACTCTCAACTGCCTTCCAAGGGCTCCTTTTCTACATGTGGCTCTAAAGTCTTCCCTAAGTAAATGTAACCATCTAAAATCCCTTACAGAGGCATGCAGCATCTCACTCAACAGTCTCAGGCAATCAGGAATCCTGGTACCTTTTGAAGTCAGCTCAGGTTTGGGCAGAAGCAGAATCACATTTGAAAATACAAACTATGCACATATTAATTTGAGAAAATGGTGACCCACTAAGGTAGGAAGGAGTCCTCAAAGCTCAACTTTGAAGAGAGAAGGGAGTCCAGAGGTCAGAAAGGGGAGAAGGGATCACTGCATCTCTGATGCGACTCTTAAAGACCTGGGCCTGAGAAGAGGAAAGGGTACAAGAAGTCCTAAGGTGGAAAGCTACAGAAAGGGCTCAGAGAATATCCCCATGAAAATCCCCAGAAAAATCACTTTCACTAGGAAAGTTCATGTAGAAGGTCCAAAAAAAAAGAGATAAGGGAAGGAAGAAGGAAGAAAGGGAATACATTCAATAATAAACATTTGTTAATTATCTAATTCCCATTAATTTCCTAATGCTGAGGGAAGAATCCAGTGTATTTTAGGCTTGGAGGATGGCCAGTGTAAAGTCACAGAGATGAGACACATAGGGTCTTGACTGAGAAGTACAGAGAAAGACAATTTGATTGTATTATATATAAGGCCGGAGGGGGTGGGATATTTAGTGAGGCCAAAAGATGGATGGTGTCTAACTTGTGAAGGGCTTTAGAAGCTAAATTGAGGGGTTTATATTTGATTCTAGACACCATTGGAAATCACTAGAGTTGAATGAGTAGGGAAGTCATATGATCAGATCTACCCTTATGCCAAAAATGATTTTGGCAACTGCCTTGAGGATGGGCTGAAGTGGTGAGAGATTTGAGACAGGGAAACCAATTAGGATTTTGTTGGAATCATTTAGACAACATGTGATAAAGACCTGAACAAAGGCAGGAGTTGTATAAGTGGAGAGAAGGTATTGGATGCTGGAGATATTGAGAAGGTAGAAAAGACAAGATTGAATATATGTGCTAAAGAGAGAGTGAAAAGTCTAGCATAATGCTGAGGCTATAAATAGTTGGGAAACTACCTTTAAAAGAAATGGAGAAGTTGGAAAGGGGGTGGGGAGTTGGAGGGAAAGAGAATGAGTTTTATTTTGGAGATGTTGAGTTTACATCCAGTTAGAAATGTACAATAATGAATTGATAAAGTGGGGAGGGAAAGCCTGGGGCTGGATATATATACCTCATCTGCACTGAGGTGATAATTGAACCCATGGGAGCTGATGATCTTACTGAGAGAGAGTAGAGAAAAGGAGAATCTTGTGGGGAACCTTGGTAGGCTCCCTAAGTTAGGTAGGTGATGAGTCAGCAAAGGAGACAGAGAAGGAGCAATTATTCAGATAGGGGAGAGAACAGTGTTGTGAAAATCCAGAGAAGGGAGAGTATCTAGAACAGTGATTCCCAAAGTGGGTGCCACCGCCCCCTGGTGGGTGCTGCAGAGATCCAGGAGAGTGGTGATTGTCACACTTTTTTTGTATTACATTCTGTTCTGAGTTCAATAAATAGTTTCATAATTTCCAGGGGGCACTAAGTAATATTTTTTTCTGGGAAGGGGGCGGTAGGCCAAAAAGTTTGACAACCACTGATCTAGAAGGAGAGGGGTGGAGTCAGCAATGTTAGTTGAAGCAACATAAAGAAGGATGAGGCCAGAGAAAAGCCTATTAGATCTAGTATTTAGGAGATTGTTGGCAATTGGGGAGAACACTTTTAGTTGAATGATAAAGTTGGAAGCCAGATAGCAAAAAGTTCCAGAATGAATGAGAGGGGGGAAGTAGAGGAAGCAGGTGTAGGTAGATAGCATTTTTTAGGAGTTTGGCTTAGAAAGGAAATAAGTATGTGAAAATAACTTGAAGGATGGTAAAATCTGGTAAAGTTTTCTTTAAGGTTGAGAGATAGTTGGGAGTGTTTGAAGACTACAGAGAAGGAAATAGTAGATACGGAAGGGCTGAAGATTAGAGAGAGATGGGGGATGATTGAGCCAAATTTGCTGGAGAAGATGAGAAAGAGTGGGACTGAGCACAAATGTAAAGGAGTTGGCCTTAGCGAGGAGAAGGACCACCTCAAGGTGAGAGCCTGGGGGATAGGAGAGGAGTAGAGGATGATGTCAAGAGTTTTTGAGTTTCAATTTCCTGGTTTATTACAACTTCTTAGGAGATCGAGCTAGGGAATGGAAGGAATTGTTGTCTATCCACTGTGCTAACTAGCTGCTCAGAGGCAAGGGCTAAGCAATCTGGGTAAAGTGACTTGCCCAGAGTCACATAGCCAGGAAGTGTCTGAGGGTAGATTTGAACCCAGATCCTCCCAACTCCAGGCCTGGTGCTCTATTCACTGTGTTACTTAGCTGTCCCTTGGAACTAAGAATAGTTTAGATTTTAAAATTTGTAAAGGCAACATCAAGAAAGAACTTGAAAGGGATGAAAGGTGGGAATGAAATTTAAGGACCTGAGGCTACTGGATAGTCTACTAAGGAAGTGATGGGAGAGTCCAGCCTTCTCTGTCCATAGTCTTGCTTCCTTTGAGTTGTTGGAGACAGGTAGGTGGTACCATAGTGCACAGAGTACTAGTCCTGGAGTCAGGAAAACTCATCTTTGTGAGTTCAAATCCAGACTTAGACACATACTAGCTGTGTGACCCTAGATAAGGTCATTCAACCATGTTTGCCTCAGTTTCCTCATCTAACAAATTAGCTGGAGAAGGAAATGGCAAAATACTCTAGTATTGTTGCCTGGAAAATCCCAAAAGGGTTCATGAAGAGTCAGACACAACTGAAAATGACTGAATAACAAAAATGAGTTGTTGATGAGATGATTTCCTTTTTACTAAGTTTTTGTATCTATGATGGTTTAGAGTGGGGAGAAATGTCCAGGATCATAGATCTGTAATTGAAGGGGGTGTTGAAGGATGGTTTGGTCATCTCCTTTGTTTTATGGCTAGAGAAAATGAGGCACAAAGAGATCAATGACATGCCCAAGGTTGCCAGATAATAATAATAATTTGTTGTTCGGTCATTTCAGTCATGTTCTACTCTTCATGACCCCATTTTTGGGGCAAAGATACTGGAATAGCTTGCCATTTCCTTCTCCATCTCATTTTACAGATGAAGAAACTGAGGCAAATAGATTTAAGTGACTTATCAAGGGTCACACAGCTACTAAGTATCTGAGGCTAGATTTACACTTGGATCTTCCTTATTCCAGGCTTGGAATGCTATCCACTGTGCCATCTAACTGACCTAATAATAATTGTAGCTGATATTTATTTTAAGATTTGCAAAGCACTTTATCTGATCTATCTCATTTGACTCTCACTACATTATGAGATATGTGCTACTCTTATTTCCATTTTACAGATGAGAAAACTAAAACCAAGAGGTTAAGTGAATTGTCCTGGGTTGTACAGCTAAAAAGCATCTGAGGCAAACATTATACTCAGATCATCCTCCTCACTCCAATACCAGACAAGAGGGCAAGTGTGATGTAGTGGTGAGAAAGCTGCCCTCAAAGTCAGGCAGACCTGGGTTCAAATCCAGACGCATATTGTCCATGTGAGCCTGGGCAAGTGCTCTAGGCCATAGGGGTCAATCATCTGATCTGCAAGTATTTGACTCCTGAGATTATAGAATTATTTATTATATAATATTTATACATATTCATATATAAATATAATATATAATTATAAGTGTGGTGTTTATTACATATCATATTTGTATTATAATTATAGATTTAAGTGTAATTAGAAAAATATTTAATGAAATAAATAAAAATATGATAAAACTTAATTAATATTAATTTGTGGTTCTGTTTCTATTTGACTGACATCATTGCTCTAGGCAACTCTCTAAGTAGCAGGGATGACAAGGAGTTTGCTTCTCAGGGAATTCCCTCTACTAGTGAAATCTTAGGCCAGGATGGAGTCGGATTATGGGAGACTTTAAAAGTTAGGCTAAGGGGCTTAGCTTTATCCTCTAGGTCAGTGGTTCCCAAACTTTTTTGGCCTACCGCCCCCTTTCCAGAAAAAATATTACTTAGCCCTCTGGAAATTAATTTTTTAAAAATTTTAATAGCAATTAATAGGAAAGAGGCCATCACCGCCTCCCTGGATCACTGCAGCACCCACCAGGGGGCAGTGGCACCCACTTTGGGAATCACTGCTCTAGGTCAAGGGTTCTTGTGTCTGTTAACTTATCTTTTTGAATACTTTGAAAACTTCATTTCATCCTATGCATTTTATTTTACACATTTTAAAACATGATTCTGAGGGAAGTTCATAGGTGTCATTGTTGTCACTTGGTCGTTTTTTAGTTCTGTCCAACTTTTCATGACTTCATTTGGTGTTTTCTTGGCAAAGGTATGGAGTGGTTTGTCATTTCCTTCTCTAGCAGCTCATTTGAGAAATGAGGAAACTGAGGTCAACAGAGTTAAATGACTTGCTTAGGGTCACACAACTAGTAAATGTCAGAGGCTAGATTTGGCCTCAGGAAGATGAGTCTTCCTGGCTTTAGCTCTAGAGCTCTACGTACTTTGCCACCATAGATTTCACCAGGAGTTAATGGAGTTAATGACACCAAAAAAGGTTAAGAACTCCTGCTTTAGGGAATATTTAGTCACAGAAAGGCTTTGTGTCATAGTCATAAGATAGTCATAGGGCCACGGGTCTTGAGGAGGAAGAGACCTTAAAAACCATCTAGCCTAACCAATTCATTTGACAAATGGGGAAACAGAGGATCATGGAAGTAAAGAAGTTTGTCCCAAATCATAAAGCAGCATATTTGGGTGCTTCATTTTCTCTGAACCATCTCATGTGGGCAGACAGAACCTAGGTTTCTGTTTATTTTCTTTTCTTTTCTTTTTTTTTTTTTTAATACTGAGACATAATTTTAGTCTTGCTTCCTTTCTACCCTCATTCCCCTAAAACCATCACTACCTGACCCGACTGGTATACACATAAATGTTTTGGGGAGTAGATATTAACAGATAAGAGTCTTGTCCCTGGAGCGAGAAGAATGAGATTGATTGCTCTTGTATTTGTCACCATCCCTAAACGAAGGGTGAAAATACTATCTTGGAGACCCAGACAGCAACAGATTCTAAGATGCTCCTAGAGCCTGAATTTTTATTTATTGGACTGCCATGGAGCCAAACCATTTGTAGGCAAAAGCAGATATATTATAGATTAAAACAAACTAGCAAAAAACAGATTGGAAAAGTCCTGGTTCTTTGACAGAATCAGGCAAAATGAAACTGAACTCAGAAAAGGTCTTCAAGAATAATAAAACCTCACAGACTCGCAGGCACAAAACCTCAAGAATGAGAAAATTGCAGGTTGCCCTCCGTGTTTCCAATGCTAATGTAACAGAGTGGTCCAGATGCTTCAGTGATAGAGGGATGCCCATGCTGAAATACCTGTGCCCACTCCAACCTCAAACACAGGCTGGACTTTGAGGAAAAGTGCCAAGGGATTTTCACAGCAATGGTCCAAATACCATTTCAGGTCATGAAACACTTTGATGAGTTCAAAGGGGCTTAGAAATGTCTTATCTTACCTGTGCCACTTGCTAAGGAAACAGCTCCAACTTAATGGAGACCTTCCAACCAGTGCTAGATAATACTTTTTTTGGATAAGTTTTAGGGAAGATTTTTGTTTAGACAATGGATTGGACTAGATGGCCGCTGAGCTCTATCTTGGGCTTCAAATTCTTTTTCCTATAATCCTCTTCACTGAAAAGTTTTTGTTTTTTTAAACCTTTACTTTCTGTCTTAGAATAGATACTAAGAATCAGTCCTACAGCAGAAAAGCAGTAAGGTCTATATCAGTGGTTCCCAAACTTTTTTGGCCTACTGCCCCCTTTCCAGAAAAAAATATCACTTAGCGCCCCCTGGAAATTATGAAACTATTTATTGAATTCAGAATAGAATGTAATACAAAAAAAGTGTGGCCATCACCGCTTTCCTGGATCTCCGCAGAACCCACCAGGGGGCGGTAGAGCCCACTTTGGGAATCACTGGCTAGGCAGTTGAAGTTAAGTGACATGCCCAAGATCTCACAGCAAGGAAGTATAGTATTTGAGGCCAAATTTGAATTCAGGTCCTCCCCACCACAGGACTAGTTCTCTCTCCACTGAGTCACCTTAGCTTCCCCACACTGAGGGTCATTAAAGGCAGGCACCCAGGCCAATCAAATTTCATTTCTCTCAAGGATGAATTCCAGACTTCTTTTCATCCACACATTGGAAATATCTTCTACCCTTGTGGCTTCCCCTACTGTTTGGGTAGCTCCTCCCAGGAACTTCATTTAAGAAGAGTGCCTGAGACAGCCAACTGTCAAGGCTGCCCCTTGGACTTTCTCTCCACTTATGACTTTGAGCCCACCCAGCCATATGCCTGGACTCGCTTCTTACCAATTCCAGGAAGAGAAGGTGAGATATTGTGGCCACAATCAGAGAAGCAGGACAATTGGGATGGGATAGAAGGCAGCAGCCACCAGCAAAAGGACAAAAGCCCTAACAAGGATGCCTGTTGCTGCTTTAATGGTGGCTGAGTCTAGGCAGAATATAGACTTGGTTAGAATCTGAAACTCAGGGCTTATGTCAAGATGGCTTCATTATGAATTGTGGTGTTAATAAATACAGGTAGTGAAAAGAGATTGAGAAAGAGATAACCAGGTGAACCTCTTTGTTATAAAGTAGAACAGCTCTGGCAGCCTGGTTATTTTGGAATCTTCCCTTGTGTCTCTGTTTGTACCTCCATATATTGTTACGTGTTTCCCTGGAGAGAATACTAAGCTTCAGACTATGCTGCTGGCTGCCTGAGATCTTGGACACGGAGAATAAGGGGCTGGGAAAAGATGACTCTGTCATAAGGCCACTGACAGCCCTTCCTTTGAGAATAACTTTTTGGGGGTACACCTGCCTCAGAGGTGACAGGATCTTGACCCAGCACTCTTTGTAGTATATTATGCCAATATCAATAAGGAATTCCCTCATTGTGGATGTGTTTGAGAGGTGTCCATTTATATTCTTTTTTTTAAACATTTATTAATATTCATTTTTTACATGGTTACATAATTCATGCTCCTACTTTCCCCTTTGCCCCCCGCACTCCCCCCACGCATGGCCAATGCACATTTCCACTAGTTTTGTCATGTGTCCTTGATCAAGACCTATTTCCAAATTGTTGGTAGTTGCATTGGTGTGGTAGTTTCGAGTCCACACCCTCAGTCATGTCCACCCCGACCCATGCGTTCAAGCAGTTGCTTTTCTTATATGTTTCCTCTCCTGCAGTCCTTCCTCTGAATGTGGGTAGCATCTTTACCATAAATCCCTCAGAATTGTCCTGGGTCATTGTATTGCTGCTGGTACAGAGGTCCATTACATTCGATTTTACCACAGTATATCAGTCTCTGTGTATAATGTTCTTCTGGCTCTGCTCCTTTCGCTCTGCATTTGTTCCCGGAGGTCTCTCCAGTTCGCCTGGAACTCCTCCAGTTTATTATTCCTTTGAGCACAATAGTATTCCATCACCCGCATATACCACAGTTTGTTCAGCCATTCCCCAATTGAAGGGCATTCCCTCCTTTTCCAATTTGTTGCCACCACAAAAAGCGCAGCTATAAATATTTTCATACAAGTCTGTTTATCTATGATCTCTTTGGGGTACAAACCTAGCAATGGTATGGCTGGATCAAAGGGCAGGCATTCTTTTATAGCCCTTTGAGCATGATTCCAAATTGCCAGCCAGAATGGCTGGATCAGTTCACAGCTCCACCAGCAATGCATTAATGTCCCAATTTTGCCACATCCCCTCCAGCATTCATTACTCTCCCCTTCTTTCATTTTAGCCAATCTGCTAGGTGTGAGGTGATACCTCAGAGTTGTTTTGATTTGCATTTCTCTAATTATTAGAGATTTGGAACACTTTCTCATGTGCTTATTGATACTTTTGATTTCTTTACCTGAAAACTGCCTATTCATGTCTCTTGCCCATTTATCAATTGGGGAATGACTTGATTTTTTTTATACAATTACTTTAACTCCTTGTATATTAGAGTAATTAGCCCCCTGTCAGAGTTTTTCGTTATAAAGATTTTTTCCCAATTTGTTGCTTCCCTTCTGATTTTGACTACATTGTTTTTGTTTGTACAAAACCTTTTTAGTTTAATATAATCAAAACCATTTAATTTATATTTTGTAATTTTCTCTAACTCTTGCTTGGTTTTAAAGTCTTTCCTTTCCCATAGATCTGAGAAGTAAACTATTCTGTGTTCACTTAACTTGTTTATAGTTTCCCTTTTTATATTCAAGTCGTTCACCCATTCTGAATTTATCTTGGTGTAGGGTGTGAGATCTTGATCTAGACCTAATCTCTCCCATATTGTTTTCCAAATTTCCCAGCAGTTTTTGTCAAATAGTGGATTCATGTCCCAAAAGTTGGGCTCTTTGGGTTTATCATACACTGTCTTGCTGATGTCATTTACCCCAAGTCTATTCCATTGATCCTACTCTCTGTCTCTTAGCCAGTACCCATATTGTTTTGATGACTGCTGCTTTATAGTATAGTTTAATATCTGGTACTGCTAGGCCCCCTTCCTTCACATTTTTTTTCATTATTTCCCTTGAAATTCTTGATCTTTTGTTATTCCAAAAGAAATTTGTTATAGTTTTTTCTAATTCAGTAAAGAAGTTTTTTGGTAGTTTGATAGGTATGGCACTAAATAGGTAAATTAATTTGGGTAGAATTGTCATTTTTATTATGTTCGCTCATCCTACCCATGAGCAATCAATGTTTTTCCAATTGTTTAGATCCAGTTTTATTTGTTTGGAAAGTGTTTTGTAGTTGTTTTCATATAATTGCTGTGTTTGTTTTGGTAGATAGATTCCTAAGTATTTTATATTGTCTAGGGTAATTTTAAATGGTGTTTCTCTTTCTACTTCTTGCTGCTCTAGTGTGTTGGAAAT
>NC_058133.1:496410979-496455597 GCF_016433145.1 Gracilinanus agilis | reverse complement strand
CCGGAGCTGCCAATGACTCGATGGGTGCCCCAAACTTGCTCTATTTCTTTTTAGCTGGCTTTGGCGCTATAGGTGTTGTGTGTGGAGGGGGTGGGGGTGGGGTGGTTGCTCAGCCCGCGATTTAGTGAGAGCTGTTTCACCCCTTTATAGCATGGAAATGCCCCGATTCCACGTACCTTCCACGCTGTGCCCTGTTGTGGGGTTCCTCCATTCATCTGGACTTGTTTTTATGTCCCCTTGAGGAGTTTTGTGTGTTTTGGTCAGAAGAGATTAAGAGCTGCTTCTTACTTTGCTGCCATCTTAACCCGGAACCTCCATCTATATTCTTAAATGTTCTACTTTGTGACCCATGACATGAATTTGTAATATCATGAACTAAAGTTAGACTCATGGCCTGGAGACTGGAGACCATTAGCTCTGATCTATTAAGCTCATAGATTGGGGGAAAATATTGGGGCTCAGGGGAAAATGCTCATGACAGTGGTCTGGCAGATTGGAAACATGCATAAAAATTGTCTAAAAGTGGAATGACCTGCCCCAGATGGTAGGGAAACCTCTATCACTTGACACTTTCAGACTGGGCAACCAACCACTTATCCATTATGTTGAAGTGAGGATTCTTCTTGTTGTTTTTAATTATTTTTTTCCAATTAACTAAAATCAATTTTTTCTCCCTCATACCCACAAGTCAACATTGACAAAAATTAAAACAAAACAAAACAAAACCTTTGTAATAGTCATGCATAACCAAATAAAGCAAATTCCTTCATTGGCCATATCCAAATATCTATCTATCTATCTATCTATCTATCTATCTATCTATCTATCTATATCTCTTTCTTTCTTTCTTTCTTTCTTTCTTTCTTTCTTTCTTTCTTTCTTTCTTTCTTTCTTTCTTTCTTTCTTTCTATTCTATCTATCTTTCTATTCTATTCTATCTATCTATCTATCTATCTATCCATCTATCTATCTATCTATCTATCCATTCATCCCCCCCTCTATCTATCCACCTATATTTAGGTCTGTACCCTGCATCCATCACCCCATGTCAGAATGGTGGCTAATATATTTCATCTTTGGTCATGGGGTTTTTTTTTCAGCTATAAATTAGACTATGTGACCTCTGAATTCTGTTCTAATTCTAATCATGTGATCAAGGAAAATATAATTGAGTTTTTCTTCACTTGGAACCTTTGTAATTATGCTGTTTCCCCTTGCATCTTTAACCAAAGGCTATGTAATTCCATTTAATTACCTCTCTGGCACTTTACTTGAAGAGGAAACCATGGTTCAAAGAACCAGAGAGAAGGCACCTTGGACTGGTGGCCAGGAAGGATTATATTCTACCTGCCCTCAGACTCCCTGCTTCTGACCATTAGCAAAGGCTTTACTTTCCCAACTCACCATGGGCCTGCTGCCACCACCTGCCCCTCCCATGGTGCTCTTTCTCTTCTTTTCCCACTTCTCCCTTCTTTTAAACTTTCTTTCCAAACTATGATCCTTCCGGTAATTGGGTTGCAATGGGACCCCACTGCACTTCCCTAAAGTAAACAACCAAATCAATAATCTCTAGACAGACATTTAATTCTTAACTTTTATGTTCCCCAATCAGCAAGTACAAAAAGCCCTCTCTATGCCAGGGATTTTTAGCAGCCTTAAATTGTATAGCAAGAATTAAAGTTGTATTCATTAAACACCAGGAAGGTAATTATGTTTGGTGGGATGTGAGAGCATTCCCCTGGAGCTAAAAATAAAAAAGGGGATTGGATTCTGGACCAGCTTCTTATTCTCCTTTCTTTGTAGCTTTTCTCTTCCCAGAAGACTTTGACTATTTAAGTATGGGGCGAATAGTCGAACCAATTGAGTTGTACTGTTCCAATTGGCCTGTGAATGAACTGGTCCACCAATTCGTGAATTAGCCAAGTTTAATATAAAATAGGTCAATTTAATTATTTTAAATGGAAAAAAATCACTTGAATTAACTCTTCACAAGCAAGCTTCATAAAATTGACTGAATTCAGCATAGGATCTCAAATGTACTTCTAACACCCTTTTATTGCCTTTTGTTGCAATCTGTACCAATGAAGGGTCTAGATCAGTAATGTTCAACTCAGAGTGAAACAGGGGCCACTAAACCATACATAGGGATCCTTGCAAGTCACTTTTATTTATTTTGTGAATATCCCCCAATTACATTTTAATCTGGTTCAGATCCTGGGAGTGTTATGGGCCTGGGGGCCATGTGTTTGACACCTCTGGTCTAGAGGTTCATGGATTCACCACCATATTAAAGGAAGCATGCTCAAGGTCTCTCACTGAATTCAGCCAGTTATTTTTATAAGTTTATGTGTGTAATTAAACCAAAATTAAATAGTTCATTTAAGTAATATTTTCTATTAAAAAATTGGATGACCTATTTTCTACTATACTTAGGTTAATTCATAAATATACATAGATGTGTATAATATATGCATATATATTGTTGTTTTTCAGTTGACTCTGATTCTTCGTGACCCTACCGTGGACCATATTGTATATGGGGTTTTCTTGGCAAAGATACTGGACTGGCTTGCCATTTCCTGTTCCATATCATTTTATAGATGAGGCAAACTCTATAAGGCAAAACTGAGGCAAGCAGGGTTAAATGATTTGCCCAGGGTCACATAGATAGGAAGTATCTGAGGCTGGATTTGAACTCAGGTCTTTCTAACCCCAAGTTTGGTGTTCTATCCACCGAGCCACCTAGATATAGGGTCTAACTCTTCATTGTCTTTTCTGATGTGTCTCTTGTTACTGAGGAAGACTTCAAAGTTTACTTGAACTTCTTTCTTTCCTCTTTCCTCAGACAGAAAAATGTGGCAAGGAATTCCTTTGGTCCAAAGGTAAGAGAATAGGAATGGTAACTAGCTATCAATTGGCATGCCCTCTTTCTAGCACTTGCCAGTTCATGAATTAACCAGCAACCATGGAAGCCTTTGTCTAGGATAGATGGTCATCTGTTAGGAGCAGATGGGCTGTCTGCCTGGAAACAGGGAGGAAGGACTAGATAACTTTCCAAACATCTTTCCTGGCTGAGGATTCTCTCCTATGTGATAGGCTTTGGAAGATTCCAGATGGCTTGTTTGACCCAACTTTAACTCAGAACAAATTATTGGTAATGCTTGATCAACCACTATGGCAATGCCTACCACAGAATCATGGACTAACTAGCCAATATTTATTTAAGATCTATAAAGTATTTCATAAGTTTTATAATAACTCAGTGCTTGGAGGGATAATTCCCAGATTGCTCAAGCAGTTTCTCAGGGGAACCCCTGTTTGGAGTGGTAGAAAACCTCAGAGAGAATCTAGATCAATATCCTTGTTTTACAGTTAAAGGGATGAATAATTATAAAGATACAAGGTCATACAGCTAGTAAGTGGCTATCAGGATCCAAAACCAGGTCACAAATCATAGCATTGTAATTTTAGAGATGGAAAGGATATCTGAAGCCATCTGATCCTCCTTTATAGATGAAGAACCTGAGGCTCAGAGAATTTAAAGGACTTCATGGTAGGCATGGATGTTGTATCTTGGTCCTCAGACTTCAAATACAGGGCTCTTGCTATGTGTAAATGTTAAAATTAATGGTTTGGCTAAATATATGAAAATTATAAATTTTTTATTTACAAAAGAGGTGGAAAGAGTGAAAGCAGAGGAATATAAAAGTGTAGAGACATTAACCTACCTAACTAAATATTGTTCCAGTGCTTGGCTCAGCCAGGACTTGTTAACCTTCAACCAGAATTAAACTCTCTCCAGAAGGCAGGAAAGGAAAGCTTTTTTTTTAAAATTCAGGATAGATAATAGAGTAAAGAATTCTCTTTCACATATGATACCAAAAGGTTTCAAAACTTACTCAAGAACCACAGTAGATTGGGGACCAGAGATCCCAAAGAGGGTCTACACACACAACATTGCCCACTTGCTATGGTAGAAGGGTAGTCATGGCTTGTCTGAAGGATATATTGTTGAATAAGACATGTCAGGCTTTCTAGCAGTTGCTAACACTGATCTATGGTTATTAGGATGCAAGCAATCTAATTCAGTTCCCCTCTTTGGGTCTCATTTTCCTTCTCTGTCAAATGATGGGGTTGGACTAGATGGTTTTTGATTATCTCTGAGATGAGATCCCTTCTGGCTCTAAATCTATTTATTCTAGGACATGAGACTTAACACATCAATCTGATAAGATGTGACTAGATCTCTTCAATATCCTACAACTAGTCCTTTTGTCTGAGTTCAAAGAAAAACTATTGAATTTATTCAATAAGCATTTAATAGGCTCTTGGTCTGTGCTAAGATGCGGAGGCTATAAACACAAAGAATTAAGTAATACCTACTCTCAAGGAACTGTTGGGGAGACAAATACATATATATATATATATATATATATATATATATATATATATATATATATATATATATGAATGGACAGAATAAATACAACATAGATATAGGGATAGGGCACTCCTAGGTGAGGAAACTCTCTCTATCAATACAGGTTAACATCTTATCCTCTTAGGGTGACAGAGCTTTGAGATTAGTCAGTAAATTAATTATTAAGGACTTGGTATGTGCCAAGCAATAATAAGCACAGGGAATACAAAAGAAACTCACAATCTAATGGAAGAGACAACTATGGGTAATCAAGCTATAAAGAAGATAAATAGAAAATACTGAATAAGGGAAAGCACTAGAATTAAGAGAAGTTGAGAAAGGCTTCCTGTAGAAGATAAGATTTGAGCTAAGAGGGTAAATGATTTGTCCAAGGCCACAGAAAGAACTTGAAGTTAAATCCTCCCAAATTTGAGGTCAATTCTCTATCCCCTTCCCCATATTGTTTCTTTATGACATGATCAGACAAGCAGTTAGAAAAGGGGAATGCTAGCAGGGGGGAAATCAAGAAAAGCTTCCCATAGAAAACTGTGTATGAGCTGTGTCTCTTAGCCAGAATACTGGAGAATGTGCATTCCAGGCATGAAGGATTAGCTGATTTTCCCTTTTTCATAGACTCATATGATCATAAAAACATGGATTTAAAATTGGTCTAATCCTTTTTTCCCCTTCTTTACAGATGAAGAAATTGAAGCCAGGTTTTAGGATTTTTGTTATTAAAACACATAACTTTAAAAAAAGTATAGGTGTATATATATATACATATCTATCTATATCTATCTATAGATATTTGGATAATACAATGTCCCTCTAAAATCTAATCATGTTTTCTAGAAATCCTTCAACATTTATTGACTGCTCCTTTTCAGGACACTATAATGAGTCCAGGCAAATGCATGCTGAAGAAATGATCTCAGCCCATAACCAGCTGCTGGTTACTCAGTGATCATTTCATTGAGCAATGAGTCCTAGAGATGTTTCTATCTTTATACTGCATCTTACAGGCAATAGGGTTGAAAAATTAATAAACCCTTACCTTCTGACTAAAAGAAGAGATGTAAGGGCTAGACAATTGGGGTTAAGTGACTTGGCCAGGGTCACACAAATAGGAACTATCTGAGGCCAGATTTTAACTGAGGACTTCATGTCTTTAGGCCTGGTTCTCTATCCAGTGAACCACCTAGCTGCCCCTTCCAATAGAGATTTGGAAAAAATGCCTGTGGATGCTGTATAAACAGAGAAACAAATAACCTGGATTCTAATCCTGGATCTGCCCTTTACAAGCTATGGAATCTTTGGAAAGTCAATTCAGCTCTATGCTCACTTCCTGGTTTATAAAATGATGGAGTTTTATTTGAATCCAGCTTTAAAAACATATATGAATATAGAGTGAGGCAACAACAACAAAAAGAAATAAAAAAGAATCAATAAACATTTTTAAAGCATACAGAAGAAAGCAAAAAGAAATTCAGAAATCAACACAAACAGGGCAAATTTGTTACTACCTTGTTAAAATGAACGTGCTTTTTTTTTTTTAAAAGACAAACTATATATGACTGAGATTCTTGGTTTCTTTTACAATCCTTTTTGTTATTGTTGTTCTTTTTGCGATCTGAAGGGTTTGCTTCTGTTGATAACAGAAAAAAGGAATTTATAAGGATAGGAACCGGACTTATGATTTCATTGAAAATGGAACTCTCAGATGAAGAAATTCCCTTTCCTCATACATTTGATATCTTCTCTGAAACTGTGTGTGTGTGTGTTTATATGTATATATATATGTATATATGTATATAGATAGATTGGTAGATATGATTAGAAAATTATTTCACTGATATGGGATGCCCTTGGATAAGAAAATAACTACTACCAAATGCAGTTTTGCAGGATCTTTGTATAATTCAGTCTCATAAACTTTCCTAGGGCATTCAGATATCCTATGACTTGCCCAAGTTCACACAGTCAGTATGAGTCAAAGGCAGAAACTTGAACTCAGGTTTTCCTGTTTCCAGAACCAGTTATTTATCCACTATACCATCCTATCATAATTAAAAGGAAAAGAAAAAATGTACTTAAAAAAACCCAACAACCCTTACTTTCTATCTTAAAATTAATACTGTGTATTGGTTCCAAGGGGGAAGGTAAGAGCTAGGCAGTGGGGGTTCTCCTAAGCCCATAGGCTTTCCCAGTCTGCCAAAAGGGACGTTGACACATCCAACAATGGTTCAGAATCCCTGGCCTTGAGCATCTCTGACAAGTGGTCCTCTAGCCCGCCCGAAGACCTCCAGGAAAGCAGGATTCATTTTTGGGGAGGCAGCCCTTTCTGCTTCTCTGAGTCCTTTCCTGGATCCAGAATGCCACCCCTCCTTCCCCTCCCCTTTCTTCTCTCCCCACAGACGGATGGGCTGGGAATCCTCTGCTATTGTCTCTTACACACAGTTGTCCAGGGCCTTGCTAACAGCTGTTCTGTCTAGGAGACTGGTTGATTTTTTGATGCTTTATTTAAGAGGCGTTTGTGGGAGGAGACAAGCCACCCCTCTACTAGCCCATCTCGTATACCTGCTGTTGGGAAAATAACATGCAGCATCCATGACAGTATCATTAGCATGAATCAGTCGTACGTTGTTTAGGTGCTGCTTAATCGAGGGAAGGAAGGGCATCACTTGACTGAGTGCGCAGCCCGCCACAAATCCACCCCGTGGGATAAGAGTACTGGGGCACAGGAAATGTCTGGGGGCCAGGATTCATCTTGAACCGATGAGAGCAGCCCTTGTCAGCTTCTCTCTATGGAGGGACAGTTATTTTATGTTCACCGATTTAATAATTTAAAAGAAAAAGAATAAAGAACAGAATGGTCACCATAGCAAATATGGCAGAAGACAGGCAAACTCATTGTTGGAGGGGCTGTGGAAAGCCAGGTAGACAAATCTACTACTGGTGGAGGCAGGAAGTGGTTTGGTCGTTCTGGAAAACAATATGGAATTATATGAGAAAAGTCACCAAGCTGTTCCCAGAGATCTCACCATTGGGTCTGTACTCCAAGGGACCCAGAAAAAAACTAAGATGTGCAAGAATAATAGTAGCAGCATTATTCGTGATAATGAAAAACTAGAAATAATAGTGTGCCACATAATCTATCTCAGATACCATAGTACCTCTCAAAGTATATCTATTTTAAGTGTAGGCTCTCTCAGGGGTACCTCCTCAGAAGAAGGCTATTGTTCTCTCAGGTTCTAGGGAACCCTGTGGATCTGGACTCCTAAAACTACAGCAATAGTCCCCAAACCAAAACTATGGCTATAATCCCCAAACCATATTAGGGAGTTTAGTTTCCCTTAAGAGTCATCCAGTAGACCCGATTAGTTCATTGTAATGGTAAAAAAAAAATCACAACTACCAAATATCCTTTTCATAAACCTAGGATGAATTTTCCCACAAATACACCTAATATTCTTTGAAGGAGGCACAAACTTAAAGAGAACAATTGCAGTGAAGCACACTTTAAGTCCTCTTTTGGACTTCCCTCCCTCGAAACATGATCCCCCTTTCCAATGTACTCTGTACACTTCCCAGAGTGTACTCTGGGTTTTCTTTTTCCTGAGGAGCACTATGCGTTGGAAGGTGAAGGAACTAATGGGTGCTAGTTATGGCCATGGCAACTGATAAGTGGGAAAGTTGTCCATTGCCCAGGATCTTTGTGAGTGTATACTTGCATTCAATTTTTAGACTCAAGAGTTTTGAGATAGTAAGATGTTTTGGCAGAGGGAGAGGGAGATGCTGATATGATATCTAGGGATCATAAGTCTAGATTTGGAAAGGACCTTAGAGCCCATGTAAGGCATCACTTTCATTTTACAAAGGAGGAAACAGATACTAAAGGAATTTAAGTGACCACTTACCCAAGGGCACCAATATAAGATCACAGATTTAGAGCTGGAAGTGATCTATCTTGAAGCCATCTATTCTATCCCTTTCATTTTACAGATGAGGAAACAAGCTCAGAAAAAATCAAAATCATAAAAATAATGATTATGATGCTGGTGATGATGATTATACTAACATTTATGTAGGATTTTAAGGTTCATAAAACACTTTATGTGCTATTTCGTGTGATCCTCCCCAACAATCTTGTGAGGTAGGTACTATTATGAAATCCCGCTTTCCACATAAGGAAGCAGTGACTAAGAGTTGAAATGACTCACCCAAGGTCACTCATATAATAATTATCTAAGGTGGGTCTTATATCCAGGCCCTCTGACTCTGAAGGCAATTCCTACTCTTTCTGGCTTATATATGTCAGCAGATATGAGAGTAGGAGCACCCTGACTGGAGACTGTGTCCAGGGATTTAGTGTCTTCCAAAGGGAATCATGTTTTCATGGTCATAAGTAGATAGAAAAGACTGCCTGGCATAGTGCATATAGACTTAGAGTCATCAAGAAGTAGGTTCAGGCCTTATCTTTTATATCTCCTGGCTATATGACCCGAACAAGTCAAGTAATCTCTCAGTTTCCAAGGCTATTATAGGTTTCAGAGCAGATCTTGGTTTAAGTTGGTGGAAGTTTCAATAAAAGTGAAAATAAGGTCCAAAAAAAAAGAGAGAGAGAGAGAGATGGGAAGTCTGATAGAGGTCTAGGATAAAGGAACATTTATTAACCATAGAAAGGGGGTTCCCTAGTATGGAATGGAATGGGGGCAGAGGAACATAAGACCTTGAAAGAGAAAAGTTGTACAAGAGAAGTGAAAAGCAACAGGAAGAAGTAAAGACATAGTGACAAGTCCATAAGGACGTTCTGGGCCCATTGAGGCAAAAGCAGCCAGAAAAGACATATTCGTAGATCTGCCTCAGACCCTGGAAAGGACCAGCCTGGACCTTTTGGGTCTACAAATCACTATGTAAGAATGCCTGGCTTTCTTAATTGACTCAGAACAACCTGACCAGCTAACGTACTATCACAAAACCTTGAACTCTATCTCTGGGTCAAGTGGCCTTTATGCATATGCCCAGCCATAAGCTGGAACCTTTGTACTTCTAAAGAAACCCTTAAATCAGCAATGACACACTAAAAGAAGCTTTGAAGATTACCAGGGGGTGAAGAGTATTCCGAACTGCAGCTGGACACTCTAACTGGCACCAAACTCTTGGTATGTTATTTCCCGTTGATCATAGAGTGTAGAAACTGCATAAATATTGGACCTGTATGCTTAATAAAATGGAGTCTGTGACCTCACTCATGGCCCCCTCGACCCTGTCAACTTCTCACCCACAAGGGATTTTTCTCTTTCTTCTCCATTCTCCTCTGAAGCCAGTCTCCAGAGGGAACCAGCTCCTATCAACATAGCAAGGTTTTGCCTCAATAGAGTACATAGTTTTACAATAGGAATCTGGGGAAGATAAAATGGTTATTTGCTATCTGTGACAAGGGAAGTATCAGCTCACTAAAGCCTCCATCCTTTGAAGCCACATAAAATGGACATACAGACTAATGTCTGTGCTGGGCTTCAGAAACAGCCTGTTCTTTCTCCAGACTCCAGGGAACTGAGATGGGAGGCAATAGGGAGATTGGTTTGAGATTCTGGGTCAGGATATACTGGTGATCTGCTTGACTGAAGATCCTTTTTTCTTTTCTAATTGGCTTTCTATCATAGTCTTCATTACTTCGTTCCAGAATAGTAAAGGAATTTGCTATTATTTTCAGCAATGACAGTGCCCTTCCCACATTGGCATCTATGGTGTCTGTAGACATCCTGAGAACGCAACTTTGGTAAATAGACAGATGAAATCAGGATGAGTGCTTGGACCTCATCAACAACACACAGAAGGGATCTATGCTGGAGACAACACAATTTCAGGGCACTTTTAAGGTCAGCCTTTAAAGATATCTTAAAGACAGATTCCAAAAGGAGTAGAAAAAGTCATGATGGTCTTCTTAGGGGAAAAAAAGACTGAGAAGACACCACAGCATATACAGCCTCACATATCTGCTTTCTCATCTCTTTAAAGTATTTATACAAATGGTCTATATATTTATTCACAATATCCTTGATGAAAAGCAGAGATAGGAACAGTTAAGCTTTCGTGAACTATTTTCTATAGAAGACTACATCTTCAAAGACATGCAACTGATTGAGAGATATGAAGAATACCATGTCTCATTGTATTTTTAAAAAATCCTTGCCTTCTGTCTTGTAGTCAATACTGTGTATTAGTTCCAAGGCAGAAGAGTGGTAAGGGCTAGGCAATGGGAGTTAAGTGACTTGCCCAGGGTCACACAGCTGAGAAGTGGCTGAGGCCAGATTTAAACCTAGGACCTCCTGAGCCCCACTGAGCCACCCAGCTGCCCCCTCATTGTATTTTCTCTTAATGTGACCAGAGCAAAATGCAGCTTCAAAGATTCTCCCCTTATAAGCAAGGCATCTGCCAAGTATAAATTTGAATCTTGTGAGATTCTATGATAGATGCGATTTGGGGGAGGGGAGTGAGAAGGATATGGCAAACCTGTGATTTCATCACTATAGGGAGTTCCCAATCCATCAGTAAACCAGCATTTATTGAGCACTTAGCCAGATTTGTGCTAAGCACTAAGCAAAGAAAGACAAAAATAGCCCTTGCCCTTAAGTGGCTTACAATCTAATGAGAAAGAAAACATACACATAAATAAATATAAAGAAGACATATACAGGGATATGGAAGGCACAAGACTAGAGGGGAACAGAAAAGGCCTCCTGCAGAAGGTGATGTTTGATTGGAGACTTGAAGAAAGTCAAGGAAACTAAAATAAGGGAGAAGGGAGAACATTTCAGACATTGAGGACAGCCAGTGTGATGACATGGAGAAGAAATTGTACCATTGTGGGTGAGGAAGAACAAATAGAAGAGTTTGGTTGGAATCTAGAATTCATGGTGGAGAGTAATAGATAATAAGATTGGAAAATGAGGAGGAAAGAGCAACACTGTGATGAACTTTAATTACCAAACAAAGCAGTTTATATCACATCCTGGAGCCACTAGAGAATATTGAACAGTGGTTAAAAGGTAACATGGTCACACCTGAGTTTAGAAAATTCACTTCGGCACTTGAGTGGAGGACAGACTGGAGTGGGGAGAGAGTTAAGGCAGAGAGACCAAATAGAAGAAATCTGTCATTTGGGGGAAGTCGGCTCTCAGTAACTTCCAGAAGATGGAAAGAACAATAGGGAAAGATGTCTAAAATGAAAAAAAAAAGTTTGTTAATTATAGACTTAATTGGAGTTGCAGAAAGCAAAGTAGAAGACACAAAAAGATACAAGACAAGGCATCCTGTATGCGGCTAGAATAGAGGATCAGACTTCAGGGGAGAGAAGTAAAAATCTGTAGATCTGGGATTTGTTAACAAAAGCAGTTAAGAGAGGTCTTGAGACTGGATGAGTTCACCAAGCAAGACATTAGAGAGAGGGAAAGAGTAACTAACCTCAGTCTGATCATTGCCCTCCATGGTGACTCACCATGGGCAAGCAAGGTTAAGTGGGTATAAGGTCAAGACCCATAGCATGACTGAGACTATTGGAATATTTAGGGATTTTTACTATGGTTATTTGGCCAGGCCTGTGTTCCATATGTAGATTTCTAAGACTGAAAATGATTTGTTTATTCTCAAGGGGATTTTAAATTGGCTGTTCCAAAAAGAACTAGACTCATTCCCAGAGTCTATCTGGCTACATAATGCTAATAAGTTCCAATAATTTTTCAGGTCTTCTGGTCAAGTCCAATGTTACTGCCATGTAGCTACATTTCTAGGCTCGTCTCTTCCCCTCCTTCTCCTCCATATACTGCTCATTCAAAATTATTTCCCAGCATTTTTTCCCCTATATTTTCTCCAAAAGAAGAGGCAAATATGGAAAACAGTTTCCCAGCTCATTTTGGAATCATTCCACACTATCATCGTTTGATTTCATAACACCACCCCCACGCCTTCCAAAAGTGCTGTATAGTATTCAGATACATCTACATATATACATATAAATACATGTTAATTTAAATTAATTATGATTGATTTCATTCTAAGAAATCTGGAAGAATCTTGAGATGCCCCTTGTGAAGTCTGGGGGTGGAGAAAAGGAAATAGAGTTCTTTTGCCTCTCCTGCTTTCCTATTCCTTGACCCTTCTAGCTCTGGCCTCGCTCTTCAGCTCTTCTCATTGCTTCACTAAAACCAATGCTACTTTTGCTACTCTGAGTGTGGAGAAAGAGTGAGAAGAGGAGAGGAGAAGGTAGATGAGAGGTTAAAATGGCAGGTGGACAGAATACTATGAAGCCTTTTATGTCTGCTCAGAAGAGAGTAGATTAAAGATGAAAAAAAATACTGAACTCTGGTTCTGCCTATCTCAATTTTTCCTTCCCCTATCTTCTTCAAAGTCAACTCAAAGATACAGGGGTTCCCAATCTACAGGGTTGGCAGTTACATCACTCCCCTGCTCACAAAGCTCCAATATGAATATGGATAAAATATGAACCCCTCTGTCATTCAATATGAATTCAAAAGCCCTTCACAATCTGACTTCCATCCATCTTTCCAAATTTGACATGATGCAATGGAAAGCATACTGGGCTTTGTTTACTGAAAAAATTACTTGTAACAAATACATGTTTGTTACAAGGATATATTGTTATGAGGGGATATATCTATATCTATATGTAGTAAAGCAAAAAAAATTCCTGAGTTATCCCAAATCTCAGTTCTGCCATTTATGCCCCATTTAGTCAATGCTTAAGATTCTTAGATCAAATCCTCCCACGAGGTCTTTCCATGATGCTAAAGCTCCTTTCCCCTCACCTGAAAATACTTTGTGTTCACTGTGCATATATGATGTATTTACTTCTATATTTCTCCTAAAGAATATAAGGTCCTTGAGGACATGGGCTGCTTTGTTTTTGTCTTTGTATTCCTAGTGCCTGGTATAGTGCCATTGTGGCCATTTGGCAAACAGTTGTTGATTGTTGTGGTTTTTAAAAATTCATTATTTTTCAATGAACAAAAAATTATTTTCTCTCCTTTGCACCTTCCCTACCTTCATTGAAAAAAATTCCTTATAACACACATATATATGTACATATATATATATATATATATATAGTTAAGCAAAACAAATGTCTGAATTATCTATGTCCAGAAATATATATGTTTTATTCTGCTTCCCGAGGCTGTTTCTTCTCTGTAAGGAACAAGGTGGCATGCTTCATACATAAATAGTCCTCTGGAATTGTAGTCAGTCATTGTGTTTATTGGAGTTCTTAAATTTTTCATTTTTATGGTATTGTTGTTATTGTATAAGTTGTTCTCCTAGTTCTGTTCACTTCACTCTGCATCAGTTCATACAAGTCTTCCCAAGTTTCCCTGAAATCATCACTTTTATCATCCTTTATTGCCCAATAATATTCCATTTCATTCATATCATTATTTGTTTGTGTTTATTGATATTTGGTTTGAACTCAGAAAGTAAGCTTCATAGCATGGACATGACTACAATAATAGGAGTACTGAGGATGGGAAGGATAATGCTTCATCCATATGGTACTAATGGCAGGGCTATACTTGTAGATAAATCAGACAACAGAGCTGGTTTTAAGCATCAGCAAGCCCTACCTTGTATCCTGTGGTCTGGGACCAGAGGTACCAATCCTGCTCTGTTAAAGAACTGATGGGCATTCCTCCAAGGGAGCCCAAGATAATCATTCATTTCTATGCATTATCTATCTAGATATCCAGTCATGGCTCTCAGTAAAATGGTAGAGGAACTAAGGATCTTCTTCAACACCCTCCTCCTTCCTCCTAACCTCCTATTGTGCTTGTCCCATTGTATTTACCTTTGATTATCTAGAACTTTTTTTCCAAACTTATCTCCTTAATTACAGCCTATGCTTCCAGACCTTTTTTGACCTCCTTTTTTTGGGAAATGAGCAGTTATTCTCTATAGTCCTTATTCTTGCCTTTTTTTTAAAAGAAAAAAACCAAGTGATCCATAAATTAATCCTAAATAAGACATTATGAAATGATCCAGATTTGCTGTGTTAGAGGGGGTGTTATTGGGACTACTGGTGATACAATCCTGTAACCCTCAAAGCATATGTCATGTGGGCATTGCAGGTGCTATGGTGGGCTTGTGGAGGAGATAGATGCAAGGTAGGAGCTTTGTGGAGCTTTTCAAATATGACCACATAGGAGAGCCCTTCTCCTTCTTAGGGAAGGAAAGACAGGGACACGAGAGGGTAAATAACATGGAATATTGCCAATCAGCCTGGGAGAGATGCCCTGAAAGGAGGGCACCTGAAGGAGAAGCTAAAGGTGAGCATGGTGTATTTTGGTTGGAAGTCAGTAGCAATCTTGCAGGAACAATACACTCCAGTGGGAGCTGCTTCCTGGTGAGTGCCAGACATAGCTTCCCTCACTAAGTCCTAAGTTAGTGAAATAAAAGAGCCAACATTCTTGGAAGTGTATCTCAGACTAAGGTTTGCTTGTCTGAGAGGAGTAGGCAGCTGTGATCACCAGGGCAGTTTTATAATATGAACTCTTGGAATTTTTGTCTAGTGTTGGCTAAGGGTTCTTTAATGACTGGATAAAACCATAATTTAGTGAGTTTTTTCTCTTTCCAAAAATGGGTCTGCATGACACAGTTAATGTCTATAACTATAGCTCATCGTTTTTATGCCTTCATCCTCCTTTCCCTTCTTAAGTCATATTTAGAAGCATCGTAACAATAGCTAGCATTTATATAGCACTTGAAAGTTTGCAAAGTACTTTGCATATGTTATCTCATCTGATCTTCCCAACAACCCTGTAAAGTAATCAAGTCAATGAGCATTTAGGAAATGCCAGGGGATCCAATGAAAGGCAAAAACCAGCCCTTGTTCTTAAAGAGCCCACATTCTAATGGGGGAGACAACATGCAAACAACTATCTATAAACAAACTAGAGAAGATAAATTGGAGACAATCTTAACAGGAAAACATTAACACAAAGTAGGAATGGGGAAAGGCTTTTTGTACAAAGGACTTTCGCTGGTTCAAGTGAGAGAGGGAAGCCAAGATGTAGAGATGAAGAGAGAGAAGACTAGGAAGGTAGGAAGGGGCTGAATTATAGAAGGCTTTAAAAGCCAACAGAGAATTTTATATTTGATCCAGAAGTGATAGGGAGTTACTGGAGCTATTCAATTAAGGGTAGAGAGAGATAGAGTAACATGGTCAAACCTGGGCTTTAGGAAGATGAAATGGAATGAGAAGAGACTTGAGGCAAAGAGACCAACCAGGAAGAAATTGAGGTCGACTTACCTAAAACTACATAGCTAGTAAACAGAAATTCCTGAGCCCAAGTCCTGTGTTTCATCCATTGTACAACATAGAGTTGAAAGGACCTTAAAGGGCAAGTAGTCCAATTCTGGCATTGCCACCTAATATCTATCAGACCCAACATTTATTCCTACATGTATATGTTGTCTTACCTGATAGAATGTAAGCCCCTTCAGAGTTTATATTCCATTTTGATGGTTGTATCTTCAGTGTTTTACTAGAATGGTTAGCATACAGTGGGTGCTTAATAAATGCTAATTAATTGATTATGGACAAATTACTTTCTCTGTGCTTCAGTTTTTTTAAGTTTTAAAAATATATTTTATTTTTAAAATTTATTTTATTCCAGTAAAAAAGTTACACAAGTTTTCCAAGGTTACATGATTCATATTGTCTCCCTCCCCTTTCCCTCCCCCTTCCCACAGCTGACAAGCAGTTCCACTGGGCTTTAAATGTATTATCACTCAAAACCTATTTCCATATTGTTTATTTTTGTAATAATTTTTTAAAACCCAAATCCTAAATCACATACCCAAATAAACAAGGGATAAATCATGTTTTCATCTACATTTCTACTTCAACAGTTCTTTCTTTAGATGTGAATAGCATTCTTTTCTTAAGTCCCTTAGAATTATCCTGGATCACTGTATTGCCATTAGTAGCAAAGTCTATTCATCTGATCATCCCACAATGTTTCAGTTACTGTGCACAATGTTCTCCTGGTTCTGCTTATTTCACTCTACGTCAGTTCATGGAAGTCTTCCAGTGCTTAAAGAAATTATCCAGTTCATCATTCCTTATATGTGCTTCAGTTTTCTAAAATGAGAGATTGAACCAGATAACTTCTAAAGTCCCTTTCAATCCAGAATTTGTTGCTCATTTGTTTCTGTCATGTCCAGCTCTTTGCCATCCCATTTGCGGTTTTCTTGGCTAAGAAACTACAGCGATTTACCGTTTTACAGATGATAAACTGAGACAAACAGGGCTAAGCAATTATTTGCTTAGCTAATAAGTGTCTAAGGCTAAAATTGAACTTGGGAAGATGAATTCTTGACTCTGAGGCTGGCACTTTATCCATTGCCACTTAGCTGTTCATTAGTCAGGTTTACTATAATTTCATGGATTTCTCACCTACTACAAAATCTCTGATGAGTTTTGGACCAGTCTCTACTGGAAAATTGCCAAGGTAAAGAAGCATACAATACAGCCCATTCCATTTTCATATTGTCTTGTTAGAAATTTATTCCTTATATTGGGATAAAATTTCTGTCCTATAATTTGTATGTTGCTTTTACCCTTGGAAAAAGTGCATAATAACTAACCCTTCTTCCACAAGGCAGTTTTCTGAATATTTTCAGATACTGAATTCTCTCTCCCATTTTATCTTTTTTAGACTAAATCTTTCATTTTATCATCGAAATATATTTATTAAGCACACTTAGTGTGTTTGGATGGTGAGACCTCTTACCTGCTCTTCTTTGTGGATATTGTGTCATTTGCATCATGGAGATACATATAATGACCTTTTTTTGTGAAATCCATTTTTTTAAGAGCTCAGTATAACAATCCACATAAGAAAAATTCAAAACTAAATGGATAGGGGGCAGCTGGGTAGCTCAGTAGATTGAAAGTCAGGCCTAGAGATGGGAGGTCCTAGGTTCAAATCCGGCCTCAGACACTTCCCAGCTGTGTGACCCTGGGCAAGTCACTTGACCCCCATTGTCCACCCTTACCACTCTTCCACCTATAAGTCAATACACAAAAGTTAAGGGTTTAAAATAAAAAAAAATTAAAAAAACAAAACTAAATGGATGAAAAATATTTTTATTCAGGTTATAATAGTGGGATATTCCTAAAAGTCCCTCCCTTCTCTCCTAGAAGTGAGATCCTATGGAAAGTATCTCACAGGTCCTCCAAATACCATATGTTTACTTTGCTCATAAAGAGACTTCTGGCACTGTGTGAGAAGCATTGTGCAAGAGAAGAAAGACATAATTCCTACTAGATATAAACTTCCATTCAATTAGAAATAATAAATACAAAAATATAGAAATGCTCATTAAAACTATATAAGATGAATGATGGCATTGAAAGAGAATTGTAGGGAGGGAAGAAAAGGAGGTCTAAGACAGCAACTTGGGAAATACAGGGTGTATGACACAAATGATAATTCAGCAAAGAAGACTAAGGAGCTATATAGTTAGAGAATTTTGTACCTTGGACTTCATCTCCCAGAATTCTTTCCTTGTCCCAAAATTCCTTTCCCCTTTTCATTTATGTGCATCTTTACGTTATTGTTTATAAGTTCTGTAACTCTTCCTGCTCTCTTTTTTCGCAACTGTGGCTAGATTTAGCTAGCTTTTTTTTTACTTTAGTTATTATTAATAAACGTTATTAAATGTAATACTTAGTTATTGTATATTAATTTTAATCTTTACAGAGATATTTAGGAACTTTATAACTTTGTTTTTTGAAGGTTTTATTATAGTTGATGAGAGCCAACCTGGTGAGGTGGGGAGAGAGCTGATCTGGAAGTCAGAAAGACCCAGGATTCAAGTCCTACCTTTGACATGCAAAGGCTATGTGAGCTGGCTCAAGTCTCTAGGAAACTGTCTAAGACAATCAATTGTAGAGAAGGTGCTGGTCTGCATTACTAGAGCCAGTTTTCTCACCTGGGAGTTTCCTATGTCATTAGAATCACAAATTCTATATCTACCTCTTTATACTCTTTATTTTCCCACATTTCCAACTCTTTTACAGTTATCTTACCATGTTTAAGAAATGATTTGTTCCCTAAAAAAATCAATGATCTGTTTTATGAATTAAGTTGATTAATGAGAACATTAGATTTTCCTAATGTAGATTGGGGGCTGAAGAGAAAAGATGAAATATTTCCTATTTTATTCTTTTTGGAGCAAATTCTGTCACCTTCTTAGATCAAGACTGAACCTGGAGTCACAAGGTGTGGCAAGAAGCAGAATGTAACATGCCCAATAAGGACCAAGGTTCAAGACTTCTTGATTTCTTAAATTCCTTAGTTTAAACTTATAAATCCCTTTGTAATCTGCCTTCTCGCTCCTTTCCCCTTCCTTACACTTCACTCCCCTCCACAAATTATATAATTCAGTGACACGGACCTCCTCCCAATTCTTTAAACAAAACACTCCGTCTCCTGACTCCAGGCATTTTCATGGACTATCTCTAATGCCTGGAATGCTCTCCTTCCTCATCCTGTCTCTTGGTTTCTTTCAAGTATCAGCTAACATCCTACCTTCTACAAAAAGCTTTTCCTAGTCCCTCTCATTTCTAGTGCCTTTCCTCTGAGATTGTCTCTCTCACATACATAGTTGTTGCTCTTCTATGTGAGCTCCTTGAAGGCAAGGACTGTTTTTGCTTTTCTCTGTATCTCCAACACTTACCACAGTGCCAGGAACCATGGAAAGTCCTCAGTAAATGCTTATTGACTATCTGCTTAATGGATTTAAGGAATATAGCTGAGGGATTGGTTAGATGATTAGAGATGATGAGAAAATGTGGGCTGGTCAACAAGAATTTACTGTTTATTATGTGTCAGGAACCATGCAAGGAAAGGCAAAAATGATCTCTGCCCTCAAGGAGATCACATTATCCTGGGGTCCTACATTCAATCTTTAAAAAAAATCTAGTTCTCTGCCTTAGAAATTATACTAAATATCTGTTCCAAGGCAGAAGAGTAGTAAGGACTAGGCAATTGGGGTTAAGTGACTTGCCCAGGGTCACACAGCTAGGAAGTGCCTAGATTCAACCTTGATCTAAGAAAATGTCAGAAAATTTGCTCCAAAACTGTTAAATTAGGAAATCTTCCAATTAAGCACACAAGCAACTATGTCCATATAGGATTTTCACAGAATGAGCAATTCAGGTGTTCTGGGGCTTCTATAATGTAAAAAAAAATACTCCAAGGGAGATCATCAGTTCATTGGATGAGTCCACTGTTGAGGATCTATGGATATACTTGAAAACACAAAGTGAAAAGGGGGAAGGGGGAGAGAACATGGACTTCAAAATGTCAGAAAATGATGCTTAAAAATTATATTGGGGGAAGCTAGGAGGTTTAGTAGTTAGAGAGTCAGAACTGGGTTTACCTCTGACCTTGGATACTTCCCAACTGGGTTGAGCCTGAGCAAGTCATTTAACCTCAATCACCTATTTGCTTATTGCAAATTTTGTCTTATTATTTGCTCTTTTGTCTTGGAATCGATACTTAGTATTGATTCTAAGACAGAAGGTAAGGGTTTAAAAAATTATATTGACAAAGTAAACTGGAAAAAAATGAAAAATTTTGGAAACACAGAATGAGAAGGGGTGGATGGGTCACATTCTGAACCAATGCAGGGAGGACCCACATCCAAGAGAACCTGGATTCAGTACGCAAGGACTATAGTTTGTATACTTTTCTGTGAATTAGAAACTCAACAATTAGAAACAAACACATAGTCGTTGATCCTTCGGACTGGTTGAAAATCGAGTTTCAGATTTTACCATCCATAGGTCCCATGTAGAAGTTAACAGTATTCACTTATGTGGCAGGGATGCATGCCTGCTATCTTCATGTATAATTATCAAAATTGTCTTACAAATTAGGACTGCCCTGGGTAAAAGGGGCTAATAGCTTCTTGAAACACATTAGCAGTTTTTCATGACCGACTTTTAGATTCACCATTGGGGGAAGGGGAAGGATATCCTGCCATCCATTGGCACTGGGGTACGTGTAGGGGGAGATAGTAAACTTTATGAGGCATTTTATGGGCTCTGCTGATGTGCCTGGCACTTTAAGAGACTGATGAAACAGCAGCAGGAGAGACAGGACCAACAAAGCCGGGCAGTGTTTTCCATTTCATGCCCGAAAAACCCCATCCAAGAGCAAGTGTCATGGGCGAGGAAGGAGGAAGGACTTTGGTCAGAGTGGGGAGAGAACCTTTTCCTTCCTAGAAGAACAATTGCCTGTTTGGGGTCTTTATATGAAAATGATAGAGCAGCAGAAGTGAGGGAGAGGGAGACTGAAACCAGGCACAGCTGTGGGCACAGGATATTCAGGACGGAAAAAAGAGGGGAAGCAGTGACATGGGGACCCGTCCTTATCCTTCTTTAGCAACTTTTTTTTGGTCTTTCCAGCCAAAATCCTAGCTCTGGAGATGGCATTTTTGGTGCCTCCTCTCTTCTGCCCAACGATCTAAGGCGGCATATTCCGTGGGATATGTTGGTGGGGTCACATTGCCTTAGTGACTCAGTTATAGAAAAATCCTTCAGATCTTTGCCTCAGTCTTTTCTGCTGTGCACACATTTTTGGGGGGGGAGGTGTAGAGAAGGAATGCTTTTCTTTGTCTTTCTCCACGGGCATCTTTGTTTCTTCATCAAGAACAAGGAGACTCTGCCAGGCCTGGAACAACCTTCCTTTCTCCGTGGGCCAACAAAGATGGGCTGGCCTTGAAAAAATGGCCCTAAAAAGTTATCTCAGCAGTTCCTTTGACTAATTTGGAAATTCTGCCCCATAATGACTTTATTTGCATGTTATAGTTCTTAGTTGTGCAATTAAAAAAAAAACCCAACAGGCCAAATTTCCAAAATTAGTGTTAGAAGAAATAAAGAGAAAAAATAAGATTAAGTCCCAGTTATAATCAAAGAGAGTATAGACACAGCAGCTCAGGGCTGCAAGGGATATGAGAGAGCACAGGAGTATAGACTGGGGACTTTCAAACATCATAGAGATCTTCGAGTCTTTGAAGAGTCGGGATGGGGAAGATGGGATTAAACTGGTCCTGTTTGACCCAGAGTAGGACCGAACTAAGAGCAAAGAGATGTGATGGCTCGGGGACGTGGATCAGGGAAGATGGCCTTGGAGTTCCATTTCATCGTCTAAAGACTGTGCTTCTGTGCTCATCCATCCTAGTCTCCTTATTTCTCAAATGAGAAAACTGGGGGCTTAAAGATATAAGATGACTTGCCCAAAGTTACTCCTGGATGAAAGCAGCAAAGCTGGAATTCAGACACAGGTTCTCTGACTCCAGAGTCAGCTCTCTTACCATTTTGCCAAGCAGAAGGGGAGCAAATTGGGTCAGAGTTTATATGTAGAATCAGGAAACTCATGCACATTAACCATTATAATCATCTAATAAATGATAATATTAATAATAGCTAGTATTCGTGTAGCACTTTAAGTTTTGCAAAGTGCTTTAAGTCATATGAATAAGAAATCCAATTTAATAAACTTTTATTAAGCACCTACTCTGTGCTCAACACTAGGGATACAAAAAGGCAAAAGATAGTCCCTGCCTTCAGGGAACTCTGCTAAGCAAAGAACGTTGGGCAGCTGGTCATTTAGTCTCTGCTGATTGACCAACAATGATTATCTCATTCAATCTTTACAATTTCCATTGTGGTATAGATTTAATTAATAAATGGTAGCCTGAGGTAGTGGTTAGAGAAATAGCCAGGAAGACCTGAGTTCAGACCCTCTGGGGAGCACCATGTTGAGGTCTGAGTCCCATAGCTGAAGAAGGACATTGGTTACCCAGAGAGCATCCAGAGAAGGGAAACCAAAATAGTTAAGGGTCTTTGAGGCCACGACTTAGCAGAACTGGCTGTTTAATCTGGAGATGAGAGGATAATGTCTTCAAGTATGTGAAAGAGGGACTGATTAGATTTTTTCTATTTGACTTCAGAGGACTGAACCAGGAGAGCGATGGTGGGAAGGCAAAATTAGGCAAAGAGACAAATTTTGTTTCGATGTCAAGGGCAAAATTTCCATGATGTTGTTCAGCCATTTTGTCAATTGTATCTGAGTTTTCATGACCCCATTGGAATTCTCATGGCATAGATAGGGGAATGGGTTGTCATTTCCTTCTCCAGCTCATTTTATAGATGAGGAAACTGAGACCAACAGAATGAAGTAACTTTCAAAGGGTCACACAGCCAGTAAGTGTCTGAGGCTGGATTTGAATTCAGGAAAAGGAGTCTTCTTGACTCAAGGTCTAGCACTCTATACCTATAACAGATATAAAGTGTTTTGCAAACTATTAAAAGTTATGTAAATGCTAGCTACTATTTTGTCATAACATTAACATTATTATTATTCCTGATGTAAGTGTTAAAATCAATGATTTGGCTAAATATATGAAAATTATAAAAATTATAAATCTTTTAATTATAAAAGAGAAAGAGTGAAAGTACAAAAGGGTAGAAAAGACATTAACCTATCTAACTAAATATTGTTTCAGTACCTGACTCAGCCAGGATGTGTTAACTTTCAGTCATAATTAAACTCTCTCCAGAAGACAGGAAGGGAAAACCAGCTTTCCACTCACCCAAGACAATGACTGGAGCTGAAGGTGACTCCTGAGGCCAGCTTTCTTCTTGAAGCTGACTTCCTTCTTGGAGTGACTCTCTTCTTGGAGTTCGCTCTCTTCTACAATCCTTCACCAGACCTCCTTTACCAGACTGCCTTCATGGCTTTTGTGGTGGTTTCCTGTCCCTGCCCCTTTTAACAAGGGCCAATCATAGCTTCCAAATTGTCAAGTATTGCCCAGGGGGCAACCCTGGGAAGGAGGTTCTATTATTATTTCAATTTTATAGATGAAGAAATCGAAGCAAATAAAGATAAAGTAACTTGCTCAGGGTCACACAGGTAGTTAAATGTCTGAGTCTGGATTTGAATTCAGGTCTTCTTGACTCCATTCCCAGCATTCTTGAGGGTAAGGGCTTTCCCTCCTTTTTGTGTCCCTAGTACAGGCACATAATAGGCACTTAATAATTGGTTACTGATGAATTAATTAGTCCTAATTCTTCCCTCTGGAATTACAGAAGAAAACAAGTCTATTCCCACCTCTGTGTGACAGTCCTCCACATATTGGGAGAGATGTACCATGGTACCCCCTAAATTCTCTCAGGGCTCAACACTTCCAGTATCTTCAGCTATTTTATTAAGAAGCATCAATACCCATCCTGTTACCCTCCCCTTCTCTAGTTTTCCAGAACAAGACACAGTGCTTCAGAAAAGGATTGACCAGCACACAGTAAAATGGTACTCTTACCTCCTGTGAGTATAGCGGGATGTCATATGTTTGTCAAGATGCTCTAAGTTGGCATCAACTTTTTCTGAAGCCCCATCACATTATTCATATTGCATCTGTAGTCTACTAACCCATGAAGTGTTTTTACATGCATCACTGTCAAGCCAGGTGTCTCATATCTTGCACTTATGTGTCTAATTTTTTTCAAAAAGATAAATGCAGGGCGTTATATTCATTCTTGTTCAATTTAATACTTTTGGATTCAATCCATCATTCCAACCTGCTGAGATCATTTTGAATCTCAGTGCTGTGATTCAGACATAGCACAGATTTCTGCCCAAAACAAAAGGATGTTTAATCACAAAGGGTGCCAAGGAAAAGGGAAAAATTCAGATTTTTCCCAGTGGGAAATAAATGACACCAAGAGCCCACTCCCTGGAATACTACAAATTCTCCCCACTCTCCCCAAGTGCCTAGCTAGAAGGGACCACCTTAGAGGCCATTTAATCTAACTCTCTTATTTTCTAGATGAGGGAGAGGATCTGTAGACATCAGAAGCTGATTTCTATTCCAGGGACTCTTCAAGAAGAAAGAGAATTAAGAAATAAAGAATTAATAGCTAAGAAGGCAACTCCTCTTTTGAATATCTTGAAAGAAGAGGAGATTGAGAGAAAAAAGGAGAGAAGAAGGACTGAGGAGAGAGATTGAAAGATAAAGCTAAAGAGATGAAAAAAGAAGAAATGGAGGGAAGAGGAAAGAAGAAAAGAGAGGCTATGTGTCTTGTTGAAGGTCACAGGCATGATAGGACCCTCAGAGACAGTCTCAATGCCCTGTACCGTATGGGAAAGAGAATGAGCACAAGCATCTGAGGAGGTGATGGTGGCAGGACAGCTCCTTGTTCAAGATCCAGGGATCCCGGGTTGTGTCCTTTACTAAATCTAATAATAGATACGACTTATGTTGGAAAACAATGAGAATGAGAGAGCTTACAATCATCTTTTTCAATCATCACCTTTTCTCCCATCCATGTCCCTTTTTGTCATCTTAGCCACTGCTTTGGGAACCAAAAGGAAAAGGAGAAGAAGAAATTAGAGAAAGAAGGTAGGATGAAAGCAGGAAGGAAAACTAGTTTGGAGCCCTCTAACTCTAGAAGCAAAGGCTAATGGAGTAAAAAAATATCCTCTTTTCCCTTTCCCACCTCAACACTATTAACTCTTCTAAGTCATCAACGAGCCAGGGAAGACTTCAGAGAGTTCCCTGGACAGCAAGGAGATCAAATCAATACAGACTTAAGTCTTCAAATCATTAATTCTACAAAGCTCAGCTTTTATAGGCCAATTTTCAAAGACATAGAATGCTATTGGAAAAGCCATAGCTTTAAAAAAAAGTTTTAGAAGACTATGTAGACCTTTGTTGGCAAGGTGGTGTCTCTGCTTTTTAGCATACTCTACAGATTTGCCATAGCTATCCTTCTAAAGAGTTGTCTAAAAGAGTTCTCATGGTTGTAGTCCCCATCCGCAGTGATCTTTGAGCCCAAGAATATAAAATCTGACACTGCTTCCATTTCTTCTCCCTCTATGTTCCAGGAAGTGATGAGACCAGTTGCCAGGATCTTAGTTTTTCTTTTTTTTTTTTTATGTTAAGTGTCAAGTGAGCTTTTACACTCTCCTTTTTTACCTTCATCAAGGGGCTTCTTAATTCTTTTTCATTTTCTACCATCAGATTTCTATCATCTGTATATCTGAGATTGTTGATATTTCTCCTCACACCCTTAATTATGGCTTTTGATTCATCCATCTGGGCATTTAACATGATATAGCCTGCTTATAGGTTTCTAATCTTAAACCAAGCAGTTTTTCCATGTCTGCTTCTAACTTTTGCTTCCTAGCCCATAAAGGTTCCTCAAGAGACAAGTAAGATGATCTGATACTCTCATCTCTTTGAAGACTTGACACATTTTGTTGTGATCCACACAAAGGCTTTAGTGTAGTCAATGAAACAAAAGTAGGTATTTTTTTGGAACTTTCTTTCTCCATAATCCAGTGAACGTTGGCATCTCAGTTTCTAGATTCACAGGTATACTCCTGCCTATGCCTGTAAGTCTATTTATCTAACATCTGTCTCTCTATCTATTATCTATCTACCTATCTGTCTTTATATCATTCACCAATCTATCTGCCTCTATATTATCAAGATCGATCCATCTATCATCTATCTATATCTATCATTCTAACATTTATCTTTCTATTTTTTATTTGAATTATTTTATATAAATACTCATATTATCTAAAATATACTTATTTTAGATAATATAAATTAATATACGATACATTAATATAAAATAAAACACATTAAATATAAATATTTAAATAATATTTCTACTTGTCTTTAAATCATCTATTAATCTATCTGCATAGCTATTGTCTAGATCTATTCATCTATCCCTCTCCCTCCATCCATCTATCTATCTATCTATCTATCTATCTATCTATCTATCTGGTGTCACCTCCAATAGAGTAAAAACTCTTTGAGAAAAAGACTGCCACATATTGCTCTCAGTGCCTTGCACAGTGCCTGGCACTCAGTAAGTGTTTAATACATGTTTATTGTCTTGTTGATTCCTTAAACTCTTATTTTATTTCTCTGAATGATTTCATCTTCATTTAATCCTTAGACTTTGTCACATTCTACTCTCTAGACTAAAGGACCTACTGGCTCTTCCCTTTCTATAGTCCGGTTTTCATGCCCAGGCCTTTCTACAGGCTGTTTCCCATCCCACACCACCATGACTGGAATGCATTTTCTCTTTACCTTCCTGTCTTATAGTCCTTGGTTTCCTTCAGGTTCCATCTCGTATAGGAAGCCTTTCCTAATCTCCCTTGTCAAACCACCACGTAATTTCATTATCTGAGTAAATATCATGTCTTCTACAAGAATATGAGCTCTTTGAGGACAGGAATGATTTTTCTATTTTTGTCTTTGTATCCACAGCACCTAGCATAGCTAGACCTAATCTAATATTTTATCACTCTAAAGATTCTTTGCTTTCATGGTTGTGGGTCATCTCTCAATATCCACTTGTTTCTTTTTATGAAATTATACTTCCAGACCAAAAAAAGTAATGCTAGAATATATTTATATATAGCATAAATATATAAATTATTTAGAAATATTAATGTGTCTATTTTATATATGTAATATGTTTACATAAATATATAGTGTCCGAACTGTCTATAGTATATAAAATTATATATAACAAATATAGTATATATGAATACACATAAAATGTTTATATAGTGTTTTCTTTTTTTTTTTAAACCCTTAACTTCTGTGCATTGGCTCCTAGGTGGAAGAGTGGTAAGGGTGGGCAATGGGGGTCAAGTGACTTGCCCAGGGTCACACAGCTGGGAAGTGTCTGAGGCCGTATTTGAACCCAGGACCTCCTGTCTCTAGGCCTGGCTCTCAATCCACTGAGCTACCCAGTTGCCCCCTATATAGTGTTTTAAGATGTGAAAACATACCTCAGTTCATTTGGTTCTTATAGAAACTCTATGAGCTAGATGTTCTTATTTTCCTAACTTTTTAGAAAGGGAAACTGAGGCTCAGAGATGACCTAGTAAATGACTGAGGTAGAATTCACACCCAGTTCTTTCTGATTCCAAATATGGATCTCTATCTTTATGGCAACTCACCAAACAAATGAAATATACTAAAAGAGAGATGAAGAGGACTGAACAATTAGGAATTTTGAATTCTCCAGCTATTTCTGGTATAATGTCCCATGGGGTTACATTGCCTAGAACACTTCAAGGATTCCCCTGGAGAAATGGGGTTGGGACAGGAGAATCATAAAATCACATAATTAAAAGCTGGAAGAGAGGCCAACATCCAGCTAATCTAACTATAGCATATCCATGATCACATTCTAGGTAAGAGACCATCCAGCCTCCATTTGAAGACCTCCATTGGGGATCCCATGCTTTAGAAAAGTTTTCCTGACAACATACCTAAATTTATTTCTTTTTAGCATTCACTCTTTGTTCCTGGTTCTTCCCCATAAAAGAGCAAGGCTAATATATATTTTCTACAAGATAACCCTTTAAGTCATTTCCTGAGTCCTCTCTTTTCTAGGCTAAAAATGGCTATTTTTAGGGACCACATCAGACCTGGAATCAAGGATGTTCACCATCCTGAGCGATCTCTGGATACTCTCCAGCTGATCAATATCTTTCTTCAACTGTGGTCCCTAAACCAGAACTGAACATTCTAGGTGAGGTCATCCAAGATGTAATTGAGTGAGATCTCCTTATTCCTGGAGGTTGTGTCTCTCAGTGCAGCCCAAGAGTTCATGAACATTTTTAGATTCTATACCATCTGAATTGACTCATTTTGAGTTTGTCATCCACTATGACCCCAGATCTTTTTCAGACAAATGGCTGTTTAGCTGTGCCTACTCCTGCCACTATCCTATACTTTAAAAATTGATTTTTGAAGTCAAATATTATACTTTATATGTATAATTATTGAATTTCATCTTATCAATTTCAGACAAGCAATTTCTTTTTGGATACTGATTCTATCATATAGAGAAGTGATGGTGAACCTTTTAGAGACCAAGTGCTCAAACTGCAACCTTCATGATACATGTGAGCCACCCCTTACCCCAGACAGGGGAGGGAGAAAGTACTCCCATTGGGCTGCTGGGAAGAGGGGTGAGTGAGGTGAAGAATGTCCTCAGGCACAGTGGAGAGGGGAAGAGGAGCAGCTCCTTCTGGCACATTTGCCATAGGTTTGCCAACATGGATATAGAGGAAGCTTTCACCTAGTAGCTTTCTGTTTTTACTGTGTTGTTGTAAAGTAGGTACTAAAGTTGTTTCTCTTGTAGAAAGGGTATAAGTATTATTTATACTCCCTAGATTTCAGCGCCCTGGGACAAAGTCCTAGTTTTCCAGCTATGGTGAGTAAAAATTCCAAAAGACTGGATTCCAGGCAAGAAAATCAATTTATTGAATAGGTTAACAACAACCAATAAATTAAATAGTCCATAATCTGTTTTGGTGGTCAAAGATAACTCATTCAGGGTCTTGAATCATTTAAATACAATTTTGAAGGATCATTATTGAGTCCTCCTTAAACAGCCCAAGACATCTCTAATGAGGAGGTGGGCTAATAGTTTCCATTCCTTCCCTGATCCCCTCATGGGTGGAAAATCACATCCCTGATCACAGGATTCCAATATCCTTAGTTATGTAGATGGAGGAATCAAATGAAGTCCAGTTAAGTTTAACTTCCATAGTTCATCTTAACAGAAGCAAGCAAGGACACAACCATGTCCCCCTTAGACTTATTTGGCCAAAACTAGTTTTTGTTTACTAGACAGGATATAGCTTATAGTCTCAATCTTTATTAGCCCAATTTTAGAAACGCTCTGGAGCAAGAAATGTTAGCTACATTCCTAGTTTTATCAGAACAAAGGAATGAGAAAAAGGCTTGGATATAAAATGTTACAGACCAATATCTGAAGTCAAAATGATATTGTACTAAGAATACATCTTCTCACTCTTTAGTTATTGCTCTGAAGAAGGGATTAGATTTGGTTTTGCTTTGACACAGGAAGACGGATTAGATATTCTCTACCATTCCAGGTAGGTGAAGAAGTCGGGGAAAGCTGGATTCAAACCTGGCCCAAGACACTTTCTAGCTGTGTGATCCTGGGCAAGGATCTGCTTAAACTGCTTGCCTCAGTTTCCTCAACTATAAAATATGATACCACTAAGTGTTACTAGAATGGACAGATGATATTTGTAAGGCACTTAGAACAGTGCCTGCTATATAGCAGGCATTATACAAATGCTTCTCTCCCCATCCCAACCCTGATTTTGCCCATTTGCCGTTGGGCAATATGATGGATGGACCCTAACATTTACCCATTAAGACAATGACTAGTTGGTCTAATTTGGACTTACTTCTAAATGAATGTCTATATTTTAAGGTTAAAATGGTTTATTGCTTCCAGATGGGCAGCAAAGTTTCTGTACTACTGTTGGCTAAAGCGTACCATAACCACATTACTGCGCAGGGTAAGGAAGGATGGAAGAACTGGAGAAGCTTTAATTATCTTGTAAAGAAGCTAATTAAAAAGACATACAGTAGCAGGCTTTTTCACACACTCAAGCCTATAAAAATCAGTAGTTGAAAAAAAATTACCTTAACGAGGAAAATTGGAAAATTATTCATTTTAAGGCAGAGACACTTGAGGAATTTCTTAAATTAGGGAATGAAAATTCCATATCTTAATTCCCTGACAGTAATGTCCAAAATTAAGAGGCACGCGGAAGGCAGATGAGAATATTAAAATTTGAAGGTTATGGAGGCTGTATAATACTGTGGAAAGAACTCTTGATTTGGAATCAGAGGACCTGGGTTCAAATTCTGACTTAGATCATATGTAACCTTGACTAAATAGCTTTACTTTGGGGTCTCTTTTTTCATCTTTCAAATAAAGGGGTTAGACTAGGTGACCATTAAGGTTCCTCTGATTTTATTACATAATATGTAATATGTTTTATTATATAATGTATAATATGTAAATATTGGATAGGAGTCACAGTGGCTTCTGAAAATTATTCAAGGAGGATGCTATAAGGAAAACACTATTGTACATATTCGCACTGTGGTTTTCTAGGCACTTCCTGTACAGAGAGTAGAGTTGGTTGGTGAGAGATTTCAAAGGGTAAAATCTGAATGAATTTGAAAGAATGTGATATCAAAGGGAAAATGTTATTATATTCTCAATCTTTATTAGCCCAATTTTAGAAGATGTTCTGGAACAAGAAATGTTAGGTAGGTTCCTAGTTTTGTCTGGACAAAGGAATGAGAAAAAGGCTTGGATAGAAAATGATGCAGACCAGGATTAAAAGTGCCATGTCTGCCATTTATTATCTATATGAACTTGGGAAAATGACTTAATTTTAGGGAGCCTCAGTTTCCCCATTTGTGAAATGAGAGGGGATAGACTAGGTGGCCTCTAACAGGCCTCTCAGACTGTAACTTAACTCAATTATTTATTAAATAATAAAAAGAGAAAGAAAAGGCACCAGTCACACGTGGATTACTGTTTCCTCACACGCTGACACCTCCATCTGGCTGTGCCAGTTTCACAGCAGGACCTCAGGTGCTGGCACCCTCCTGGCCATACCCAGAGCCCAGCTAGGTGTGTGTGCGAGCAAGGACTCCCCTAGCCTTGTTCACCTAGAGTCACCTGTGCCAGAAGTCTCCTAGCCACCTCTTCTCTTCACAATTCTGTTCGATTTTTGCTCCTTCTGATATCCCTTTCCTGGGATTTTCAGAGGATTCTCTTTGATATGGAGGACTCTGACCTCAGTCCAGCTCAGAGACAGTTCTTCTGGATGCTGAAAAGCACCACAGAGTCCTTAGAATGGCAGCACAGCACCCAAATTGTACAGGACCTCTCAGCATGGTCTGGTGGGCTCCATCTATCTCCTTAGAGAGATGGTTCAGAGGTCCAAAAGCAAGATTCTTTGCTTTAAATCCCAAAGGTTGTCTTAGAGTATGAAAGAAAGAAAGAGAGGAAGGAAGGAAGGAAGAGAGAAAGAAAGAAAGAAAGAAAGAAAGAGAGGAAGGAAGGAAGAAAGAAAGGAAGGAAGGAAGAAAGAGAGGAAGGAAGGAAGAAAGAAAGAAAGAAAGAGAGGAAGGAAGGAAGAAAGAAAGGAAGGAAGGAAGAAAGAGAGGAAGGAAGGAAGAAAGAAAGGAAGAAAGAAAAGAAAAGAAAGAAAGAAAAGAAAAGAAGAGAAAAGAAAAGAAGGGTACACGGTAGTGTTAAATTTCCTCACAGCTATAAGTCTATTATTCAGTCAACAAGTTATTATGAAGCACCTACTGTGTGCAGAGTACTAAGTTAGGCATTTAGGTAGATGGAGAGGAGGAGGGAAGGTAATAATTTTTTAAAAGGTTTTTAATTTTTTAAAAGATTTTTAATTTTTTTATTGGGAAGCTAATAATTTTAGATAAGGAAGAGAGTACTGTCAAAGGCAGGTTATGTCCTTTGTGAAGCATGGAAAGAATACACAAGGTCAGAGGATGAGGGTTCAAACCTTACATTCAAAGCATACTACTTGGATTACTTTGGCTAGGTAACCTAATCCACTTTGAGACTCAGTTTACTCATTTGTTAAAAGTAGGGTTGGACTAAATGGTCTCAGATTTATGGTCCTATGAGCCTCTGATCCACGATAACTAAGAACCAGGACACACTGAGCTGTGTGAGATAAGTGAGATGAGTCTAAAGAGACTTTGTATGCAGAAGGAGCTTAATAAATGTTTGTGCAGTTGCGTTGTTTTCAAGGCCAAGAGGACACTAGTACTTGTCCATTCTCCCTTCATTATTTGGTGCCATTTAGCAGAAGGACAATCTTTGTATTTCAACCTTCCCCCTTTGCCACAAATTAACAATAACAAGAGCTAACATTTATAGAGCACCTAAAAGTTTGCAAGTTAACAATAAAATTTATTAAGCACCTACTATGTGCCTGACACTGTCCTAAGCAGTAGATATACAGAGAAAGAAAAATCCATTTGAAGCTATGAGCTAAAGAAATCAGAGGTCTATACCAAAAATAAAATCCCAAGTTACCTTACAGGGTTGGGAGGCTTGAATAAGCTATGTGAACGGCTGTTGAGAGACCCAGTATGGAAGGGTGGAGAAGGCTGGCTTCAGTATTTAGAAAAAGGTGGTTTCAAATACTGATTGTGTGACCCTGGGCAAATCACCTCACCTCCTGATATCCCAGGTAACTCCCCAGTACCCTAAGGAACAGAGGAATCTAAGAGTTACAGAGTCACAGAGTTATCCCAAGTAACATTCCTACGGGGTGGGGGAAGTTTCCAATTCCTAGGAAATCACAAGTCTAGACTCTTTCCAAAGCATGGTGTCTATATCATCTAATAGTGTGGTCCAGAGTGGGGGTGAAAAGCTAGGTGGCTCAATGGATAGAGCACTGGACCTGGAGTCAGGAGGATTTGAGTTCAAATCTAACGTCCAATATTTACTAGCTGGGTGACCCTGGGTAAGTCACTTAACCTGTTTGCCTAGCCCTTGCCCTTCTGTCTTAGAGTTGTTACTAAGACAGCAAGTAAAGGATTTAAAAAAAAATAGAGCTAGCTACAAAGGTGGCTAGGTGGTGCAATGGTTAAAGTGGCTGGTTTGAAGTCAGAAAATTTTGAGTTCAAATCCAGCCTCCAATACTTACCACCTGGGCAAGTCAATGAATCATGCTTGCCTCAGTTTCCTTATCTGTAAAATGAACAGAAGGAAATAACAAACCACTCTAGTCTCTTTGCCAAGAAAATCCCAAATGGAGAATCAAAGATGACTGAAAAAATGAGAGGATTCACGTAAAATGCTTTGAAAACTAAATCATCAGAAGAATATCTATCATCATCATCATTATTATTGCCATTCCTTATCAAAACAAAGCTTTGTATGAATTTGTACAGTGGCCACCTTCAACAATGAGGGACAGATTTGTCTTTGTGTCCTGTCTAAGCAGCGATTGGTTCTGTTTCTGAGATTGTGAGAACAATTTATTTGTCTTTTCTCTTTTTTCTTGGTGGAAAAGTCAATCAGTCAGTTAACAAACATTTATAAGGCACCTACTATGTGTTGAGCACTAGCAGAAGTGGGATAGAATTCTGGAGGAAGGTGAGTGCCTGCCAGGTACTAAGAGTAATGAATTTGGTAGAATATCAGCAACAACATCCTAACTGGCTGAGGGGAAGTCTAAGCTTCAAGGATGGGTGAATTAGCTTAATCCAAGGCACACATGAAGCATTCCTTTAGGATCATAGAATTATTGATGTACAGCTGGAAGGGACTTCAGATCCCAACTTTCATTTTTGTTGTTGTGGGTCAGTTGTGTCTGATCTTCATGACCCCATTTGGAGTTTTCTTGGCAAAGAAAAATACTGAAGTGGTTTTGACAGACGAGGAAACTGAGGTAAATAGGGTTCAGTGACTTGACCAGGGTCACACAGCTAGTGTCTACAGCTGGACCCGAACCCAGGCCTTCCTGACTCCAGCCCCAGAGCTCTATCCAATCTCATTTTTACAGCTGGGGAAACGAAGGCTCAGAATTTGTGGCTTGTCCAATGGCACATTAGCTAGTAAATATCTGAGGTTGGATTCAAACACAGATCCTCTTCAACTTCATTTCATTTGTAAATTGTCATAAGGATGTTCAGGTCCAGGAGGGATCCAGATAAATACCACATTTTATTTAGGAGAGGTGTCAAACTCAAATAGAAACTGTTGCCTTTAAATCATCCTTACAGACACCTTTGAGATGCACATTGACTTAGAAAACCACATATTAAAATTATCTATTCTATTCTTATTTATTTTGTTAAAATAAGATAAATAAAAACAAAATAATTTTATATAAAATAATAAAGTAAAAAATCTATTCTATTTTTATTTTATTTTGTTAAAATTTCCCAATTACTTGGGGGAAAAAAAACAAACCTTAGCTTTGGTCTTAGTGGTAAAGGTTAGGTGATAGGGGTAAGTGACGAGTTAAATCACACAGCTAGGAAGGATCAGAGGTCAAATTTGAACCCAGGACATCTGTCTCTAGGCTCACTCTCAATCCACTGAGTCACCTAGCTGTCCCCTCCCTCTCCCATTCCCCCTATTACATTTTAACTTGGTTTGTTAGCACCCAGAAGTATCATGGACTGAGGCCAGCTACCTCTGGTCGAGAGAATATATTCTATGATAGGTCTGGGGAACTTTAGGTCGAGATTCATCCAATGAATTTATCAATCAATGAGTATCTATTAAGGGTGTCTTATGTGGCAGATATGGTCCCGAGCCTTGAATCAGAATGTTTAACCATCACCCTAGACCTGAGAAGGGACGGAAAAAAGGTCTTATAAATTTAGGCAGGAAGGGACTTCTCAGGTTAGCCATGAGGGAGAGAAGGGCTTCAAGGGTTAATTAACCTACCTTAGGCCACACAGCTCAAGAAATAGGAGATCTGGATTAGGAACCACCAGGGTCATCTAAGCCTGAATCCAGCATTCTTTCCACAGAAACACAACAGAAGTTAATTTCATCAGTACTTTCAATGATCTCACCTACGTAGAATTCACTCTGAACGTGTGCATTCTTCTCCCTTGGGAATAAATCCGAGGCAATGCTCTTGGGTGTTGAAGTCAATAGGAGCACCAGGCTAATAAAAGAAACAGATGCAGACACCAGAATTGGACATCTAGATAATTGTAGCAAGGGATGGGAGAAAGGACTCAGTTATTTTTTTAATTAAAATTTTTTTGAAGATTAATTTTGTTAATATCTTTTGTTTTCATATTATCCTTATGACAAATGTTTCCTCTCCCCCTCTCTCCTCCTACCAAACCACCAGTCAGGGGGCTTTTAAACAGCCAGCTAAGTTCCAAGGACCATCAGGGTCAGAAAACTTTGTATCTTGTGCTGGGTTTGAAGAAAGAGTGAAAGCAGAAGGCCTAAGGTCCGAGGGCAAGGGCAAAGTTACCAAGGCCAGATCCAGGAAGCAACAGGGTCAGAGGTCCCAAGTTCTAATCCTTCCAAGCCCTTCCAAATGTTTTAATTGCTGCCACCCAGGGAAGTATCCAAATAGCATTTCTGAGCAAAATCTTTGAGCCAGTGAATCTTGAGAGAAATGTATCTGACCTAAATCCTGGGCAGTTTTCCCAAAGGAGAAACCTCCAGGGAGCTTGTCAATCTAAGAATCCTTTGATTCACTGACCCAAGGGGAAGAAGATTTGTGCCCCAGCAAGCTCCAGGCCCTCCCTTAGCTTAATTCTCTTGACAACAAAAAGGGCATCTCAGTTCAGCTTTTGGGGATTAAACGGGGACAAGGGCACGACAAATGGAAATAGACGATAAAAGGCCCTCTTGCTTGCACCATTCCCACTGACCTGACTCTTTAGGATATGGGCAAACAGAGATAGACATTTCTTTATTTGGTTTAATATTCAGAAGCTGATGGGAAACTTCAGTTTAAAAAAGAAACCTTGTTGTGAATTAATGACTTACTCAGGCAGCCCTGATCTGGGTTGAATTCAGCGCCAAAGTTCCCTAAAGCTTCAGAAAACAAGAGTTAATATTGGGATGTTGGTTCAGCCTTAACTAAGAGGACCTTTGGGGTTTTCTGTAAAAACCTTATTATTTTTTTTCCTCATTCTCACAGACTGAATTCTTCTCTAGGATAGAATCCAGACTATAGACTTCCTCCTACTCTCCTTTTGAAAATAAATCATCCAACATTTAAAAAAAAATAACACTTATTTGGAATTGTAGAGAATCAGAATGATATGGTTCTTGTTTGCTTGTGCAATTGTCACCTGGGGAAGAATGATGATCATTTTGGTTAGCAGTAGAGGGGCGTAGCAGCAGGGATGTGCTAATAATGTTTAACAACAAGCTTTCTCTGCATATGTTTGGAAACGTATGTATGATCCATTTATAAGTGTAATCTCCCATTAACATTTTTCTGCATCAAGTCTGGACAATCAGCAAAATGACAAAACAGTCTTGCTTTGTAGCCTTTGCTGATTTCTGAGGTGTAAATGCTCACACTGAAAATTTAACAACTGGCCCTCATGAGTTCTCTCCAACACAACTCTGAACATTAAGTTAAAAACTGAGTGAAAATAACTGCTTTAGTGTGCCTCCTTTTATGCAAGAAAGATGACCCTAAAAAAAAAAGTTGTTTAAATTTATTTTAGAAAATTTCATTCTATTTTCTCTCTCTTTTTTTTTTAACCCTTAACTTTTGTGTATTGGCTCCTTGGTGGAAGAGTGGTGAGGGTGGGCCATGGGGGTCAAGTGACTTGCCCAGGGTCACACAGCTGGGAAGTGGCTGAGGCCAGATTTGAACCTAGGACCTCCCATCTCTAGGCCTGACTCTCAATCCACTGAGCTACCCAGCTGCCCCTCTATTTTCTCATTGACTAAATTTGTCATTCCAGAGATGCTGCGCTTTCACTTGCCATTGAAGGGTTTTAAATGAGCTGGTCATTTAATCTACCCCTGACCAAGCCCCGTTTCCTCATCTAAAAAGTGAAGAGGTTGGCCCAGATGGTGTTTGAGTTCCCTTCCAGTTCTACAACTAGGATTCCAAGTCACTTAACTGTCCTGGGCAAAAGGGCTTGAAATAGATGGGTTCTGAGGTCCCTTCTAGCCAGAGAGCCATCACCCTTTCATCCTTTTCTGTTATGAATAATCTCTCTCTCTTCTAAGCTCTCTTTATGTCCTCCTCTTTTTGGGAGGGAGTAAATTTAAACAAGTTGGATATTATTTTATGACTTTAATATTTTATTCTTTTTGTGCTAATATTTTTCTCTAGTGGAATACACTGGGAGGGACTACTTAGGATTCAAATTTCTTTCTAAGATGGAGGATTTCCTTCTACCCTCATTCCTCAGTAGTAAAACACTCCTGCTGTGATCAGTAAGTGACATAGCAAATGGGAGAGGTGTTCACCTTTGTCTAATATCAAAAAATTATACAGAATGCACGCTGTGCTCAGCTTTTGTATAATCCGTCTCTTAAAGTGTGTCCGAAGGAAACTATCCTTGAGGCTAATTTAATAGGTATGGCTACACTGAGGGAAAATGATGAGGCCTCTCGGTTTGTCCCATCTCCCCTTTCAGCTCCCATCCTGGCACTCTCTCAGGATCCTCATCTGGGTCCTCTTCCAGCATCTAGGCTTTATTTACTCTGAGCAATCTGTCTGGGTAAACTAATCTGGAGCAAGGTGGTAAGTGATAAGGCTTTCTGTTGTTCTCTTTCACAGCAGCATTTCCATTTTAACTCCAATGTTTATTGTTCTCATCCTGGTCTCTAAAGGGCATTTCAATAAATTACACATCTACTTGGTGGTGTGGCTGGATGATAGGATCATAGATTACACATCTAGACCTAGAAGGGATCTCAGTGTTGTCTCGTTCAATGCCTTCACTTCAAAGAGGAAACTGAGGCTGAGAGAGGAGAACTGACTTATTTAAGGCCACATACGAAGTCCTGGAACCAGGATGGAACCCAGATCTTCTGATTCCAAATATATCCCAAAGTCTAGTTGACCAAAGAGACCCAAAGGCTATCGATGTCAATCTGGAAGGATGTGATCTCTAGTGGCGTGCCTCAAAGATCTGAGAGACACTAGAAAAAGCAGTCACAAAATTTAGAAAACAACAACTATCAGATTGTGTGAGGAGGAGTAATATGCAATAAACCTAGGGAGGTGGACAGGAACCAGATTGGAAAGAGCTGGAAATGCCAAGCAGAGGAGTCTGCCTTATCTTAGAGGCAACAAAACAGATGGGCAACAACCAGGTGTACATATTTTGGTCAACTAACTTGACCACTCTAGACAGGTGTTTCTTCATTTGCAAAATATATTCCCACTCTGGTTTGGGGTGAAAGAAAGGTGGAAGCAGGAAGGTTGGATCAAGTGACTTCTCTTAGGGAACTCACTCTAAGTTCTTAGTGAAGTTTTCCACCACTAAATCTATGCATTTATGAGCATATCTTTGACCTTATCCTGTTCAGTAGTCTTATTCTTGACTCACACGATGGCATGGTGGTATCATTCTAGGTGTTGCCAAGCCAACCCATCAGTATGGTTCCTTGCAATGAACTACCCCAAGGGATTTGTGATTGTGTTTACATGGATATTCTTCCTAAAATGCAGATCCCAGCCCATCCATGACTGTGCATGTGCTCCCAAAGTCTTCCATAGTAGGCCTGTTCAATATGTTGGGCATCTTCTTTGCTTTCTCTTGACATCATGAGGCAACTAATAGGGACTCTTGGTGCACTAAACTAGATAGTTTCCTCCTCCAAGCTCCATCCAGGTTAACATCCATCATCTAATCCATCCATTAATCAACAGTCTTTGGGTTTCTTTGGTCAATTAGATTTGGAGTCAGAGGACCTGGATTCAAAACTTGGCTCTATCATTTACTACTTGTATGATCTTAGGTAGGTCACTTTGACTTTGTGGACCATCAGTTTCTTCATTCTGAACTGTCCTAAATTAAACCCCAGAATCAGGATTCCAAAAGGCCCAAGTAAAGGACAGAGGAACTCCAGCTAGAAAGCATGTCATTTGACCAAATGTTTGGGTGACTCAGAAGTGTGAAGGGCTGGCAAAAGCATTATATTGTGTAGAGTCCAGAGAAATAGAGAATAGAGAGACAGAGAGAGATTAGAAAAAGAAAGAGGAGGTAGGAGAGGGAGAGGGAGAGTGAGGGAGGAAGTAGAAGAGAAAGAGAGAGAGAGAGAGAGAGAGAGAGAGAGAGAGAGAGAGAGAGAGAGAGAGAGATCTTATGTATTGTCTCCCCTCCCCACCCCCTAATTAGAATGGAAGTTCTTTGAGGGCAGGGACTTTTTTTTTTGCTTGTATTTGTGTTGCCCAGTGCTTAGAACAATTTCTGGGACATATCAGAGTGCATAATAAATGTTGCCTTCTTGCCTGATACAGTTAGGGTACTGTATCTAAGTCTGCCCCTCATTTTGGGAAGAATGTTGACAAACTGGAAAATGTCCAGAATGGAGAGACCAGGATGGGGGACGAAGACTCAAGACTATGCCAGTTGTAATCAGTTGAGAGATGTGGATCCCTTTAACTAAAGGAAGACGAGACTTGGAAAGACATGATATCTGTTTTCAAATATTTAAAAGGCAGCCAAGTGGAAAGAGGAATTAAGCCTTGTTTTCCTTGCCCCCTGATGGTAGACCTACAAGTAATGGAAGGAAATGAGAAGAAAAATATATTTCAACTCAATATAAGGAAGGAATCTTACCCATTAAAAGCTACTCATGGGGGTAGCTATAGATGGCTCAGTGGATTGGGAGTGAGGCCTAGAGATGGGAGGTCCTGGATTCAAAGCTGGCCTCAGACACATAACTGTGTGACCCTGGGCAATTCACTTAACCCCCATTGCCTAGCCCAGTGATGGCAAACCTTTTAGAGACTGAGTGCTGTGCCATTCCCCCCGCCCCCCAAGTGCTGAGTGCCTCCACCTTATCCTACACAGGGGAGGGAGGAAGTGCTTCCATTGGGCTGCTGGGCAAGGGAAGTGAATAATGTCCTCAGAGAGTGTAGAGAAGGGGAGGGAACTGGCTCAAGCTCTCTGCTCCCCTCCAGCTCTGCCTCCTGTGAGCCGCCCTGTGTGCTCCCATTGGGCTATTGGGCAGAGGGGTGGGTGATGTGAAAAAAATGTGGCCAGGCAAAGTGGAGAGGGGGAGGGAAACAGCTCTGAGTGAGCTCCTTTCCTTTCTAGAAACAAATTTTAGGGGGTCAAGGCAAGGGTGGAGAGGGCTCTGTGTACCATCTTTGGCAGTTGTGTTATAGGTTCACCATCACTGGCTTAGCCCTTACTACTCTTCTTCCTTGGAACCAATATATATATTGATTTTAAGACAGAAAGTAAGGGTGTTTTTTTAACTGCCTACACACAGAATAAAGTGTCCCAGGAGGTGTTGAGTTCTCCATTACTAGTGATCCTTAAAGCAGTGGATGACCAGTTGCAATGGAAAGAACTAAGGACTTGGGAGATGGGACCAAGTTTTGAATCCTGCCTCTGACACTGACTATTGTGGGACTCTGGCTAAGTCACAACCTCTGAGCCTCAGTTTTCTCTTCTCCCAAGATGGGGATAGTAATAATAGTACCTACCTCCCAGAGATGTTAAAGTTAAATGAGAAAATTTATGTGAAATCTTGCATTAACCTTAAAGTTCTATATAAATGTTAACTGTTTCTAGTTTCCTGGGATGTTCCAGATTAGATTTATGTTTTGAGAATGAGTAGACAAGTACTGAGGTCCTTTCCATTTCTGGAGTTGTGGGATTTTGAAATGCAAAGCTACAAGCATAGGGGAAAAGTGCTAGCTTTGGAGCCAGGAGATGTAGGTTTGAATCCTGACTTTTTCATTTACCACATAACTTTGGACATGGGAACCTCTTTTGGGGAGTCACTTTCCTTATCCATAAAATATGTGAGTAGGACTGTTACGTTCCCTTCAAGCTCTAAATCTATGATCTTCTGATCCAAAGAAACTGCTTTATAAGAGTAAACATTATGGTAGCCAAAGGGAAAATAACTTTTGAGTACTGAGATCTTTCTAGCTCCCACCAAATCTGCCTACTCTGGCAGACCCATCTTGCTTAAAAAACTACTGGCTTGGGGAGCTAGGTAGCACAGTGATAGAGTGCCAGGTCTGGAATTAGGAGGTTTTAGATTCAAATCTGATCTTAGATACTTCCTAGCTTTGTTACCTTGGGCAAATCACTTAACCCCTAATCCTTACTGCTTTTCTGTCTTAAAATTGATACTAAGACAGAAGTAAGGGTTAAAAAAGAAAGAAAGAAAGAAAGAAAGAAAGAAAGAAAGAAAGAAAGAAAGAAAGAAAGAAAGAAACGGCTAGACTTCACTCATCAGTCCCTTGTGGCTAATTCTCTCTTCTAAATCTTCTATGATCTGGCTTCCAACCTCATCATTTAATTGTTACTTCTCTCTCCAGTGCTACTAATGATCTCCAAATAGGCAAATCTATTGGTCTTGTCTCATTTCTTATCCCTCTTGACTTTTCTGCAGTTTCAACCCTGTTGATCTTCTTCTGGATAGTCTTTCCTTTCTGGGTTTTGTGATACCGATTTCTCCTGTTTTTCTATCTATTCCTTCCCTGTCTCCTTGCTGGTCTGCATCTGTATTGTGGCCATTAACTAAGGATGTCCCCCAGTGTTCTTTTCTCTAATATACTTCCTCATTTGGTGATCTTATCAACTCCCAAAGTTTCAGTTATCATCTCTATTCAGATGATCCCCCAATCTCTCTCTCTCTCTGTCTCTCTCTCTCCTCTGTCTGTCTATCTGTCTGTGTGTCTGTCTCTCTTTCCATCCAGGCCTAGTTTCTCTCCTGAGCTCTAGAGCCTCACCACCTCTCCTATATCTTGAACTAGATCTTAAACTCGACATGCCCCAAACACAATTCATTGTTTTTCTCCAAATCTCTCTTCCTTGAAACTTCCCAATGATTGTGGAGGGCCCCACTCTCCTCCAAGTCTGCAACCTTGGTGTCATCTTCACCTCCCCCCCTCACTTTCCCCACATATCAGATTGGGTGCTGGATCTAGTGATTTCTACCATCACCAAAGCCTTGTGTATGTCTCCTCTCGGCTCACACAGCCTCCACCCCAATTGAGGCCCTTATCACTTCTTGTCTGGACTCCTGCAATCCCCTTCTAATTGATTTTCCAGCCTCCAGTCCCTTCCCACTCCAATATATCCTCCACTCAGCTACCAAGCTGACTCTTGGAAATTATAGGTCTGCCCATGCCATCCCTCTACTTAATGAGCTTTAGCCACTCCCTAAACTTAAAAACCTCTGCTTGCCATTTAAAGCCCTACCCAAGCTGGCATCTTCCTACCTTTCCCAGCTTCTCACACTTTCCATCCAGCTACCTGGACCTATTTACAGGTGCTTGAACATAACAATTTCCCATTTCCTTGCCTTTGCACTGGCTGTCTTCCACCCCTGGGGTTTCCCTGACTTCCTTCAAGACCCACCTTCATAGGAGGCCCCTCCCCACACGCCAACTGCTAGTGCTTTCCTATCCCGGCAGCTGCTAGTATCTTCTTAGATTATTTCCCCTCTTTCTCTCCCTCCACATATAATATATATATAATATACATTTATAAATGTATTGATAAAGCATACATGTGTATACATGTAGGTTTATATGAATATATGTGTATATGTATATATGTAAGTGCATATTTAGTGTATATTATAACTAGATAAAAACATACAATAAATAAATATAGTTAGATATTGTCTCTCCCATCTGAAGGAGAGCTTGCAGCCAGAGACTGTTTTTGACTTTCTTTGCATCCATTGTGTTTTGCACAGTGCCTGGCCTATGTTGTGGACCCCATTTGGGGTTTTCTTGGCAGAGATACTGGACTGGTTGGCCATTTCCTTCTCTAGCTCATTGGATAGATAAGGAAACTGAGGCAAACAGGCTGAAGTGACGTGTCCAGGATCACACAGCTAAGGAAGTGTGCGAGGCTGGATTTGAACTCAGCTTGAGGAGAATTCCTGATTCCAGGCCTGGTACTCTTTCCGCTTCACCTCCTAGCTGCCATAAAGTAAGTGATTAATGAATGCTGGTTGACTGGTTGGAAATAGCTTTAGCCTTTGAGTCGCATCTGTATAAATGGCCAATACTTAACTCTATTTTCTTAAGTACCAGTGCGATGTCCAAGTGTTATTTATTGCTTGACTTTCATTTAAGTGGAAGGGATGGCAGCCAGATGGGTATCTCTGCTACCGGCTTGGCCCCTTAACAGCGTTTCTTCCAGAAGGGCAAGGGGGATGTAAGGGTTAATAGCAATCAGGAATGTCTACTTGTGGTCTGCACTGAACAGATCAACCTTGCAAATTGCCTTCAAAAATCATTCCACGCTCCCAATACCATTCCATTGGAGCAAAATTAGCATCGTGCGCATCGTAGCCCTCCTCTTTCCCTTTTGCTCGAATTCTGCACCCCCTCCTATTGATTGTCATCTCTTGTTATTGGCTTGGGAGAATTATTAGAGCGTCTGTCTCCAACCAAACACACGTTTTCTCCAGCCCCCTGATTCTGCGCGGGGAAAGGCTAGACGAATGTGAGCTGTTAAATCAAAAGAGATTGGAAAGATGAGCCGAAGACTATATTCAATTTCGTCTGGGCTCCAAAGTCTTGTTTCCATTAGGCCTGCAGCAGCCTGATTTCTTTCGGCCCTCGAACGGACCGGAAATTCATCTTACAGAGGTTGGAACTCTTTGGAGGGAAGGAAGGTGCTGCAGAGAGAAGTCTGTCGGACAAGCGACTTAGCCAGCACCCACGTACATGTAGACACACACATCATTGCTGGCCCGTGTTTCCAGCTGGGGAGAACCTTACCGCCCCCCCCCCCCCCCCCCCCCCCAGACTACCCCCCAGTTGTCAGGAAGGTAACTAAATCCGCTTCTCCAGCCCAGGTTTTCCTTTCAGCCATTCCCGGGGCATGCAAAAGGGAGATTCGGGCACACACAGAAAGGATGTCTTCATCTGCCAACAGGGGATGGAAATGCAGCCTAGAGAGCAACACGCTTCTCCGGGAATGAGAACCAAAGGTTTCCTCGCCTCCGAATCACAGGGACCATGACCTGATTCCTGCCCCCTCCCCCTCCCCCGCTGGCGCGCTCGCTCGCTCTCTCTCTTTCTCTCACTCTATCTCTTCCCCTCCCCCCTCTGGGTCCCTGCGGTGCCTGGGTGTTTGCGTGTATGTGCACGCGCGGAGGTTCCGAAGGATTAGATGTACACCCGCCGCTGAAAAGCCGGGAGCTTGGCGGGCGGTGGCAGAGGCGGCGGCGGTGGCGGCGGCGGCGGCGGCGGCGAAGGGAGTCGGAGGAGGAGGAGAAAGACAGGAGGAGGAGAAGGAGGAGGAGGAAGGGGCTGGTGCCACCGCCTCTGCCGGCCCAGGGAGCCCGGCTGGAGCTGCGATGGGCACAGCGGCTACGTTCCCCTAGTACCGCCGCCACCTGCGTGTCCGCCCGGTGCCCCAAGTCCCGGCCGGGGCTGCGCCGCCGCCGGCTCCCCCCCCTTTGCCGCAGCGTCGATCGGACTGCGTTAGTCAATTACGAGCCTTGTCGATTTCCTCCCCCGGCTCTCAGCTCCCTCCTCCCTCTTTGGCTCCGACTCTGCCAGGCGCTCCGGAGGGG
>NC_058133.1:496399186-496408001 GCF_016433145.1 Gracilinanus agilis | reverse complement strand
TCTCTCTCTCTCTTCCCTCTCTCTCTCTCTCTGTCCCCCTTTCCCTCTCCCTTTCCCCTTCCATTTCTCCCCCCTCCCTCCTTCTTTTTCTCTCCCCCCTCTTCTCCCCTCTTTCCCTCTCCCTCCCCTCCTCATCTATCTAGACTTTTGTTATCTCATTCACGCAGGAAGTTCCTGATGATAATACCCAATATTATTTAGGTGGTCAGCTGTTCTGCCATCTACAGTCTCAAAGGGCTGCTTGGAGTTTTGGGAAATTAGATAACTTGCCCAGGGTTCCAGGCAGTGAGTGTCAGAGTATGTGTCTGTGGGACCTAGATGTTCCATGATTGACTCTATCGAGTGCACTACAGCAGAAATATATTGGTGTAAAAATGCAACAGAGGAGTATCTTGGGATTATCCGGGTGTCATTTCTCGATTATGATTCAGCCCCCTCCCCCGTGCCTTCGTTCCGGGCCCAGCTTATGGTCTATCCGTGGTGTCTGTCCAAGACATATGACGAGGCCAGCTCCTCGGGCTGCCCATCCAGCCAAATGCCAGTGAGCGGCTTCCTGTTAGAAGCGCCGGGCCCCTGAGAGTGATATGGAATGCCCCTTTATTAGCAGAGCATTGGGGAAGAGCTGGACTGATGACAGATGAGAGCTCTTCCTGATGAGCCTGGGGCTTTCTAGTCCAGGAGAGGAGTGCCATCAATTCAGGAGAGGCTTTTGATTGAGATTGGGGAGGAAAATGGAATGAAAGCAGACCGGCTGGAAGGAATTGTGCCCCTTTTGGGTGGGAATTTTAATCTAAGGCAAACCAGACCTATTCTTGCCATGACCCCAGCTCACGGAGGATGGGAGGGCTAAGTATAATCAGACTATTTAGGAGTCTGTCCAGCCCAGATTCATGAGCTAAATTTAAGGGAGTAGAAAAGATAAACCAGAGACGTGTGTCTATTCTAGCTATACAAACATGTGATGTGTGTGTATAGACACATACGCGTGCACACAAACACACATACCTATACATATATGTGTGTGTACACATACATGCTTCATTATTTATAGGAAGTGTAATTTTGATGACATCTCCCAGAGAGAATGCAAGCACTCCACGCTTTGGTAGAAAATCTTCACAACTTTCTGTAGCAGAAAAATGTATCCTCTTCTACCTAGGCTGATGACTCGAGAGGCTCTAAAGTTAACTAGGCAGGTGTTTGCATGCGGGACACACGGTCTGGGATGCTGTCTTTGAAAGCCGGGCTTCAGCCACAGGTCATGAGGAATCGTCCACCCAGAACTTTGATTTAGAGAGATCCCTTTTTGGGTAATAAGGGTGGGGCGGGGCGCATAGTGAGGCCCTTTGATTTTATTGGTATGAATAATTGCTTGAAATACTGAAAGTTTTCATATCTATCTATCTATATCTATCCGTCCATTCATCCATCCATCCATCTATCCATCCATCCATCTATCTATCCATCTATCTATCTGTCTGTCTGTGTCTCTGTCTGTCTATCTATCTGTCTGTCTGTCTTGTCTATCCATCCACTGGTCGGTCTGTCTGTCTGCCAGTCTAGCTATCTGTCTGTCTGTCTGTCTGTCTGTCTACCTATCCATCCATCCATTCATCCATCCATCCATCCATCCATCCATCCATCCATCCATCCATCCATCCATCCATCTATGTATGTATCTATCTATCTGTCTGTCTGTCTGTCTGTCTGTCTTGTCTATCCATCCACTAGTTGATCTGTCTGTCAATCTAGCTCTCTGTCTGTCTGCCTATTTGTCTGCCTATCTATGTCAGTCTATCTATATCTGTCTGTCTGTCTGTCTGTCTGTCTATCTATCTATCTATCTATCTATCTATCTGTCTACAGCTATCCATTATCTCTCTCTCTTCCTTCCTTCCTTCCTTCCTTCCTTCCTTCCTTCCTTCCTTCCTTCCTGTCTCTCTGTCTGCCTCTGTCTGTCTATCTGGAGATGCACATGTACACATGCATTTATACTTGTAGCCAACATGTAATCACACACTTCTACACACATGTGGATGTGTTCGTATATACAGAGACGCACAAATATATACACACTGACCTATACAAATGTACATATATAGTAAGTATATGCACATAGACACATAAATAGGCACAGACACATGCTATGTACTCATTCATATGTACACACAGATACGAAGCCAGCACAATGACGTGCATTTAAACGAATAGACACACATGCACACATAGCATGATAACATACCACACCACATGTGTACACACACTAAGCACATGCATGTACACGTGTGTATTTCTTATCTGTACTTCGTAGGCCTCGTTCTCAGAGACCTGACTTTGGGGCTGCCTCTCCTCTCCTCTCCCCCAAAGGACAGCGCGGTGGTCGCGGTGGTCTCGGCGCTGGAGAAATCAGCTTCTCCTCTATGGGAAGGTTCAGGCCGGAGAGCCTTACAAAGGAATTAGCTGGAACCCAGACGGTCACCCAGCAGCCGCCTCTCAGCCCTGCGTGTCCCCCCCCCAGGGCAAAGTGATGTCCAGCTTTGTGGGTTCCGCCAGGACCCTCCTTGGGCCGGGCCTGAGGGCTCTGCGTCAGCCAGTCGCAGCAGGGCCTCTCCTGGGAGTGGCTGGGGGGGAGCTTTGTTTCTGGAAAACTATCAAAGCCAGATTCATCTGTGCCATGTGGGAGAGCCACGAGCAGCTGCCAGGCACGGAGGGGGAGGGGAGCGGCGAGGAGGGGGGAAAGGCAGGTGCTGGGGATTCAGGGGTGGAGGGAAAAGACACCCCGCTCTGGCCTGTGCCAAGGCCGCGCCGCCAGGGCTGGCTAGGCAGGAGGAGGAAGTTTTGGTAGCTAGAAAGACACACCTCAGGGGAGATGTAGGGTGAGAGCGTATGTCTGTCTCTGTCTGTCTCTGTATTTCTGTCCCCTCCTCTCCATCCTCCATCACTCCATCTGTCCGTGCTTGACTCTCCAGCCAGCCATCTATTTATCTGCCTGAATATCTGCCAGCCTTTGACCGTCTATCTTTGCTTCACTGGAGGTCTGTCTATTTACCTATTTATCTAGCCGTCTAAGGGCCCAGGACACAGAGACACAAGGGAGGCCTGGTCAGCAGCAGGGGCCGGCCCTCGTCCACCACAGTGCTCCTTGGCCCCTCTCTGCTTTCCTGCTGCTTACGAGGTTTCCCCATAATTAAAAAACAAGCCTTCACTCAACCCTACCATCTCCCCAAGCCATCATCCGCTCATCCCTTCCAAAGTCAGCCTTCTAAAAATCCTTTCTTCTACTTCTCCTCTCACTCATCCTTCTGACCTCGTCATTCAGCTGGCAACGTCTCTCCAAAATGTCCAGCGATGTCTTAATTGATCTTTTCTTAGCCTCCATCCTTAAACTGCAGCATTTGACACTTGTGATTACCCTCCTCCTCCTCGTCCTCCTCGTCCTCGTCCTCCTCATCCTCCTCCTCCTCCTCCTCCTCCTCGTCCTCGTCCTCCTCCTCCTCCTCGTCCTCCTCCTCCTCATCCTCCTCGTCCTCGTCCTTCTCCTCCTCGTCCTCCTCGTCCTCGTCCTCCTCGTCCTCGTCCTCCTCGTCCTCCTCCTCCTCCTCCTCTTCCTCCTTGTCCTCCTCCTCCTCGTAGGGTTTTGTGATTCCATTTTCTTCTGTTTCTCCTTCATGTGTTGTCACTGCTTCTCCCTCTCTTTGGCTGGGTGACCATCCTCTGTCTCTCTGTCTCTCTGTCTCTGTCTCTGTCTACCTCTCTGTCTCTCTCTCTGTCTTTCCCTCTCTGTCTCTCTCTTTTTGTCTCTCTCTTTGTCTCTCCCTCTCCCTCTCTATCTCTATCTGTCTGTCTCTGTCTGTCTTTGTCTCTCCAGCTTTCCTTGTCTCTCTCTCTCTCTCTCTCTCTCTCTCTCTCTCTCTCTCTCTCTCTGTCTGTCTGTCTGTCTCTCTTCCCCCTCTCTTTCTGTGTCTCTGTTTCTGTCTCTGTCTCTGTGTCTCTGACTCTCTGTCTGTCTCTCTCTCTTTCTCTCTGTCTCTCGGAGTGTCTTTCTGTTTCTGGCTTCTCTGCCTGTGCCCGTCTCTGTGTCTCTATCTCTGTCTACCTCTGTGTCTCTGTCTCTGTCTCTTTCTCCTCTGAGCTCTAGTTCTCCATCACAGAATGTTTGTTGGAAATTTCACACTGGAATCCTTTCCTGAATTCACTCTTTTCTTTTAAACCCATTTTTTCTTCCCAAGTTCTCTGTTTCTGCCGAGGTTACCGCAGTTCTCCTAGTCACCCCGGTTTGAAACCTCAGAGTTATTCTTAACTCCTGTACCTTCACCCTCTCTCTCCATTTGACCTCCTGCCCGTTCCATGAACAAGGTATTCCATTCCTCAACTCCAGACAGTTTCTCTGGCCGGCCCCCATTCCTGGAACGCTCTCCCTCCTCAACTCTGATGACCGACTTCCCTGGTTTCTTTAAAGTCCCAACTAAAACTCCACCTTCTCCAGGAAGCCTTCTGTAACCCTTTCTAACTCCAGGGCTTTCTCTCTGTTAATTATTTCCAATTTATCCTGTTCATAGCTTGATTTGTATATTTTGTTTGCTTGTTTTCTCCAGGAGATTGTAAGCTCCTTGAGGGAAGGGATGGTCTTTTGCATTGAGTGTGTGTGTGTGTGTGTTGTTCATTGTTTATTTTCATGGTGCTTGGCACATAGAAGGTACTTCATAAATGTTCATCAATTGACTGGGTGAAGTCTTCTTTGGGGGTTCTCTCTCCCACTAGAAAGTGAACTCCTTGAGATCAGGTACTTTTATCTTACTTATAGCCCATATCACTTTGCACAGTGCCTGGAACATAGTAGGTGCTTAATAAATGTTTATTGAGTGATTGATTGATTGCCAAGTCTAGTTGATTCTGGCTACAGTGTCTCTCTTTTTTTTAGCCCTTACCTTCTGCCTTAGAATCAATATTATGTATTGGTTCTAAGACAAAAAGAGCAGTAAGGGCTAGGCAATGGGGGTTAAGTGACTTGTCCAGGATCACACAACTAGAAGTGTCTGAGACCAGATTTGAACCTAAGACCTCCTGTCTCCAGCCTTGGATCCCAATCCACTGAGCCCCCTAACTGCTCCTAATCTCTCTCACTTTTCCGCTAGACTTTTACAATAGCCTCCTACTTGGTCTCCCTGCTTTGAATTGCTTTCTTTTCAAGTCAACCTTCATAGAATTCCCAAATTTTTATCCCTAGAGCACAGGTCTGATCATGCCATTCTCCTGCGAAAAGAGCTGCCATAGCTCCCTATTACCACTAGGATCAAGCAGAGATGCTTCTTTTTAGCAAAGTCCTTCATCATATGACAAAACCTGATTGTTTTGAGTTAGTTTTCCCATTAGAGCCCTCTATGAAGTGCATGTTCCATCTAAACTGGCCCATTCTCTTCTGCCTGGAGATTGTGCTTTTCTTATCTCTGCCTCTTGGAATTCCTAGATTCCTTCAACATTTAAGTACCAGCCTGAGCCTTTGCTGCTTCCTCTCCCCAACCTCTCTACTAAATACCTTGCTTTTTTGTGCCTAGATTTCACAATGATTTATCCGGGCACATGTTCTTCCCCCTTCCCTTTCACGGTATGAAAATTCCTTGAGGGCAGCACCTGACTGGTTCTTGTCTTTGCATTCCCAGATCCAGTACAAGGCCTGGATCATAGCAAGGACTTAAAACATGCTTGTTGATTGATTGATTGATTAATAAGTCTCAGATGATATGAACAAAGGTCAAGGACCTTAGATCTAGAATGTAAGGGACATAATGGTCCACCAACCGCCATCCCATCATTTAACAGATGAAGGGACCGGCACGATCTCTGAACCAAACAGAATGGAAGAAGGTTGATGATGTAGTAATTATAGGGTTGGGACTGCTCACTCAGGGCTGTCTTTGAATTTCTAAATATATATTTTTTCAACTACCTGAACCAAATGGTCTATGTTGGCTTAATTTTAGGGTCCAAGAATACCACAATATCCCCATCCTCTGCCTGAGATGTGAAATCACAGTATTAGAACGTCATTGTCTTACCATAAGGCTTAAAAAAAAAAAAGAATCATAGATTTGGAATTGGAAGTCTTTTGGTCTGTTTGGTCCAACTCTCTAATGTTATGGATGAGGCCATCCTCAAGTAAGAGGAAGAGGTGAGATTTGAACCTAGATTTTTCCATTATATCCAGCCACTTCCCAACCCTAGAAGGTATTTTATTATTATTTTATTTATTATTATTATATATAATAAATATAATTTATTATTATAATTATTATATTTATTATTATAATGATTATATTTAGGGATAGTGGAGTAGTGTGGAGCAGATCTTGATAGGTTCATGGGACGTTCTCATGTCTAGGGGAGGGAGTAGGTGAGAAGAGACACCATTAGAGATGGAAAAGGATTCAGAAAGGGGAAAGCGATGACATGTAAAACAAATATCTCCTGCATGGTGACACCCTGCTATGGCAAATTCTACGTATGCCTTCCAGTCATCGTGTGAAAGGCCTTCTTTCTTAATAACCCCCAGTTAGAGTTTTTCATGCTATTCTGACAATTCCATGACAGTTGGTCGTAGTAGACTCTGCTAGAGAAACTTGCCTTTTTTAATAATTTTCCTGTCATTGTTATCTACAGATCCTCAGCTTTGTAATGGGTGAGTAATAAATAGTCTGCTACTGTAATTACTTACAGACAACTCTGGACACTAACACAATGAACATTAACAGCCAGCATGATGGGAGCTGGCACCATGGTTAAGTGACTGAGTCATTAATTGACTGCCAGTAGAACTTGGGGTTGGGGCGAAGAAGAGAGAAGTCCAGTAAGTTTCTAGAGTGGCTAAATTTAAAATGACCAGCACTGGTTTGAGAGCATACATACTTGGTGGAATGGGAAAAACGTAGGACTGAGAGTTAGAAAAGGGAACAAAGCATTTATTTACCCTCAGGGAGCCTCCATGATCTAACACACTGGAACACACACCTGATTCCTTTGTCCACTATGACCCCAAGATCTGCTTTTAAGGAAAAGTAACATTTCTCAAGGGAAAAATGTCCTGTCAAGGCGTTAGTAAAAATGAACCACCGAAGGCAAGAGCAGAAAGATGACTGAGATGAAACTAGAACCACCGTCTCTTTCCTCCCAAGTGCCTTTTGTTGTTTTTGTAGTCATTGGTGAGGAATTTTAATAAGAAAAAAACAGCAACACTATCAACTAGATTTATTTTTCAGCCTAAGTCATTTCTTGTTGAACTTGGGATCAGGCGAGTTCAATTTCTGACTCTGCCCCCCATTACATAATACTGGGCAAGTGACAACCTCTCCAGGCTTCAGTTTCCTCATTTGTAAAACGAGGGGGGCAGGACTAGAGGACCAAAGAGATCCTTCCAGATGCTGATTTTGATGTTCAATGTTCTGTCTTGGAAGAATGTGCCTTCATTCCCCATTCCCATCACGCTCACTTTGAGACCTTTCAGAATCCTCCGTTCGTAGTGGAGAATTCACTGACATGCATAATCTCGAAGGTGTCTTCCCTAACATTGACTTAGGGGTGGGAGGGACCTTGGGTGCCCTCTAGTCCCCCCTCCCCATTTCACAGATGGAGATCCAGAGGGTGGGAGTGACTTCTCCAAGGTCTCATCGGCGATCGGTGGCAGATCTGGTGCTCCAACCTACGTCCTTCTGCTCCAAACTCAGTGTTCTTTCTAATGTACTAAAATACCAGTTCTCTGTTGCTGTTACTGTTTTTTTTTAATAAAGGTGGGAGAGGTCGATGAACTCTTTGTTAGTTAATAATTAAATAACCAGGATTTAGCATCCTCTGATTAGCTTTACTGATGATTTGGCTCTGGAACCAGGCAGAAGGGTGGATTGAGAGTTGGGTGGCAGCCAGGCCAACCCCATTCATTTTAAAGATAAGGAAACTGAGTCCCAGTAAGATGCCACATCAAATCCCTTTTCTGTAGACTTCAGTTTTCCCATCTGCAAAATGGAATGAATGAAATCCGTGCCCTGACCCCGTGGCCAATAGTCTAACGAGCTGGGAAGGGTTGATAATGGTAGTTGGATGTCATAAGTGACAAGCGTCCAGCCATAAACCTTCTCTTCTAGGTTCAGTAATCACTAGCATGTAAGGCTGGTATTAATTTGGGCGCACTAAATTATGTTGTGTGAGATTTAAATATGACCCATAATTAGAACAAAATGTGAGAAAAGTGAAATTGATATTCCTTTAATTAAATGGCATTGCTTCTGTTTGTAAAGAAATTAGCACAACAAAACTATACAGGATCCGAGTGCTTAAATCAGCACATTATTCCCTTTTAATTTGTGAAATCATTTAGTAGCCACAGGGGTGAAAGATAAATAAATATGTTTTGGAAGCAGAGTCTAGGCAACCTCAGATTCAGTTCAGTTCTAGTCAATTCACTTCAATTTGTACGCTTCGAGGACCTACTATGCAAAAAAAAAAAAAAATCAAAGGAAGGGAGGAGACAATGGGATATGATGGTGCTGTTGTTTTGAGATGAAGAGAATAGCTGAAGATACCATATAACGGCATTGGCAAATGTTTTCAAATTTGAGTGCCCAGAGGGCAATTTGAGCTGTCTATGAGCCTTCTGCATTGAGAGAGAGAGAGAGAGAGAGAGAGAGAGAGAGAGAGAGAGAGAGAGAGAGAAAGAGAGAGATAAGAGAGAGAAAGATAGAAAGAGAGAGAAGAGAGAGAGAGAAAGAGAGAGAGAAAGAAAGAGAGAGAGAGAGAAGAGAGAGAAAGATAGGAAGAGAGAGAGAGA
>NC_058133.1:496395708-496398561 GCF_016433145.1 Gracilinanus agilis | reverse complement strand
CTGTCTCTTTCTCTCTCTGTATTTCTGTCTCCTCCCTCCCCTCCCTCCCTCTCTCTCTGTCTTTGTCTCTCTCCCCCCACACATTCACATATATACACATACATACATAGGTAAATATATATATACACACACACACATATGTGTATACACACATCTACATCTGTTTGATAGCATTCTAGGAGCTCTAGCATCTCTGGCGGGAGGTGTTGCCAAATCATTTTTAGAGCTGTTCCTCTACCTTTGGTGTCCACTTTTCATCCAGTTCTCACTTGTGGCTCCAAGAAACTGTAAGCATGAGAGCAACCACCCCCAGTAGAACCATCCCAGCAGACTGGCTGAACCAGGTTAAGGGTAACCCAGAGGCCTTCCTCAAACGCAGCAGTGAGTTAGGGGGATTTCTAGCTCATGTATGTGAAGGCTTTCCTCAGAAGAATGGGCAGATGAGCACAATTTGCTCCAGTGGTCCTGAAGGCAGCTTAAGCAGCTGCTGTCGAGTGCTTGGAGCTTGGACATACACAGAAGATGCCAAGGTCATCCATTGCATTTTGGCCCATCATCCATCATCCTGACTTTTGTCTTGCCACTGGACTTCAGTGACTTTGGAAAAGAGAGTGAGGCTGATGACTTTGTGCAAGTCTCCCACACTTAAATACAACTCTCAAGCAAGTCAAGACAAAACCCCATGATGGCATTGCATTGGTCCTCTTCAAAAAACGAGGATGAACAAGAACATCTTGGCAAATTTTGAAGTATTATGGACATGCTAGGAATGACTTTTAATAGTCAATCAAATCAACAAGTCAATAAGCATTTATTAAACACTTACTATATGCTTGTGCGCCAGGCCCTGTGCTAAACTCTGAGGCTACGAAGAAGGATTAAGAGGATGGTTCCTGTCCTTGGGGAGCTTAAATGGCCCAACATTAATGACTGTATTAAAGAGGACAGACTGTGAGGGTCTCCCATTCAATTGTGAAGTCCTGGAGCTCTCTTTTCCCTTTCTTTGTATTCTGGTTCTTAGGGCATGCAGGAGATGCTTGATTAACATTCATTGGCTAGCTAACTGAGGTCAGGGATTGTTTCACTTTTATCTTTTTATGCCAGGGCTTACCACAGTGGCTGGTACACAGTAGGAGTTTAATAAATGCTTGCTTGATAGAAAAGAATTAACCCAGATTAAGTGGAGTAGTCACAAGATTTCCACTGAGAATCCTCATCAGCTGGCCTTTTTGCTCAGTCAGGATGCTGCCCTTCCTTAAGGGCAGTGTCTGTTGGTCTCTGGCCAATGTTTGCTTGCACTCTTCCTTGGTCACTTGATATGGTTATTTAGCCAGAAGAATCAGAACTAGCTCATCATGGACACTTCTAATGACAATAATAATAATGCTAGCTGACATTTATGATCTCTTAGTGCTGAACTTAGAGTCCACAAGACCAGAACTTGAAACCTGTCTCAGGTCATTATTATTTTTTAAAAAACCTTTCCCTTCTCTCTTAGTATTAATTCTGAGACATAAGAGAGGTAAGGACTGGGTAACCAGGGTTAAGTGACTTGTGTAGGGTCATACAGCTAGGAAGTGGCTCAGGTCAGATCTGAACCCAAGACCTCCTGATTCCACGCTTGGTGCTCTATTCACTGTTGTACCCCAACATAGCTGCCCCGACTTATGGCAATTATTAGCTGTGTGATACTGGACAAGTCAATTAACTTCTCTTTGCCTTAGTTTCCCATCTGTACAATGGGGTTGTTAATCATACATACCTTCCAGGGTTGTTGTGAGTCTCCAGATAACACATATAAACTATTTTGTGTACCTTAAGATGCTATATAAAATGCTATTATTTTTTAATAATATTGACAATTAATATGATTATCATCATTATCCAGTGAGCCCAAATCTGGATTCAGCTTGGAAATCTGAATGAAGAGATAGCACAGATATGCAGATAGCTCGTGCCTATGGGCTTTGGGTTGGACAGTGACTTTTGAGGAATATTGTAGAGCAGACGGTCTGCACCACGGAGCCCTTAGATAATCAGGGGCCCCTTCTCATGGACCCTGGACGAAGAACCTATATGCAGAGGTTTTTCATATATTGTCTTCCCTCATTAGATGATGGGCTCTTTGAATGCAGGGACTTTTATCCCCAGTGCTTAGCCTAGTGCCTGGCACACAGTAGGTGCTTAATGAGTGTTTATTGACTATTAGCTGGGAGAGAGAGAGAGAGAGAGAGAGAGAGAGAGAGAGAGAGTTCCTGCTTGGGAATGGATTGGATGACAGGCTTTTGAAGTGCCTTTTACTAGGAAATTCTGTACTTATATGAAATAGACAGTCTTGCTGGGGGTTCCGGGCTAACTTAGCCTCTCAGCGTTCTAGATGGCTCTCAAAGACTTCCCCGTGGTGGAGAAGCTGATGATCTGCTTTTGGGGAGGGAGTTCCACAGACTTGGACAAAAAGAAACAAAATCATCTCTGAAAGTTCTAGTAAAGTTGCTTAGATGCCAAAGTGGTTGAGCAGAGATGGTTGTCTCTTCTCCTCTGAACACTCCAATACCTGTTCTGATTAGATACATTTTATTTGTCAGTCAGTCAGTCAATACACACTTATTATCCTGCTCCTGGGATGAGATGGAGGCAAGGACTAAGTGACCTTAATGTCTCCCAGCCACGTAGTGTCTGTCTGTTCTATCTATCTATCTATCTATCTATCTATCTATCTATCTATCTACCTATGTCTGTCTGTCTATCTATCTATCTATCTATCTATCTATCTATCTATCTATCTATCTCTCTATCTCTCTATCTCTCTATCTCTCTATCTCTCTATCTCTCTATCTCTCTATCTCTCTATCT
>NC_058133.1:496381753-496395698 GCF_016433145.1 Gracilinanus agilis | reverse complement strand
TCTATCTCTCTATCTCTCTATCTCTCTATCTCTCTATCTCTCTATCTATCTATCTAATCTCTATCCTATCTGTCTGTCCTAACCATCTATCTGTCTGTCTGTCTGACACACTGCAGATGGGCATTGAGCAGGGCACAGAATTAAACAGAAGGAGACGAAGGGACTGAATTGCTTTTGAGAAACCATACAGGGTTTTTTTTTTAATCCTACCTTCTGTCTTAGAATTGATGTATTAAGTATCTGTTCCAAGACAGAAGAGAATGAAGTCTAGGTGACTGGAGTTAAATGACTTGCCCAGGACTACACAGCTAGGAACTGGCCGAGGTCAAATCTGAACCCAAGACTTCTGGTCTCCAAGCCTAGCTTTCTCTTTGCTGAGCTACCTAATTGTCCGAACACAGTTCTTTTGACCCCAATTTTTTCTCTGCATCAGAGGCTTAAGCTAAAAAAACAAATTATAGATACATTATAAAAAATGTTATATCATTGCCATTAAAAAAGTATGGTCAAGCAAGGCAAATCAGCCCATTGGCTATGTCTGAGAAGGTATGTCTCACGGTGCACCTGTAGGTGACACCTTGCTGTTAAGGGGCAGGTGACATTGTTTCCTCATCAGCCTTTTCAAGTCAAGGTTGGATCCATCCTTTTAATATTAAGTCAATGTTGGATCCATCCTTTTAACATCAATATTCTTAAACTGTGAGTCAAGGAATACTACAGCCTCTGCAGAATTAAATCTAGAAATCATCCAAGGTATGTGGCAGCCACTGGAAGGAAAGAGAGTCAAGCTTAGAGACAGGTAGTCCTGGATCCAAATCTAGCCCCAGACGCTTCCTAGCTGTGTGACCCTGGGCAAATCACTTAACCCTGGTTGCCTATCCCTTACTGCTCTTCTGCCTTGGAACCTGATTGATTCTTTTTTTTTTTTTTTTAATCCTTACCTTCTGTCTTAGAATCAATACTGGGTATTGGATCTAAGGCAGAAAAGTGGGAAGGGCTAGGCAATGGGGGTTAAGTGACTTGCCCAGGGTCATACAAATAAAAAGTGTCTGAGGTCAGATTTGAACCCAGGACCTCCCATCTCTGGGTCTGACTCTCAACCCACTGAGCCACCCAGCTGCCCCTGAACTTGGTTGATTCTAAGAAGATAAAGGTTTAAAAACAACAACCAAATAAAGGAATGAAAAAAGCATGCTGGGGATACAAATGTAAAACCAAAGATAGTGGCCATCCTTGGGAAGCTTATATCCTACCAGGGGGAAGATAACATATGTACGGGGAAGGAGTGACCAGGGAGGGGCATTTTGGTTTGCAGAATCAGAAGACTGTTGAGCAGAGCAGAGCAGGAGGATTGACAAACAAGAGGCGAGATTCCAGAGCTGGGAGGGGCTTGAGATGTAAGGTGTTCCTCTGGACACCAGGGTAGCTTGGGAAAAGATGGCTAGAGATAAAGGGGAGCAGGGCTGGATATAGCTGGGGGAGTGGGTCATCAGGGTAGGCGTTCCACAGCTGCTATGGCAGAGCACACGGCCTTTGGTGGCTGGGTGCCTGGCCCAGGATGGGCGGCTGCGGATGGCTGTGGACTCTTTGCCTTGGAGGGGATCTCCACAGTGATGGGAGTGGAGCTCCTCTGAATGACTGCAGCCTTATGGGTGTGTGTTTTGAGGGAGGAGCAGGGAGGGGAGATGCAGAAAGTGGGGCTCTGTCAATTTGGGCTCATGTTTCTGGCCACAGACAGGGGATTCCCCATCTGTACATCATTATTTACTGATCTACCTGTATTGGCGCAGGAGATGCAGGCGCTTTCCGCAAAGCCCTTGGAATTTCCTTAGGCATCGGCTGCCACTGTCCTGGCTTTTCGGCACTGCTTAAAGACTCTGCTTATTCTTGGGTTTTGCTATGGGCTCCTCTTTTTAAGTGGTTGCCCCTTGGAGTCGAATGCTGCAGTCGCTGCATCTGCCTTCCCCAAATTATTTTTCTCATTCCTTTGATTAGTGCCAGTGTGGCAATGGGAGCAAGAAGGGAGTTTGCGGAGCGAAGACTCAGTTTAGGATCCCCAGTTGCTAATACCATGATCATAGAAATCTCCCAGCTGTTGGCCAGATAAGAAATAAAGGCTTCTTCCCAGGCAGTGGTCATTTCAGGGCTAGTTATGCAGTCGGAGCGGGGCATAGGGTTTGGAACAAGCAGGAGCCTTAGAAACCCTGCACTCTGTTAGGATGAGGCCAGCCTGGCTCAGACCTTGCCAAGAACTCAGTTGCCATTTCCTGGTAAAGGAATTTACTTTAAATGAATAGATTCAATTCAGTCCCACAAACATTAGGCCCATGTGCCAGGCTCTGTGCTAGCCGGGGTAGGCAGAGCTCCCAGCACTGTGTTTCTGGGCCCAAGAACAAGCCCCCGAGGCCATGGGCAGACCCCTGGGCTAAAGGACAAGAGGCAACCTTTCAACAGGGTTATTGTGTAGACACTCAATGTTTGAATGTTATGAGAGGAGGCCAGCTGGCTGGCTCTGGATCGGACTCGTGGGCTTGCTGCCCCTCGGTGAGCTCATCCCATTACCAAGTCTGGTCCTCAACCTGATGAAACCCGAAACAGAAGATCCTAGCTGAGGTCCAGAGCTAGAATGGACCTCAGAGGTCATCTAGTCCAGCCCCCCTCATTTTACATATGGGGAAACTGAGGCCCAAGAGGCCATATAACATAGGCTTAGAGGACCATCAACCTAGAGCTAGAAGGGACCTCAAAGTCCATCTAGTTCAGTCCCCCTCATTTTATTAACTTCTGGAAGGGGCTGGGGGAAGTGTCCATGTGATGAGTGATGTATCTGGAAGTCAAGACTCAGGTCAGGACGGAAGCTAAGGCTGGCCAATCAGAGACACAGAAGGAGTGGCATCATTGGACTTATAAGAAAGAGCATGGAGTAGTAACTTGATCTCTTTTGCTGTTTTAAAAAATATATTTTATTTTATTTATGTTTATTTTTATTTATTTAAATATTTATGTTTAGTTTATATTAATTTCATATCTTCATGATTGATTGCTATGAGTTGGAGAGAAGATGAGCCTCTTAAGGGGAATTAAGATCTGGTTAAAAGACTATACTCAGAGATGTTTGATTAATATTATTACAGAAATCTCTATTAACAAGACCTAGGATAATGTGGTACAGTGGGGGAAAACATCAGGGTTTAAATCCTAGTTATGCCTTTTCTTATTTATTTTTAAATGGAGATTTTTGAACCTTGGACTTCATCCCCCATAAGCCCCTTAGTATTTCCTAAAATTCCCTTTAATCTCTCCTGTGCCTCCATGTTTGTGTGGTCATGTTATTGTTTTATAAGTTCTGTAGCTCCTCCTTCTCTCTTTTCTTCACAGCCACAATTGACCTTTCTACTCTAGTTTTTTGTTAGTTTATTATTAATAAAAGTTTATAAAATATAATACTTAGTTATTGTATATTAATTTTCATCCTTATATGACCTTTTGGTAAACCACTTTATCTGTCTAAGCCTCAGTTTCTTCATTCATAAAAATGAAGGAGGGGCAGCTGGGTAGCTCAGTGGATTGAGAGTCAGGCCTAGAGACGGGAGGTCCTGGGTTCGAATATGACCTCAGACACTTCCCAGCTGTGTGACCCTGGACAAGTCACTTGACCCCCATTGCCTACCCTTACCACTCTTCCACCAAGGAGTCAATACACAGAAGTTAAGGGTTAAAAAAAAAGTAAAAATGAAGGAGAGGGCTGGGGTTAGTGACTTCTAAGATCTCTTCCAGCTCCAAATAGTTGCCATTTATTTTGTTAAAAATTATTATAAATTATTATTACGTACTTAAATTAATTATGGAATTCAATTATTATAAATTACAAACATTATTACTCTCATGAAGACCTAAATGATGTACTTGTAAGATTTGCCACTCTTGTAAAGCTGGGAGAGATAGTTAATACATTGGGTCCCCAAACTAGAATCCCAAAAAGGATCTTGACAGGGTAGAAAAATGGATGAAATCTAATAAGATGAAACATAATAGGGATAAATGTAAAGCCTGATGTGTGGGTTCAGGAAATTAGCTTTACGAGAATAGAATTTATGACTAGACACCATTTCTCGTGAATAAAACCTGGGGGTTTCATGGGCTGCCAGCTTAATATGAATCAGCAGGCAGCCCAAAGTCCTGATATTGTCTTTGGTCATACTAGGAAGTGGATTGTTTTCTTCTTTTTTAGGGGAGGGGGGTGGAAGTGAATGATAGATACTCTTGGTCTTGGTCAGATCATATGGAGAGTCTTGTGTCTTTTTCTGGGGGGCAGTTTAGGAAGAGGGAAGGGAATGGCCATTTCTGAAGTGCTTACTATGGACCAGTCACTTGGTTAAATGCTTTTATAATAATACAGATCAACTGGAGAGTATAGAGAAGAGGGTGCCTACACTGGAAAAGAGAAGACTTGGAGAAAGGATGTGTGGGGGACACACACTATGATTTGTGGTTGTTTAGTCATTTCAGTCACATCCAACTCTCTGTGACCCCATTTGGGGTTTTCATGGTAGAGATACTGGAATGGTTTGCCATTTCCTTCTCCAGCTCATTTGACAGATGAGGAAACTGAGGCAAAGAGGATTAAGTTGACTTGCCCAGGGTCACACAGCTAGGAAGTGTCTGAGGCCAGATTGGCACTCAGGAAGATGAGACTGGATAGTAGTCTTCAAGTATTTGAAGGTCATCTTGCTGAACAGGGATTAGACTGGCTCTGCTTGATAGGAAGCAAAACTTTCCATTTCTGGAAGTCTTTATTTTATTTTATTATTTTTTAAATTTTATTGATTAATTAAGAAAATTTTTCCATGGTTACATGTTTCATGCTCTTTCCCTCCTCTCCTCCCACCCCCTCCCATAGTCTACATGCAATTCCACTGGGTTTTACGTGTGTCATTGTCATTGATCAAGACCTATTTCTGGAAGTCTTTAAACAGAGCCTGAATAGCTATTTTTTGTGGATATTTGAGTGTGGATCTTTTTTGGGGGAGTAGGTATGGCCCAGACTAGATCTCCTCTAATGACCAGCATGGATGATTCTGTGATTCTGTGTTAAGCTCCTTTTTAGTACCAAAATATTCTGTTATATTACCTTGATAGACGGGAATTATAATTTTTTGATCTGAGGGAACTTGAGAGGTCTTCTAATCTGACCTACCCCCATTTTTTAAAACCATTAATTTCTATCTTAGAATTGATACTGAGTATTAGTTTTAAGGCAGAAGAGTGGTAAGGGTTAGGCAACTGGCTTTAAATGACTTACCCAGGGTTACACATCTAGGAAGGTTCTCTGGACATACTTGAACCCAGGTCCTCCCATCTTCAGGGTTGGCCCTCTATCCATTGAGCCACCTAGTTGTCTGTGAACCCCACATTTTATAGATGAGGAAACTAAAGACCAGAGAGTTTTTTTTGTCTCTGGGCCTTGGCTTCTTCATTCGTAAATGGACTTTGAGAGTCTATATACTATAATTCTTTTACTCTTATGATTAATTCATATCAATTTTATGGTTTAAAGGGCAAATGTGAGGAGAGAAGAAGTTATGTTCCCTTGTCCCATTCTCTTGTCCCATTCTATATGCTTGGTTTTCATTATTCCAGTAAGAAACAGGTCTTCCGTTTTGTTTCTTTCCCCTTCATCTACCTCTTTTTAAAATTTCTTCTCAAATGGCCTCACCTTGATACTGTATCTCATTTTAAATGAGCTTTGTTGGGCCCTGTCTCCTCAGCATTTGTCTTCATCAAAGTTTGAGACGGGTAGTTTCTTACTGAGATTTTAGGGAGCCTCCCTGTATTAATTAGAAATTTTGTACCTTTGGACTTCATCTCCCAGCATCCCTTTTCCCTTCTTTGTCACGTTTGTGTCTTTACATTATTGTTTATATAGTTTGATAACTCCTTCCTCTCTTCCTCTTCTCCCCGCATGAGCAGTCTGGGAAAGCCTCTTTTTACTGAAGGTTATTTTCTTTCCTCTACTTTTTAAGTGATATTTTAATAAATCTTATAAAATATATTACTTGGAGTATTGGATATTAATTTTAATTCTCACATCCCCAAATTTAAGGGAGACCAGTCCGTTCGCTAACCATCACTTATTTCCCTAAGCATCATTTTGTCTTTTGGGATGGGTCAATTCTGGGAGGGTTTCTGGGAGGACGTGGGATGGGCTATGCACAGAGGCAGGAGGTTCCCCTTCTTTGGAAGATTTTAGGCAGAGACAGGACAACCACAAGGTCATTTCTTTTTTCTCTTAAATTACAGCTTAAACACTTTGGCTGTAAAATTGTGGAAATTGCTTTCATGTATGAGTTGGATGAATTAGTGGTTGACAGTTATTGGTACTACTCAAAATGAAAAAAGTCTTTGATTGAGCCACTCTTTCCATGCCAAAGATTAGGGATTCTAGACTTATCTGTTGTTGCCTTTCCTTCATATTTTGGAGGCACCATTGGGTAGTGAGTAGAGACTCAGCCTGGAAGTCAGGAAAACTGAGGTTCAAACTTTCTCTTGGACACATACTGACTTTGTAGGCAAGTCAAGCTCTCTGTGCTTTGGATAACTCTTTAGTGATGGTAGTGATGGTGGCAACACCCTTCAGGGGAAGGACTTCCCTAGTTTCTGTACCTGGGAATTTCTTCCATTACACAAGTCCAGTCTCTTTCACTTTGATATAGTCACTCCAACTGGGAACCTGGAAACCATCGTGGGCCATTTTCTTGGCTTGCCTTTCTGGGCTCGTCAGTGACTTTTGTGAACACCAAAGAGCTGCTAAGTGTTCTGGTGGGACCAATATCTCCTTTGTGCCAGGCTCGTTCTTTCAAATATTTGAGCAAGCCTTCTCTATGTAGATGTTTTGCTTGCTGAGTTTACCCCTTGTCTTTTGCAAATACCATTTTTTATATTACATTTTTAATGTTTGTTCTAATCCATTCTGGTTAAGGCTTTGTCAGGAGAGAAATGTTTGATGTCCTTGAAAAAAAAATATCATTGAGCTCTATGGCCATTCGATTTCCTCTCAAGTGGGTGATAGAGAACTGAGCTGGCCAAGAGCTCCCTTCTTGCAAGCATGGCAGAAATGAGGGGTGCCCTTGCAATTTTCATGTACCCTACCTTTGGAAAGGCATCTCATTCAGGAAGAGGGGTCAGTTAGCCAGTCAACAAGCATGTATCGGGGGCTCGGTGCTATAAAATGAAGGATGATGCTAAATGCTAGGAATACAAAGCTCTTTGGGACCTTCCCTGATCAGGCTCCCCAGAATCCTTGGTGATAGTGTGCAAACAGAGCTCCCCAATTACCTCATTAGTTAGTTACAGATGCTGTTCTTTTTCCCTGGGGTAGTTAGGGGAAACCCTGGGGTAGGATTCTGTTTGTGGATACTTCTAGGTCGCTTTTACCAGAGGAGATGCTTTGGGATATGTCTTCTCTGGGAAATGCCAGAAATCTCTCCCTCTAGCTCGTTCAACCTTGACTGACTGTAAACACCCCAAAGGCTGAGTTCTCTGAAGCCTCCTGGCTTTAACAAAGCCCAGGTCCAGAGCAAGGCAAGGGCAAAGAGGTCTTTACTGATGCCAACACTTAGGAGGGCATCGCTTCCTTCCCCAGGCAAGGAATCATAGACCATTCAGCCAGCAGAATCAGACACAGGGCAGCTTGTGATGGGGGGACAGAGAGTTAGCCTTGAAGCCAAGAAGATCTAGGTTTAAGTTGTGCCTCTAACATGGCATGACTGCCCTGGAACCCTGGACAAATCACTTCTCCTCCACTAATCCGGGAAACCGAGATGCAGAGCAGGGGCTGATTTGCTTTGGTGTTAGGAATTTGTTATGGAAAAGCCTGGACCTTCTGATGCCCAATGTGGGCCAGACTTCTTCCCACTTGGTTCTAACTTCTGCTGCTCTGAATCCGATGTGTAAATGTTAGTTCATGCAGTAGGTAGCCTGGGCTATTGGAACTGAGCTTAGAGTCTAGCAAAACTTGGATGTGAGAACACCTCCCCCACCCAATAGTTATTCACTGAATGACCTTGGGCAAGTCACAGCCATTGACTCTCTGAATATTATTTTCTTCATCTATAAAATGAGGATAATAACAGGACCTCACAGGGTGGCTTTGTGGATCTAAAAGCCTCACATTAGCTATCATTACCTTCTTCAGATCATTTTTCTTCTCATTTATCCCAGGAGCACATTTCTGTAAAATAATAATCCTATTTACACACAGGTCTTCTCCGCAAAGTGTTCTGGAAGCAGAAGCCCAACAAATAAGTTATAAAATTAATTCACATTTGTAATCCTGGATCATGTCTCTGTTGGAAGTCCCTACCCGACCAGAGCCCATTTCAGGCAACAGCTAAAGAGTCTGCCCCACAGGGCAAGGACTAGGCTTTTGCAAGTGAATTGGTATGAGTGGGAGAGCTTTCTGAGCCGTGAGAACCAGGCCACCATAAAGCAGATTTTGCCTTAGTAGAGGCTGAGCTTAGGAGGTTTCCACTGGGAAAATCTTTCCTTTCTGCCACCCATCTCCCAATCCCAGGAAAAAATCCAGAGTAGCTTCAAAAGGTTTCGCATCTACAGGATCTGCCCAAGATGCCTCAGCACGAAGGGGTTACCATAGCAACTCAGAGGGGGATCAAAAGATTCTGAAGTGGAGGGGGCTGAGGACTTGAGGCATAAACCAAGGGCCCCATCCATCCTCTCGGTTGCTTCCAGCCCTGCTCCCTCAGCACCTGTCCCTGAATGAATAAATGAGAAAAACATTTATTAGGAAGAACGATGTGCCCGGTTCTGGAGGTCCACATAGAAAAAGAGAACGCCTGCCCTCAAGAAGCCTAAATTCTAGCACAAGGAATCGGCACCTCGAGGGAGTTTGGATGGTGAAAGGGTGGCACGGAGGGTGTTGGGGGCAGGTAATTGTTGTCTTTCTTCTAAAAGTGATGGCACTGTTGATTAGACTGTTGGGCCCAGAGATGGAGGAGAGGGAAAGAGGGTAGGGACAGGGACCCAGTCTTGAGTGAATCGACTTCCCCAGGGTCTGGGGGCCTAGACTGTGGAGGTCTCTGGATGGGAAATCCAAAGGGGAAGAGGAGGGCAGGCGTGACAGACATATGGCAAGATGGCCCTCTGGGTCTAGCCATTACTCGGGCCAGTGGGGCTCCGCTTCCAGGGGCCAGGGATCCACCCCCTGCCATGTTTGTTGCTGGTTCTGCCTGAGTTTCAGGGTCCAGGGAGGTGATTCCTCGCTGCCTTCTGCGGACCTTGGATCTCTAGACCAGTTATTCCTTAGCCTGGCAGGGAGTGTGCCTTATCCATTGACTTTCAAATGAAAATGGAAGAGGAGAGAGAAAGCTGTCTATGTACATCTGCTATGTCTTATAATAATATTAGCTAACATTTATAGCACTTACTATGTTCCACAGGCTGTGCTAAGCCCTGGAAGATAAAGATTTAAAAAGAAAGTCTTTAAGGTCTGTAAAACATTTTCTATCTGTTATCTAATTTGCTGCTCTTAACAACATTGTGAGGTATGATCGTTATCCCCATTTTGTGTGTTCAGTCACATCTGATTCTTTGTGACCCCATTTCAGGTTTTCATGGCAAAGACTCTGGAATGGTTTGCCATTTCCTTCTTCAGCTCATTTGACAGATGAGGAAACTGAGGCAAACAAGGTAAAGTGACTTGCTTAGGGTCACACAGCTAGTAAGTGTTTGAAACCAGATTTAAACTCAGGAAGATGAATGTTCCAACTCCAGGCCCAAATCTCTACCCGTAGCATCCCTAGCTGGAAATAGAAGACCTAGGTTCAAATATCTGCTAATTAAGGTATTAATTAATTTAGATATAATATATTATAACAATTCAGTATAACTATATTAATTAATATAATATAATTATATAATGTGTATTATATAATATTATAACATAATATAACAATATAATAATAATAATATAGAATTAAGATAATTCTTATCTCCTTGGGTTACCTGGTCTAAGGTGGGGTAGTAGGAAAGAGTGAGGAAGCCCCGGGAGAGATATTTTGAAGGAAGACTAGAAAAGACACAGGGGACTCTATTTAGACAATAAAGAAGAGTCTGGAAATTTAACCTTGTGAACAGAGAGCTCCTTTTTTGTCCTTTTTAAAGAATAACTAATTAATTGATTTCTTCAATACCATTTTTAAGTCAGGGCTTTGCTTTATTCCTTGAGGAAAGAATTCATATTGGATTGGCTGGACAGGTTAAACTTATCTTCCTGTGTTAGAGAAGGAAGAGAATTGGATGTTACCTCTTTGTTGGGAAGAGAGTTAGTGCTACTACTTAACTCTATTGAATTAGTAAAGATTTAGGAATACCTCTGTTAGCTCTGGAGTCCCATTACTAGCTGGGGGAGGGGGTCCATTTAGCTTAATTTCACTTCAGCAGCCAAGCTTTATATTAAATGCTGGGGATAGAAATAGAGTGAGGCAGAGCTCTAATTGGGGGAGACAATGCATTTAAGAGAGTTCAGCTTCAGGCTGAAGGCAGTGGCTGAGGACTCTAGAGGATGCCTCACATCTTAGAGGCTCCATGGACAGGCCTGTTGGTTCTGGGTCTCCCTGGAAGCATTTCAGCTCTTCCAAAGCAGTATGACCAGCCCTTTTTGCCCAGCTGTCCCCCTGGGGATGTTCAGGGGTCAAGATCCTTGAGCGGCAGGAGGATGGTAGCATCTGCATTGGTTGCTTAGAGATACTCTGTGGACACACCAAAGAAAGACAGTTTCAGGACTCTGAAAGGGAAGCAACACTTGGAGCCTAGCAGAAAGCTATGCCTAAGGGGAACTTCATTGATTCCACAGAGGGAAAAAAGGATTTCTAGTTACCAGGAGCACTGTTTACTTTTGGACCACATAGGATCTCTGAGTCTGAGACTATTCTTCTCCAAGCATGCGAGGAGAAAGTATGTTCCCTATTTGGGGAATGTTTTTGTAATCTTCATCCTTGACCTATTTGCTTAAAAAATGCTCTTTCTAAAATCTAATTAAGTTTGGCTGCTAATCAATGGGAAACACACTGGTGGGGGCTTTTTTTTTAAACCCTTAACTTCTGTGTATTGGCTCCTAGGTGGAAGAGTGGTAAGGGTGGGCAATGGGGGTCAAGTGACTTGCCCAAGGTCACACAGCTGGGAAGTGTCTGAGGCCAGATTTGAACCTAGAACCTCCCTAGGACTCTCAATCCACTGAGCTACCCAGCTTTTAAACAATAGTACTAGAATCACTAGCACTTCTCAGGATTAGATCTCCAACATAGGAGGGAAGAGTTGTTGTCAGCTCCCTCTGATGGAATACTGAATTGCTAATGAAAGTCAGAGTTGGGATGTAGTGCTGGGGAAGAGAGAGGGCTATGCCACTGAACCATGATATTTTCTCCAAAGGACTATTTTTACTTTTTCGTTACACCCCCTGCACTTAGCATAATGTCTGGCACATGGTAAATGCTTAACAAATGCTTATTGATTGTAGGGAAAGGGCACTAATTGCTGGGAGAATGAGGAAATCAATCAACAAACTTTTAAAAAATTAAATTTAATTTATTTCAAAGGAAAGTCAACCTTTTTTCCCTCCTACCTCCTCTCCCTCCTTCCCCCATTGAGAAAGCAAGAAAAATGAAGCCACTGTTACAAACACATAGAATTGAACAAAACCAATTGCAAGAGGCCATGTCCAAAAAAATTATACCTCAATCTGTATTCTGAGTCCTTCATCTCTCTATCAGTAGGTGGGAAGCCTCTTTCATCCTGAGTCTTCTGGAATTGTGGTGGTGGATTCCTAAATCTTTCAAAAGGTTAACAAACCTTTATCAAGGGCATACTTAGGTTCCAGGCACAGAGCAGGCAGGAGAGACACAAAGACACAAATGAGTCCTTGTCCTCTGGGAGTTTGATTCTCCACAGGGAGAGAAAAACACCTTTAAGAGAGCAGTGACAAAGGAAGGGAGTTTTTGATTGAGAAGTCATGGGGGTGATGAGTGGAGGCTGCAGGGAGGCATTTCTTGAATCCTTTCTAGAAGGACATGATTTGATTACAAGATATGGAGGGGTGAGGGGGCTGCATTCATGAGAAGAGGGATATCAAGAAGCTGGCTAGGGTGATGATTTATTGGGGTCTGAAGTGTGGTCTAGGTCTGGGATGATGGAAGGGACTCCATACCAATCATTCATTCAGTGAGTGCCAGCAAGTCCTGAAATGCTCTTTCATTCCTTCCTTTATTTCCCCACCACCAGCCAGTATCTCTTGTTCCTGAGTTGAGTAGATTGAGTAAAGAGTTAGAGAGATCATCCTCTTAGGGTCTACTCACACTGACCCAGAGATTGAAACAGCAGCAGATGGAGAGGGAGCTAGGTAGCACAGTGCATGGGGCACCCAACCTAGAGTAGTGTATAGTTAGAGAATTTTGTACCTTGGACTCCATCTCCCAGAATTCTTTCCCCATCTCAAAATTCCTTTTCCCTTTTTGTTTATGTGTCTTGACGTTATTGTTTATGTAGTTCTGTAGCACCTTCCCCTCTCTCTCTTTTCTCTTTACTGGGGCTTGGTTAGCTAGTTTTTTTGCTTTAGTTATTATTAATAAACTTTATACAATATGATACTTAGTTATTATATATTAATTTTAATATAATTAAATTAATATAATTAAATTAATATAATTAATTTACAGTAGGGATGACCTGGGTTCAAATGTAGCTTCAGATACTTCCTTGGTGTATGACCCTGGGCAAGTCACTTAACCCCAATTAACTAGCCCTTGCTGCTCTTCTTTCTTAGAACTGATACTAAGACAGAAGGTGAGGATTAAACAAAAGAAGAAGAAAAAGAAAGAGTAACAACTAATAAGAAACAGGTCAAGGTGACAGCTAGCTGGAGGGGATGGGAAGCGTGTTCTGGGACTGGCATGATATAATGGGCTATGTGTGTTTACATTCACTCATTCAGTAATCAAGATAGCTTAGCCACAGCTCGGAAAGAGAGCAGAATCTCTTGGGAACACAATGCTGGCATGGACGAGTCCAGTAGGAAGGGACGGGAGTGTGGTCTGGTGACAAGGTCAGCATCGTCTATTTCAGTCATTCATTCTGTTGGCAGGAAGAAGCTGGGATTATCGAAGGCAGTTTTTAGTGTTCAGAAATGAATTCAGCTCCATTTCCAATTCTAGCCAGTGATTGAGACCTTGCATAACTCATTCATAATTGAATAAAAATGTGTTGGCTTTTACAGATTTTGAAGGCATTGTTTTTGAAAGGGCTGTTTTGTTTCCCTTCTCTTTAAAACAAACATGAATTTGCATTCAAAATGAGGAGACAATGGAAGGAATCAATAAGAAGAGGCTGGAATTGGATTTTTTTTTAAAAGTAGGATGCATTGCTCATTTCTATTAGTGCAGAGATAAGGGGGAAACACACAGGGCCCCAGCTTCAAAGAGAAGCTGGGATTCATGAGAAGAGTGACCTACTTCAAGGGGATGAATATTTTAAAATGAAGAAATTTATTTTTTAAGTGATTTGCAGTCCATTGATAGCCTAACCATCCAAATACAGGGAAGGCAGGCAAGGAAAAATTACCTTTGGGTAATTTTTATCCTTTGCTTTCCGAGGTCCTGAAAGGTTCTGGTGGGAGCCGCTTGGCAGAGCCCATGAGGTGGACCACAAATAAACCTGTTTTTTGTCCCTGGAGAGCAGAGAAGAATGGGATGGGGCTAGAATCATAGGATCAGAGAGGCAGGGGAGACCAAACTCCCTCATTTTACCGACAGAAAATGAGGGGGGGGGAGAGGGAGAGAGAGAAAGAGAGAGAGAGGGAGAGGGAGAGGGAGAGGGAGAAAGAAAGAGAGAGAGAGAAAGAGAGAGGGAGAGGGAGAAAGAAAGAGAGAGAGAGAAA
>NC_058133.1:496351825-496366903 GCF_016433145.1 Gracilinanus agilis | reverse complement strand
CTCCCTCTGCTCTCCCCTCCCTCTGCTCTCCTCCTCTCTCCTCTCCCGTGCCCTCTCCTCCTCTCTCCTCTCCTCTCCTCTCCTCTCCTCCCCTCTCCTCTCCTCCTCTCTCCTCTCCTCTCCTCTCCTCTCCTCTTCTGTCTTTCTCAGTGTCTCTCTCTCTCTCTGTCTCTCTGTCTCTTTTTCTCTCCGTCTCTCTGTCTCTTTCTCTCTCCCCTCTCTTCCCCCATTCTTTCAGCTGAATTTTTAGATCAGAGATTCTTAATCTTGTTTGTATCATGGACACCTTTCTGGTCTGATGAAGCTTACAAAACCCCCTTCTCAGCATGTTTTAAAAATTCATAAAATAAAATAGAATTAAAAAAGAAACTTATTTTTAATTGAAATCTAGGTATCAACCACTTGTGCAGATTGAAAGCTGTCTGTAGCTTAGTAGCTCTGTTTTAGAATGATGCTCTGGACCCAGGGAGATTAAACCATTTGTCCAAGGTCACACAGTTAATAAATGTCAAAAATGGGATTTGATGCAAGGTCTCTCCAGATCTGGCTCTTTCCTCTACACTTTACTGCCTCATATGGTTGACACTCAATGAATATATATATATATATATATATATATACATATATATATATTTTTTAAAGTTTTACTGATGTGTTTCATTTTTCCATTACATGCATTTATAGATCATCCCCATCCCAGGACAGGATTCTTATAATAAAGGAAAACAGTTAAATGAAACTAACACTACCTCATCTGAAAGTGCCTGCAACATTCCATAAACAAGCCTGTCTTCAATTTTGTTAATCCCATTTATTCTTTTAATGAACAGAAATAGGAAGCCCCTCCCCCATTTTGCCATTTATTCTTTTAGTGAACAGAAATCTCTTTTCTTCTCCTCCTACCTCTACTCCATTGAAAGAGAAAAGAGAAAGGAATTCATGTAACAAACATGCAAGTCAAACAAAATCAATTCCCTCATTGGCTGTAGTCTCCTTCTGCCCCCTCAATTCTTCTCCTCTCTGTTGCCCGCTTCCTTCTCTGTCCTCTGGAATTGTCACATATGTCAGTTCTTAAAGCTTTCAAAGGCATTTGTCGATCCACTGCTGTTATTGTATAGGTTGTTCTGCTCTTAGCTGACTTCACCCTGCATCAGTTCGTACAACTCTTCTCAGGTCTCTTTGAAATTGTCTCCTTCTTCGTTTCTTACAGCACCATATGTGAAGCTGTCCAGCAGCTTCACGAAGATTCCTAGTGGGTTGGACACTTAGAAAGGGGAACCAAGGACTGAGTGAAAATGGGCTACGGGTTAAGGATTAATGGAAAGAGAACATAAGGCGAGAATAAAGACAAGCAGACCCAGAAAGTTTTGGCATAAGGTAGACAGACAGCGAGTAAGCTCTGATGGTCAAGAGCTTCATGGTTAGGAGCTCTGATGGTTAAGAGCTCTCTTGCCAGCTGATGTCTTGTCACTTTTATTGGGGTTACAACAGTATGGGGGGAAGGGGAGAGGCCAGTGGCCTGATACATTAACATTATGAGGTCATCATCATAAAATGCAAACTGCCAAAACCGAAAACAATAGGTAGAGCTAAGATCAGGATCCAGGGTGGATATAGCCTAAGGCATCTACTGATGTTTGATACCTATGTTAATTGATCATTGAAGGAAAAGTAAGGAGACTGAGATAACTGACTCTCTTCTGGGGTGTAGCCTTAGGGAAGGGCTAGGGATTTGGCAATTTGACTCAAGATTACAGAGATCAATCATTAGCAGTATAAGAGTTAAGTTTTTTTTGAATACTTCTTAAAATAATATCACAATTAATGTATACCTGGATTGCTACATAATGTGTTCCTATATATGATATTTCATATATTCATATGAAATTATTTCTATTTACTTCCATCACTGAAGACACAGCACATAGTAGGCACTTATCAAATGTTTATTGATTGACAGTACAACTTAATCCGTTATATTTAATTATTATTATTATTATTATTTTTTGATGGGAGGATATTCCTTTGATGGGCTCAGATGTCCCACAAGAATAAACTGTGCATAATGGCTCTTGTGAGCACGTCTATTACACCGGAAGATCCTTGAAGACAGGGACTGGTGGTTGTTTTTTTTCCATTATTTTTGTTTCCCCAGCCTAACTTAGCACAGTGCCTGGCTCATATGGGTGCTTAATACATGTTTATTCACTCTGACTGATTGAGCCTCAAGACAAAGGCTTTTCTGTGTTGATGGCCTTTCAGCCAAGTGGCTGATTACTGATTACTAGTTAGTTAATAAATGGTCAATTAGACTAGTCTGACTTTATACACACATCTGGTTCACTTAAGTTATGTGTGAGGACTGTACCTACCATCTGACAGATCTCCTTTGGGTCTTCAATGACTGTGTGCTACTGTCTACATAAATTGGATTGCCTAGATAATTGCCAAATATTTACCTTGCTTAAAGAGACTTGGTTTAATTGCTGGGGACAAGGGACACACAGAGGAAAAACATGGGGAACAGTGTATCAATAGCTTCTTTATATGATTCACAAACACCAGAGTCTGCTTTTCAGCCACTCTGACCCAACCTGGTTTCCATTTCCTAAATGCCTCTTGCCATATGGTACTTGAGTTGGAAATTCAGAAAATAGACACTTGTGCTAGTTATCCTATTTTCATTTATTTAGCACTCATTTATTAAGTACCTGTTATGTGCCAGGCACTGTGCTAAGTGCTAGGAATACATAGAAGGGCAAATCCACAGTCCTTGTCCTCAAGGATCGTACATTCAAATGGTGGGTATGACATGCAAACAACTTGGACTATACGAGATCTTTCTTCCCCTCTTCTTATTTTTCCTTTTCCCCTTCCTCCCTTAGTCTCTCTCCTTCCTTCCCACCTTGTCCTTGTCTGTCTCTATCTTATCGTCTTTATCTCTCTGTCTCTGTTTCTCTCAGTCTCAGTTTCTCCAATTTATTCGTCATACCAGTCTTCTTAATGTACTTCTGACTGTCAATGTCCTGCTCAAAAAACTTAATTGCTTCTCATTGGATAAATGTATAAAAGGATAAAATGTAGCCTCGTGCATGAGCTTGCTCTTCAATTCAAGAACCTGGCACAGTCTAGACTAGATCTGCCTTTCTAGACTGTTTTTTTTAAAAAAGGTTTTTTTTTTTATTGATATCTTTTGTTTTATAAGATCCTAGGTTTATAGCTGGATGAAACTGTAGAGGCCATAGAATTTAATCCCTTTGTTATACAGATGAGAAGACTGGGGGCAAAGTGATTTGTTTGTGGTCATAAAACTATTAAATGTCTAAAGTGGGATTTGAACCCCAGACTTCCTGAATTCAAGCCCAGAGCCCTATTTACTATCTCATATTACCTCAGACTCAACCCTCTACCACTCTTCCCCTCAACCTCTGTTGTGACCCTTACCATGTAACAAGGAAATGAAACAGTTAAGCAAAATCAAACGATATAGCCACCACTTCTGACAATGTAGACAGCATCTTGTGGCCACAATCCTCCCGTTCTCCAAAGAAATGGAAGATGGCTTCTGTCTCTTCCTTCCATTCCGCTTCATGCTTCATACTGCTTCAGTTCTTTTAAGTCTTCTCATGCTTCTCTGAGTCCTTCATATTTATTGCTTATAGTGTAGCAGATTTCATTAATTTGGGGTATTAGCAGCTAGGTGGCATAATGGACAGAATGTTGGACCTGGGTCCAAAAGACCTGAATTCCAGTCTTGTCTCAGACACTATACCTATAAGACTGAGCAGGTCAAGGAAACTTTTTGGAGGCCCTTAATTTATATATAATTAGAAAATCTTGAACTTCATTACACAGAATCCTTTTCCTTTCATCCTTGTTATATCGTCATGTGTTGTTTATAAGTTCTCTTTTCCTGCATGCAGGGTTGGCTCCCTCTTTGCTCTAGCTTTTTACTCTCCTCTTGCTTCAAGTTATTATTAATAAATGTATTAAATATAATACTTGGAGTATTTGGATATTAATTCTTAATCTTACATTTTCTTATCTGTAAAATGAAACAGTAGTGCCCGCTTCATGGTGTGATTGTGAGAATCATATAAACATTAAATAAGATACTCACAAACCTTAGAATGCTATGTAAAATAATTACGCATTCTCCAAACAAAGGTCATTTACTTTAATGGCCTCTATAACCTGGCTCCTTTCAACCTTTTGTCTTCTTTCTAACCTCTCTCCCCATACCTTATATTCTATAATCTAGTGATGCTGGATCCTCCTTGCCATTTCCTAAATCTAGATATTTTCTCTGGCTGTCCCTCATGCCTAGAATTTCTCCCTCCTCATTTCTCCTTTTTGGCTTCCTTCAAGTCCCAGCTAAAATCCCACATTCTCCATAAAGCCTTTCCTGATCCCACTTAATGCTAGTGCCTTCTCTCTCTGATTATTTCCAATTTATCCTGTATATATCCTGTCGGTACATAGTTATTTGTATGCTGTCTCCCTTTCTAGATTATTTGTTCCTTGATGGCAGGAACTCTTTTATGCTTTTCTGTGTTTCTCCAGTGCTTATCATATTGCCGGACACATAGTAGGTGCTAAATAAATGTTTTTCTTTATTTTAATTTTAGTTTTTTTTTTTTTTTATTTTTTAAACCTTTAACTTCTGTGTATTGGCTCCTAGGTGGAAGAGTGGTAAGGGTGGGCAATGGGGGTCAAGTGACTTGCCCAGGGTCACACAGCTGGGAAGTGTCTGAGGCCGCATTTGAACCCAGGACCTCCCATCTCTAGGCCTGACTCTCAATCCACTGAGCTACCCAGCTGCCCTCTAAATAAATGCGTTTGACTTGATTTTGTTTCTAGTTCTAAGATGAAACAAAAATTGCCTCTGGGGAGATTTTTGGTGCACTGAGGACCTTTCTCTGTCCTTGATGCCCTTGGGGGTATATGCTTGCCAGGAGGATCTTTGCATCAGTGGATAAGGGCAGTGGGGTCACTTTTTTACAATAATTCCAAATTGTAATCTATCTCTGCCTTTTGTGCTTTGATTTGCTGTTTAAGAATAGCATTGCAGAAGAGGATGAATCTCAATTTCCATTCTTTCTCTTTAGGGATATGGGGAACAATGAGAGTATAGGATGCCAGATACAGGTGCTATCCACTGGGCTATCCAGCTGCCTCTCTAAGGTGCTGGTTTTCCATTTTTAACATGTGAACAACAATAGGTTTTGAAAATCAGGGACCTCTTTCCAGCAGGGACCCCAGAGTTGGGGGGCTGCTAGGGCTAACTTTCCTTAAAATTGGAGCCACAGCTCTGGAGCTGGGGTGATGAGATGCTCATTGGGAGAATGTGGGCAAGCCTCAAAATAAGATCCTGAAAGTATTCAGGTGTCAGGCAGCAGGGGGGACCGCCACAGCCTGGTGGCTCTGTAGAAGTGAAGTTACAGCCCACTCTATACAAAATGTGACCACGCAATGTGGTGGAGAGATTAAAAGGAATTCTGGGGAACGTAGTTCAAAGGTCCAAAATTTCCACTTAAACAGCTCCCAGAACCTGGAGACAACCATCCCAGGATTATAGGCATCTAACCTTAGAGATGGAAAGGTTCTCAGAATCCAACAGGTCTAATCCCCTTATTTTACAGATGAGGAAACTGAGGCTCAGAGAGCTCAAATAGGGAGGCAGCTCATTGTTTCCTTTCACTTTAATGGAACTTGATGGCCTCCAAGGCCCCTTTCGGCTTTAAATCTACAATCCTTTGATCTTTTCCATCTCCCATAAAACCTTTGACTCATAATAAAGAAAAATAATACTGCCAAATCCCTCCACATAGTACCATATCTGGCATCATTGTCCCCCACCTCCCTAAAGAGAAAGACTGGTAATTGTGTTTCATCTTCTTCTGCAATGATATTTTAAACAACAATTCCTCACATTGACACTTTTATCATGATGATAGCTGGCATATGGTTCTTGTGGTTTTCAGAAATATCTCTTTATGGTGTCTTGTTTGAGCCTCCTGGTTCCTTTTGAAGGCAGGGTCTGTGAACATTATTACACCCATTTTACAGAGGAGGAAGCTGAGGATCAGAGAGGGGCAAAGACAGGATCAAGGTTACACAATTAAGAGGGTTCTAAGGAGAGGCATGAGCCAAGGTTTGTCCTGATTCCCAAGTCTGGGGCTTTTGCCACTACTCTGTGTCACCTCTCTTTTACTTCTCCCATAAGCTAGGAAAATAACTATTTATATTCACATTTCTGAAATGGGGAAACAGTGCCTTAGAGAAGCAGCTAGATGAGAGTCGTTAGAGCCCTGGCCTAGAGACAGGAAGATTGGAGTTCAAATCCATCCTCAGACTCATCCTAGCTGTGTGACACTGAGTAACTCGTTTAACTTCTCTCTGCCTCAGTTTCTTCATCTTTAAAATGGGGATAATAAAGCACCTACCTCCCAGGGTTATTGTGAAGATCAAGTGAGTTAATTTACTGTTAAGTGCTTAGCACAGTACCTGGCACTTAATAAATGTTAGCTATTATCATTACTATTAAAATTCCTTACACACACCTGACACATAGTAGGCATTCTATAAATTAATTACATAAATATATACAAATTATATAAATTATATAAATGTTAGCTATTTTTAGGACTTTTAACCGTGAGAGTTATAGTGGAAAGAGTGTCAGGATTAGAATCAGGAGACCTCAGACACTTACTGGCTGGGCGGTGTGAGAATTAAAATTAATATACAAATACTGCAAGTATTATATTTAATAAGATTTATACTACAGTAAAAAGCTAGAGTAAAAAGGGAGCCAACTCAGCCAGGCATGCAGGAAAAGAGAGAGTGAGAGGAGGAGTTACAGCCCACTCTATACAAAACATGACCATGCAATGTGGCAGAGAGATTAAAAGGAATTCTGGGAAACAATAAAGGAATTCTGGAGATCATAGTTCAAAGGTACAAAATTTCCACTTTACAGTGGTTTTAGGTGAGTTATATAATCTTTCAGGGTCTCAGTTTTGTCATCTGTAAAATAGGGATACTAGTAATTTTGCTACTTACCTGATAGGATCTTTGTGAGGAAATTTTTGCAAACTTCATCCTGCCATGGAAATAGGACTACCTAGAATCCTTGATGCAAAACTAGAAGGGAACTCAGAGGCCATCTCATCCATTCATTTGATTTTATGAATTGGGAAACTGAGGCTGAGAGAGAATGAGGGATTTGGCCAGGCTCTCACAGGTGGCAGAGGAAGGATCTGAAACCCATCTGGACTCTAGCCAGTAATCTTGACTGCAGTGTATGGTGGTCTCTCCAAGAACTGTCATACATCAACATTGAGAAATTGTCTTCATCCAGTGTTTGTGAATTTAAAAAAAAAGTATTCAGATAACTGTATTTTTAATATAATGGATTTTCTATATAAAATCATTATTCTGAGAAGGATCCATAGGCTTCATAAGCCTATCAAAGGGGAACCAGGATGCCCAAATGGTAGAGAGAGGCAGCAGAGGATATGGGAATCCCCTTGTATTGTAGTGTACTCTGTGGCCACACGCTGAAAGCTTCCAACTCTTCTCACCAGTGTTTTCCCTATTCCTTTGGCCATCAGCCTTTGCTGTCCCCCTTGTACCCTTTCTTGATAGTTTATTTCTATTTGTTCCCAACATTTGATTTGAGTTTATGGCATGCAGCATGAGTTCCCCCAATCATTTCTGTCTGTTAAGCAAACATATATTCCTGGGATTGATGTTTTAATTTAATAAAACACATTCTAATGGGGGTCAGCTGCTGCCATGAATTTTTTTATGCGTGGTTTGCTGGAAACCACATCAAATGGCAACCTTCTGTCCTGGCCCATGGGCTTCCCAGCGTCCGGTGCCTCCGTACAGATGGCAGGGGCTGGACTATGGCTTGTTCCGGATCGTTCTGCCCTTTCTGGGACTAGAGCCCTCATGGGCAGGTTGTTGGTGAGATGGACGCTTCCAGGGTATCCTTCACAGATTCACAGGATTTCCCAAACTCTCTTTGACAGAAAAAGAACCTGAGTTCCAGAGAAGTCAAGAAATGACGGTTGTGGGGGAAGGGAGGTTTGAAAGATCCGTTTCTGGGAAGGACCCAGGGTAGAATCTAGGAGGGAAGGTGGCCTCATCTGTAAACAGTTGTGTTGGTCACCTCTTAGCTTCCTTCCACTCCATGATCCTATGAGCCAGCCTCAGTTTTCTCATACGTAGAAGGAGGAGGGTTGGACTAAATTATTTCTGAGGTCCCTTCCAGCTCTGAGTCTATGAGCCTATGAAATTAATAAGGTAGAACTATTGATGAGGTGGATCGATAGAAGGAAATGGGAGTGTTTAATGTGGAGAAGACTTAATGGGGCAGAGAGCTGTCTAAGTATTTTAAAAACTGTTCCATTGGGAAATGGCTTAGACTTCTTCTGCTTGGACCCTGAGGGCAGCACCAGGAGCATTGGATGGAAGTTATGGAAAGAACCACATTTAGGCCTGGATAAAAGGATGTGTAGAGTTTTTAACAGTTAGAGCTATCCTAGATTGGAATGGCCTTAATAACAGGAGTCCACATCTGTAGAGCCCTTTAAGGTTTGTAAAGTACTTTATGTGTTTTATCACTAGAAGGCCAGATGTTAACTAGAGAAAGATATAAGTGTACATTAAAGCAGAGAGCCCAAATGGCTCCATGACAGGAACCTTTCTGATTGGGGGCTCTGAAAAAACGTGATTGAATTTATAATTTTTCATCTAGAATAAATTGCCTGAAGCAATGAAGGAAGGGAACCATGTAGACCTCAGGGGCCATTAGGTGTTCCCTAGGCTTAAAACAAGGTAATTATTTTAATGAGCGTCTTGTTTCTGGTAGTCTTCAAGAAGAGAATATGACCATCTGTCCTGAGTGTTTGGGGTATGTTAGCTCTGTATTTGCCCGAATGTATAGAGCTCCTTAGATCAGATGATCTTTGAAGTCTGCTTTCCAAGCTCTAAAATCGACTAGCCATTCAGTCATTCAACAAATACTTTCCCAGCGTCTTCTAAATACTGTGTAGTTAGAATGTTGCACCCCAGAACTATGTTTCCCACAATTCCTTTTCCTTTTCATTTACATTTGCATTCTTACACTGTTTGTATATAGGTTCAGTTTTCTCCTCCCCCCCCCTTTCTCATCTGTGTGAGTGGTTTGAGTGAACTCCCTCTAGTTTTAATAATAAATCTTATTAAATATAGTACTTGGAGTATTGGATACTAATTTTAAAATCTACAATACCAAGTACCATAGTAGAAGCTGGAGATATAAAGGTAAAAATTAAACCTTCTCTGCTTTTAAGGAGCTTATGGGAAAGATAGCATGTATATGTAAGTATAAAATATGTATGGAATAATTAGTTATTTTGGGGGGTGGAACTAGTGACTAGACAGGGATTCAGAAAGGTTTTATGTAAAAGTCAACACGTGAACTGAGCTTTGAAGGAAACTAGGGATCCTTAGAAATGGAAATAAAGAAGGAGGGCATTCCTAGTATGGAACCAGTTTGTGCAAAGGTTTGGAGGTAGTAGATTAAATGCCATAGGTAAAGAATAGCAAGCAATTGTTTTCCCAGATTTATAAGAAATTATATACATACCATATCCTCTAAGACTCTTTCCTATCAGGAGCTGTCTTGCATTTTGTTTCTGGATTCCCAGTGCTTGGAATTCCAAAATGTTCCAGTTCACATGGAATTCCTCCAGTTTATTATTCCTTTGAGCACAATAGTATTCCATCACCAACAGATACCAACAGTACCCAAGACAATTCTGAGGGATTTATAGAAAAGAACACTACCCACATTCAGAGGAAGAAGTCAGGAGAGGAAACACAGAAGATAAACAACTGCTTGAACACTTGGGTTGATGAGGACATGATTGGGGATGTAGACAGGAAAAGACCACACCAGTGTAACTATCAATAATATATAAATGTCTTGACTGACCACACATGTTAAAACCAGTGGAGATGCCAGTTAGCTATGGTGGGGGGGGGAGGGTTGAGGGGGTGAAGGGTAAAGTAAAAACATGAATTATGTAACCACGGAAAATTTTTCTAAAAATAAAAAATTTAAAAAACAAAACAAAAAAAAATAAGTGCTTGTCGAGTGAATGCATGATCTATGAACCATCTCCAGTGAATTACAATGTGAAATAAAAATTTAGTATAAACTTTAATGTTATGGGAAAATCTTCATAAAACTGTAAGGTAAAATCACTGGAAATTCCAGTTGGCTGAGTTCATTAATGAGAATTTTATTACCTAGATTGTAAGCTCCTTGAAGACAGAGACTGTCTTTTTTTTTTTTTTTAAACCCTTGTACTTCGGTGTATTGTCTCATAGGTGGAAGATTGGTAAGGGTGGGCAATGGGGGTCAAGTGACCTGCCCAGGGTCACACAGCTGGGAAGTGGCTGAGGCCTGATTTGAACCTAGGACCTCCTGTCTCTAGGCCTGACTCTCACTCCACTGAGCTACCCAGATGCCCCCCAGAGACTGTCTTTTGCCTCTTTTTGTATCTCCAGCACTTAGGCCAGTGCCTGGAATCTAATAGGTACTGTATAGTTAGAAATATCTTGAACCCCTAAAACTACATTACCCCAAATTCCTTTTTGTATTACCCAGAACAGTTTTCCCTTTGTCCGTGTTCACATCTTTACGTATTGGATCTAAGTTCTGAGGCTCCACCCTCTCTCTTGCTCTTTTCTCTCACAACCAGGCTGGGTTAGCTAGATGTCTTACTTTAGTTATTGTTAATAAACTTTATAAATATTATACTTGGAGATACTGTATATTAATTTTAACCTCTATCGTACTTAATAAATATTTATTGAATTAAAAAAAAAAAGAATAGCAAGCAGCGCACCATTTCAACTGGAGCAAAAATGGCCTATAATTTGGCAGAAAAATAGGTTGGAAACAGATTGTGAAAAGCCTTAAATGATCAACATGGAGTTTGTAATCAATTCTAGACAAGATTCTAGATTCTAGGCTTTAGGAAGAATCATTCTGGCAAGGAAGTGGAAGACAGATTGAAAGGAGAGGAACGAGATATGGGTTAACCAATTAGGAGGTCGTTGGCATCATGGAAGTGAAAGGTGATGGAGGAGAAAGAAGGGGGTCAGGTGAACGATGGGGCAGGAGAAGAGCGAAGAGAGGGAGAAAGGGAGAACAATTGGCTCTTAGAATTTCTGGGTTCCTCGTTGTCCAAAGGCCTTGGCTAAGTCTTTGTTTCTGGCTCCAGCAGGGAGCAGGAGCCAACTGCTGAGAGGAGCATTTTCAGGTTGCAGAGAAATCTGCTGGAGAGGGAAAGTCGGGATGACACGCGGAATTCATCTGAGCTTGTAAATGAGCCTGGTTTTCGCAGAGGTAGGGAGAGTTTCTAAACTGACTTCTCCATCAGTGCTAATTAGGGGGGTTCTTGGGAGAGCGGGGCAGGGACTTTCTGGCCTCAATCCTGCTCGAGCTTACTGACCTCATTTAGTGACAGCCTCTTCCCCATCCGTCGGTCCTTAAAACAAGCTCGGAGCAGAGTGGGCTGGAGGAGAGCATCCTGGGAAAGCCGGGAAGTAGGACACCGGTGACTTTGACAGAGTTGTGTGTGTGTGTCATTTTTTCAGTGACTTCTCTGCCAAAATGCTCTGAAGTCATTAGGAGGCAGGTTGCTGAGCTCTGGAGGGAGGTGGGGGAAGAAAAGAGAAATTGGTGAGTACAGGGGGATGTGGAGACACCCCTGGATAGGTTAGAATGGAATGCTTAGAAACTCTTGGTTCTTGGGGCCCTTCTTTGGGTGCTACCAGTGCCTTCCATCTCCACAAGTGACTTCTCCCTTCCCCTGCCATCTCTTCTAGAACTGCCACAGAGATGCAGTGACCTTTCTAGGACCTGGGGTTTTGTCCCTAGCCTTGCAAAGCATTTTAGGTGACAGCTGCCTATCTTTGAAAACGTGAGCTTAGATTTCCCTGTGTGTGATCAGAGAGACTAAATGGGAAAAAGAGGCAGATTGGAGATTGTTTCTCTGCTCTGGTCCCTTTGGACCTGGACTCCAAAGTCCTGGGTTTGATCCCCTCCTCAGATACTTACTAGTTGTGAGACCTTGGTCAAGTCTCTTCCCTTCTATGGAGTCAATAAAATAATAAATCTAGTACTCATTCCTCAGGGGTTTGGTTAACATGAAATAATATATGCAAAGTGATATTAAAATGTCAGTGATTATTATTAGAGGCTTTTAGGCTTGCATTGCCCCTTAGAAGTCTTATCTCACTTTGGGAGTTAGGTGTTATTATCACCCTCATTTTATAGGTAGGAAACTGAGGCTCATGAGTTGTTGATCCATACTTTCTTAGTGCTAGCTTCCTTGGGTTTAGCAAATACTGCAGTGTTCTTAGACAATGCTGGTGCTGGAAAAGGGCATCTACCTTATAGATAACTAGCTTAGCCTAGGTACCACCTCCTACAGGAAGCCTTTCCTGATGCCTCTAGCTATTGGTGCATCTAGACTACTGCTAATCATTTCATATTTACTTGACTGACCACCAATAGAATGGAAGCTCCCTGAGGCCACATCCTGCTTCATTTATGTGTGTGTGTGTGTTTTATACTTTGATTGCCAGCAGTATGTCATACTCATGGTCCATACTTTCTAGGTGTTTCTTGCATTGATGATCTACATTGGATTGGATTGGATTACCAACAATCTCAAAAAATTTGCCTTGTGTTGAGGTTGTATCCAAAGGAGAGGATGTGGTTTGACCTCTCTGCATCTTATTCTGTATAATAGGAAGTGATGGTATGTGGGAATATTTCTGGAATACACCACAATTTTGGGTAGAAATATTTAATTTTAAAACAGAATTATATTAAATATCAAATCCTGAGAATCTTGTGTCTGTGGACAGAAGTGGCCACTCTTTCCATGTGGAGACCAGGAATATATATTGTGTATTCCCTGGCATGTCTATTTATGATATAGTTTATTGATGCATTTTGTTTCTATATCACAGACATATTCAGATCCCCTCCATTTCCACCTCCAATGAGCCTTTCTTTATAACTAAGAAAAAGAGTGAATTCAAAACCAGTCTACAAAGTGATCACATCTAATGGCATAGGCAACATTTTATACCTGTGGCCTCCCACCTCTCTTCTGAAAGGAGGGAAATAAGATTCCTTCTCTTTTAAGAGTTTGGAAGAAGAGTTTGCTACAGTTACTCAGTCAGGCTTCTTTTGGGGGCAATGAGGTGGTGGAATGGATAGAACACTAGGCTGGAGTTGAGAAGATCTGAATTCAAATCCAGCTTCAGACACTTGTATGAACCTGGGCAAGTCACTTAACCTCGTTCGCTTCAGTTTTCTCATTTGTCAAAGGAGCTGGAGAAGGAAATGACAAACGACTCCAGTATCTTTGCAAAGAAAATTCCGTAAGGGGTCACAAGAGTCAACAACCACCTAACCACCACTATCACCCTAACCCACAACCAAGCATCAACTATCCAATCACCACCACCCACCACCAACACCACTCAAGCACCCAACCATCACCACTACCACCAACCACCACCATCATCAACAACAATGACCAACCGACAAAAATTACCACCACCACCAAACTCCAACCAACCAACCAACACCACTAGCCAACAACTATAAGCAACACCACTCAGGCATCCAACATCACCACCACCACCACCACTGCCAACAATGACCAACCACCACCAACAACCACTACCACCACCAAACTCCAACCACCAACCACCACTATCAATCACCAACCACTACCATGAATCAACCACCACCACTTCCAACCAACTAACCAACAACCAACCACCACCACCATGAATCAACCACAACCAACCACCACCACTACCACCAACAACCACAATGCTTCTTTTAAGTGTTATTTCTGTTGACATTTTTATAGTCAGGGTGTATTTTTTTTCTGGTTCTGCGAACTGAATTTTTCATCAGTTCATAAAAATCTTCCTAAGTTCCTCTGAATTCTCCATTTTTATCCTTCTTATGGCACCACAATATTCCAATGCATTGATGGACTGTACCTTGTACGCCTATCCCCAAATTGTAGGTACCACCTTTATTTCTATTTTTGTTAATCTTATTTTCTGCAACAAAAAGTATTGCCAGGGAGGGCTACGCTCTTTGGCAATAGTATTTTCAGTTTATGTTGATGCCTTTATTTTGTGACTCCTATGGCAGAGGGGTCTTTGAGTCAAAGGGCATAAGAAGTTTATGATTTTGTCATAGGATTATGATTTTCCAGAATGATTGGACCAGTTCATAGGTTTCTCTCCAATGCATTCATGTACGTGTTTTCCCATAGTCCCCCCAACATTTGGCTATTTATGACTTTGCCATATTTACTAATTTTCTCGTTATCAGGTAAAACCTCCAAATTTTTATAATTATAAAGGATTTGGTACAATCTTATCATCATTGTGAATTTCTAATTTTTCTTTCAAAAATGGTTCCTATCCTATCAAATGAGATAATACCTGTAAAATCTTTGCGCAGTGCCTGGCACATAGTAGGTGTTTAATAAATGCTTGATCCTTTCCCTCCTATCCTTTGACCACTTCTGTATGGGGCAGTTTCCTCCTCAGAGGGTCTGGGAGGAAGTACCTGGAGATTCTGAGGGGGTGGATAGCCTCCTTGCTCTTTTTTCTGCTCTTAAGAGAGTCTCTATTTGCAATCTCTGATATTACTCCATGGAAACACTGGTCACCCGGCATCTCTGATCTTAGCATGCCAACCCAATTTCATTTCTTTTTTGTTGTTGTTGGGAGTTAAGGACATAAAGTAACTTGGATGGAAGTGCTGCCAGAATAAATGGTGTATGAAATGAGAAATCTTTGCCCCAGTTGAGAGAGAGAGAGAGAGAGAGAGAGAGAGATGGAGAGAGAGAGAGAAGGAGGAAGAGGAGAGGGGAGGAGGAGGAGAGAGAGAGAGGAGAGAGAGGAGGGAGAGGAGGGAGGGAGGAAGAGAGGAGAGAGAGATGGAGAGAGAGAGGGAGAGAGAGAGAG
>NC_058133.1:496327740-496348697 GCF_016433145.1 Gracilinanus agilis | reverse complement strand
TATATATATATATATGTATATATATATGCATATATATATATACACATGCACAATTGCAATATAGTTTTAATGTCTTGGTTGTGTGTAATCTCTAATTTTAAGTGTTTTATATTAATTTATTTTGTTTGACCTTTTAGATTATATTACTTAAAGATAAGGTCCATGTCATATAGTCAAAGAATCAGAGCTTTGGAATTGGAAGACTCCAACCTCTCACTTTACAGATGAGAGAATGAATAAATGAATCAATGGAATTCTGAATGAATAAATGAATCATTTATTAAGTGCTTAATATATACAAAATCTTGTGCTAAGTAGTAGAGATATAAGTAGCAAAGTAATATAGACCCTGATCTCAAGGAACTTATTTTTTAACAGGGAGTCAATATATGGAATGTTTCAGGCTCAAGTCAGATGGAAAAGTCTGGTGGTCCTTAGTGTGCAAAGCCCAAGGGCTTCAATGAGCTTACCCAAGGTCACATAGGTTGTAAAAAGATAGTGAGTACTCAGTAAATATTGTTGACTGACTGAAATAAAATGAAAAGAATTTTAGGCTTTTTTGAATCTAGATGCTAAATATTGAAGATGAAATCATTGGAAGATAAAGATGAGCAGTTTCTTTAGGATATGAAAACTATGAAGCAGAGATATCAGCACTGAAATGTTATTGAAAATGACTGTATTTTGGAGCAACCTACTTATACTGCTCGTATTTTTGGATGTGATTTTTCTTTTCCCAATAATATCAGACAGCTTCTGGAATACTTGTTCTTTAGCCTTTTTATTGTTTCTACAGCCTTTAAAATTTTTTTATGAATTAAAATCCCAACAGAATTCACCATATTACTTTCTACAGTGCAAGAAATCCCCTTCTGTCAGTTTAACTATAGTGCTCATGGCCTGTCAATTCAATTCTCCTTCAATCTCAATAATAATATTGGCATGACAAGACAGAAGTTGCTGAAGTTAATACATCAATACTTTCTATCCAGGGATGGGATTTTTTATCTTGTTTCTTTCTTTTCTCTTGATGGCCATTTATGATGCAGTGATAGTTTTTCATGAATATTCATCTGTTCAACATTTAGCAAACAAATAAAAGAGCTTAGCACAATGCCTGGCCCATAGTAAGCTCTTAATAAATGTTTATTGATTGATTGATTATTACATATGAAGCACAGTTATGATACTGCTTCTGATTTGGCTTTTGATAAAAATAGCTCAGGGAGATTGATTCTCTCTTTCAGTCTTCACAAGAAACTTTTCCTGATTACCATTAATGCTAGTGCCCCTAATTAATCCTGTATGAAATTTGCTTCTACATAATTGTTCTCATGTTTTCTCCCACACTAGACTGTGACCTCCTTGAAAGCAGGGACTATTTTTTCTTCCTTTTGTATCCTCAATGCTTATCACAATTCCTGGCACATGGTAGGTCATGTATAAGTTTCTTAGTGACTCTGAACAGCTACTTAAAGAACATCTGGTCTGTATTAGGAGGAAGTTAGTTGGTTTAGTGAGTAGAAAGCTAGACCTGGAGTCAGGAAGATTTGAATTCACATCCAGACTCAGATATTTACTTAGCTGTGTGATCCTGGGCAAGTCGCTCAACCTCTGTCTGCCTCAATGTCCTCAACTGTAGAATGAGGATCATAATAGTACCTACTTTCCAGGGTTGTTGTTGTGAGGATCAAATGTATTTGTGAATTGCTTAGCACAGTGCCTAATACATAACACATGCATAATAAGTCCTTCCTTCTTTCCTTCATTCCTTCCATCCTTCCTTCCTTCCTTCCTTCCTTCCTTCCTTCCTTCCTTCCTTCCTTCCTTCCTTCCTTCCTTCCTTCCTTCCATCCTCCCTTCCTTCCATCCTCCCTTCTCTCCATCCTCACTTCCTCTCTTCCTTCTCTGACTCTCTGTTTCTGTCTTGTTTTCTCTCTCTCCTCCCCTCTCCTGCCCTCTTTCTTCCTCTTCCTTTTAGATCATTTGGGCCACTATATCTGCTAGTGGAAACTGGAGGGGAATCATATCCCATATCAAATGGAGACTTTCTGGGAATGGGACAACATAATCCAGTTCCAGTGGGTCCATGACTTGAGATGCAAAACTTCCAGGGGCATTTCACTGTGCTGTTGTCGTAATGTTCAAGGAGAAAGGAAATGAGTTGAGTTTGGGTGGAAGGCTAGTGTTAAGTCTGTGAAGGGGTGAGATGTAGAGGCATTTGTCTTCTTGGGGAATTTTAGGATCACATTTTAAGTTCTTGTTGTCAGTATCCAGAAAGGATGAGATTCAGTGATCAGTCTTCTCTGTCCATTGGGTAAGCATTGGGTAATGAACCTGATAATGAGCTGGAATGTCTGATTTCTAGCAGAGAGTTTCAACAGTTAGTCACACTCTTTGGTGGTCTTTTCATCTGTGATCTGGGGGTTAGTCCCTCCCTGTCATCTACTAGATGACCTACATGAAGAGCTCCCACTTTCCTCCAAAGACTTTATTTTATTTGAAAAATTTTATTTAATTCATTTATAATATTTTTCCATGGTTACAAGATTCAAGTTCTTTCCCTTCCCTCTTCCCATCCCCTCCCATAGCCAATGAGCAATGCCACTGGGTTTTACATGTGTCATTGATCAAGACCTATTTCCATATTATTGATATTTGCATGAGGGTGATCATTTAGAGTCTACATCCCCAATCATGTCCCCATCAACCCATGTGATCAAGCGGTTGTTTTTCTTCTGTGTTTCTACTCCTACGGTTCTTTTCTCCTCCAATGACTTTTTAAAAGACATTCACACCTTCTGTCTTAGTAGCAATTCTAAGACAGAAGAGAAGCAAGGACTAGGCAATCAGGGTTAAGTGACTTGCCTAGAGTCACACAGCTAGTTAGGTATGTGAGGCCAAATTTGAACCCAAGTTCTCCTGACTCCAGGCCTAGTGTTCTATCCTCCATGCTTCCTAGTGGCCTCACTTCCAATGGCTTCTAAATGCTACATCTAGAGAGGGAGGAATAGGTCTAGTGTTGGGAATATATCTTAACATTTTTTTTAATTAATAAAATTCCCTTCCAATATATCACATAAATTCTTGGTATCTTCTTGATTGAATCCCCCACAATTTGTATGATCTCTGAAAATAGCTGAGTAGAACAACATAAAGGAGGGTTTGACGTATACCCTTGAATCAAAGCAACTCTGAAGCTTGATCTTGGCCCCATCCTATAGACAAAGCTGGTCAAAAAAATAGTTTTGGAGGGGCAGTGTGTGCGTGAGAATAAGCATTTATTAAATGTCCTCTGTGAGCCAGGTACTGTGCTAAGTACTTTAAGTGTGACTTGTTATTATCTACTCATTCATTTATAAACAGTTATTAACCACCTAGAATGTTCCAGGCACAATTAAGAAAGAAGTAGAACTGGGAGTCATTTTTAGTCCTGTCCTGCCACTCACTAGCTGGGTGGCCTTGGGGAAGAAGCTAACCAACCAGGCTCTGGAAAATGGGCGAGTGACTATTTTCAAAGCTTCATGCAAAAGAGTCGGCCCCCTCCTCGTATGGTATGGGCTGGGCTCTGGAACTCGGTTTCTAAGTTAGGTCTTTGAAAAGGCGCCTCGGTCACGTTGAAGCAAGGAAATGACTCACGGTTCCTTCAGAGGTGCCACTTTTCACTTTCTTCCTCCTCGCTGAGCGCATGCAGCAGGAAAAGTACATTTACTCTCTCTTGGAGCCATACGGAGATGCTCCTGCCATCTTCCCAGGGAGAAGCTGGAAGAGCCGGAGATCTAGCTGCAGGTACGAGCTGTGGCTGAGACTGGAGGGACTCTCCCACTCAGAAGAATCCCAAACTCAGAAGCCACATACAGCTCACAATGGCATTTTAGGGACCAGGCTGGCCCGGCTTCTTCTCTCTGCTGCATCTTTAGGGACTCGGCTTATGGTCTCTCCTCCCTAGAGCCGTTAGCTTTGCTAGCAAATAGTGCCTGGCACATAGTAGGTGCTTCATGAATACCAGCTGATGGATCAGGTAGCTGACGACATTATAGACACACCCAATCACTGGGGAGTGTCGCTAACATTAATATTATATAACTATATAATAAATAGAATATTAATTATTGTTGTTCATTCTTCCCTTTCAAAGAGGACTGGTGACATCATGGGCTGATGTCTTGACTCCGGTGCAAATTGGATTTAAGGGAGCCCAGATGGGGCAAAGTTGTTGGCTCCACTCTCTCTTCCAGAGTCATCAAAGCCCAGCAGTGGGTATGTAAGATTAAAAATTAATATCCAAATACTCCACGCATATCTTATAACATTTATTAAAAATAACTTGAAGTAAAGGAAAGGGAGAGAAGAGAGAAAGCGGACAGAGTTCCGCCCACCTTAGTTACAAAACGGGAAGACACAACTGTGGATTCTGGGTAATGTAGTTCAGGGATACAAACTTTCTATTTACACACAGGATAGGGTCCTCCCTGCATACTGTGTCATTAGAATCTGCTCCCCAGGACTCTCTCTCCCAGCATTCCATATTCCTTCTCACGTGATGTGCTAATGTAGGGAGGATATAAGTTTTGTGTAGCCCCGCCTCTCTCTCTCCCATGTATGTAGCAGTGGAAGTCAGCTGGACAACTTACTCACGTGGGTTTGCTTTTTGTTAGATATTTAGGTTTGAACTTCTTTTTATTTTTTTTTATTTTCTCTCTACTTCAAGTGATTATTAATAAACCGTATAAAATCTACTTGGAGTTATTGGATATTAATTTAAATCTTACAATTATAACACACACATATATACATATATATATGTATATATATGTGTGACACACAAAGTCAATATCAGACAGTTTCTGGGATGGGCAATAGGAATATCAAGAAAGGTCTCAAGAGCTGGTGAAACTTGAGCTGAACTTTGAAGGAAGCCAGGAGTTCTAAAGGGTGGAATTGAGGAAGGCACACCTCGGGGCATGAGAGAGTCTTCGCAAAGACTTGGAGGTGGGAAATAGAAAATGAAGGGAATAAGAAGTGAAAGAACAAAAAAATTGAAAAAAAATTGTCATTTGAATTGAATGATATATTAAAAAACCTTTGTTAGTTTATATACATTACTGAAAGTTTTAAATTTTATTTGAAATTTGAAAAATATATGAAAATTTTAAATTAAAATTAAAAATATGTCTATATTTTATTACTGTATTATTATATTTACATAATATTTAAAATATGTATACAAATCTTTTTTTGTACAAACACACACATAGGCATAGTTATTTTGTGTAATGATTCCTATATGTTTGCTATTGTTTTCTCCTTTTATTTTAGGTCTGAATCTGACCATACATGTTTTGGTCAGGTTCAAGGTGCGGCTATAGTATTGCCACATTTGCCCCTGAGAGGGTCCTCAGGGTAGCACAGCAGAGTTATTTGGGTTCTCCCACCTCCTGTTCCTGATGGGTTATCCTTTATCTGGTCTGACTGAGAACTTCAGAAAAGCCAATTAGAATAAGAACAGTGGTAATAATACTGAATAACTTGAGAGGCAGTCTGGAAGAGTGGTTAGAAGGCTAGCCTTGGAGACAGTGAGACCTGGATTTGAATCCTTCCTCTGACCATAGTAAAACTACATGACTATGGGCCACTTATGCAGTTGTCTAAAACCGCATAATTTAATTAATAAATGATTTACGGGGGCAGCTGGGTAGCTCAGTGGATTGAGAGTCAGGCTAGAGATGGGAGGTCCTGGGTTCAAATTTGACCTCAGACACTTCCCAGCTGTGTGACCCTGGGCAGGTCACTTAACCCCCATTGCCCACCCTTACCACTCTTCTGCCTTGCAACCAATACACAGAATTGACTCCAAGACGGAAGGTGAGGGTTTAAAAAAAAAAAAAAGATTTGCAATCTACATCAGCAAAGGGTGTTTTTGTACTGTATACCAATGAAAACCACAAGTTTGGTCCAAAAAGGGAAAAATGTAAAAACTCATGATAGACAAGAGTGCTTTGCTCACAACAATCCCTTTGGATTAGGTAAGATACCCTATCATCCTTCTGATGTTACAGATGAGGAAATGAAGTTTTAAATGGTTTTGCCACTTCCCAAGTGGGGAACTATGGGAATAGTATATTGAAAATGCTGTCAGATTCAGTTGATGTGTTGCTTAGTTTTTCTAAACTTTTTCTTTCTAGCCTTGTGTTTTTTTTTAAGGAGATGGTTTGATATAAGGCAGAGAGAGAGGAAAATATTCAAAAATGAAAGTTCAGCAAAAATGGAAGACTGTAATCAATTGGCATTCAAGCCCATGCCTTCTGACTCCCAATCTGATGATGGTCTTTCAAGTAGACCCCAAAGCACTTTGGTGTCATAGCTATTTAAAAAAATTGATTTTTGTCTTTTGTTTTTGCTGAACCTTCATTTTTAAAATATTTCCCACCCCTCCCCGTTACCTTGAACCATTTTCTTATAATAAAAAAGAAGAAAAAAGAAAAATAAAGTTTGGAAAAACTACACAACACATCGGTTGATTCTGATAGCATCTTCAACATTCTCCACCCATAGTTCTGTGTTCCTGCTGGGAAAGGGAGGAGTTGGATCTCATAGATCATTTTAACAATCCAGATCAGTCCAAATTAGTTTTGTCTTTAAGAAGTTGGGGGAGGATTTTACCATCTTTCTTGAGATATCAAGAGACACAGCTCGAACCAGCCTTAGCAAACCCTGGGGAAGATTAGAGTGATCAAGGAGCTTACATTGTATTTGGGAGAACTCGATTTTTAGTGGCTACATAATTGCCGAAGACACTTTCAAACACACCATGTAATCTACCGTCTTCATTGGCTGGCAGATAACAGTTCAATAAACGACTTTCCAATTAGTTTGGCGCCCACACACCCGCCCTTTATCCGCCTCCTTCAAACACAGCTTTCGTTGGGCACAGACAATACAGTGGCCCTGAAATCTGCTGCTTTGTGTGATGAGAAACTCGATGTAGACGAAGTGGGAAGAGCTCGTGTGGGGGCTGAGCTAGGAATTCGTGCTGAGAAGAGAGAACATGCTGAAGCCCTGGACAGGTCAGCAGGGAGAACAATAGATTTCTGTTAAGTAGAGATATTTGTGTTTGATAGCCATTTCTTTTGTGAAAGTAGGCAGAAAGGCAAGGGGATGTAAAATGGTGCTGGTGGACCTCCAAGCAAATGGACATCTTCCTTCCATGGGCCCTTGGGACCTCAGGTTCCTCTCTGAGCCTACCTTTGTCTAAAGAGCCTGGGTTCTTATGATCTTACAAGGAAGCGAAGGGGCGAGGGTAGGGGATTTCTCTCTTTGTTTTTGTTTTTGGGCAAATCACTATTAAGATGTTAGTAGAATATTAGAGCTGTTAGAGACTTTGAGGATCAATTTTAGATCAAAAATCCTTAACATCATGGAACTGTTTGGCAGTCTGATGAACCCTACTTTCTCAGAATGTTTTAAATGTTTAAAATAAAATACTTGTGGGGGCAGCTGGGTAGCTCAGTGGATTGAGAGCCAGGCCTAGAGACGGGAGGCCTTAGGTTCAAATCTGGCCTCAGACACTTCCCAGCTGTGTGACCCTGGGCAAGTCACTTGACCCCCATTGCCTACCCTTATCACTCTTCTGCCTTGGAACCAATACACAGTATTGACTCTAAGATGGAAGGTAAGGGTTTAAAAAAAATACTTGGGATTACAGAGGAAACCAATGATGTTGAAATATAGGGATACAAATATTAAAAATTAAAATAATAAAAACCTTTGATCTTGAGATTTTGTTTTAGAGCCACCTTACCCCTTTACAGTATTATTATTTAGTTATTTTTCAGCCACGTCTGACTCTTTGGGACCCATCTGGGATTTTCTTGGGTGGGATTTGTCATTTCCTTCTCCAGCTCATTTGACAGATGAGGAAATGGAGGCAAACAAGATTAAGTGGTTTTGCAGGGGTCACATAGCTAGTAAGTGTCTGAGGCTAGATTTGAACTCTGGAAGATGAGTTTTCTTGATTATAGTCCTGGTACTCTATTCACTACACCCCCTAGCTGCCCCTAATTCATTATTATTTTATTAATATTTATTATAATATTATATAATTTATATATTATACATTTAGTAATATATTATATACTTAGTCATATATATAAATTATATACCATGTATAATTTATATAATAATATAATATGATACTATTTATTAATAAATTGTATTATATTTATTATAACAGATAAATTCATTATTATATTGTAACCGATAAAATTAAGGCCCGGAAATGGGTCGAGGCCTTGGCCAGTGTCACTCAGCTAGTTATTGGCAAAGCTGGGATTAGAACCTAATCCAGGCTGCTTTTCTTTAGCGTGATCCTGCTTCTTCCTTGGCTTCCTTCAAGAGACTTGGAGGGGGAAGAAAGAGATAAACTATAACTCAAGATTTCACTAATTCATGTCAGCTGGGGGTGGAGGAGGGTTGTAAGAATTAGCCAAAAGAGTAAATGATCGATTTTTAAAAATGCACTGATGACTTCCAAGTACAGACACAGTACAAGGAATTTGCTGATAATAAGCTGGTGTCAAACACAGGCCCTCCTCGGATGAATGGATTCACTTGTCGTTAATAAGGTGCATTTATAAGTCAGCAATTAAAGTATTAAAATTCTTAAAACCTTCCTTTTTTTCTTTTAAGTAGGTTACACCTAGATTCATAAATTATTAGAGCTTCAATCCTTGGATTGAATCCCCTTATTTTTAATAAAAGTTAACATTTATATAGAACTTATTATGGGCACCTTACAGGCAGCTAGGTGTGTGAGTGCATAGAGCACCAGGCCTGGAGTCAGGAAAGCTCATCTTCCTGAGTTCAAATCTGGTGTGACCCTGGACAAGTCACTTAACCCTGTTTGCCTCGGTTTCCTCATCTGTCAAATGAACTAGAGCTGGAAATGACAAAACACTGCAGGAGTATCTCTGCCAAGAAAACCCCAAATGGCGTCACAGAGAGGCAGACACGACTAAAAAATGACTGAACAACAACAATAGCAATGTGTACCAGGTACTGTGCTAAGCACTTTACAATGATTAACTCTTTTAATCCTCACTATAGCACTGGGAGGTGTTTTATTATCCCAATTTTACAGATGAAGAAACTGAGGCAAACAGGTTAAGTGACTTACCCAGGGTCACACAATTGGTTAGTGCTTGAGGTCCAATTTGAACTCAAATCTTATTGACTTCAGGTCTGGCGGGCGTTATCCGCTGTACCACCCAGTTGCCTCTGCTTTTTACGTTAGAGGATGCTGATGCTAAGTGAATTTTCCCATCTAGAATTTAAGCCCAGTCAAAGGATCATTGATTTTAGAGTAGGAAGGGACCTCTTTGCCCATCTAATAGATTAGTCCCTCTCAAAGGGGCCACTTTGGCAACTTCATTTTATAGATGGGAAACCGAAGCTTGGAGTAATTTTCTCAGGGTCCTGCTGCTCAGGAGAGAGGATTCGAACCCGCGGCATCCTGGCTCCAAGTCTTAGCACCAGGATTTGGGCTCCCAGACCAGTTCATTTTCCTCTGATCTACCTCCAAAGAAGCCTTGATGGCCCTGTCTGTTGATTCTGTGCATCGCCCCCTTCCTTCATGGTGAAATAAAGCCTCTCCAGGGCTTCTAACTACCAGTCGGGTGCTTCTTCCACCCCAAAGTGCATCAGCCCCCTTTCAAAGGCAAAAATTCATTTCCCATTTAATAACGGAGCCCCCAAAATAGCTCAGGGGAGGGCAGCCTTCTGTCACTCGGAGGCTTTGGTGACAAGCATCAGCTAGGAGAGAGGAGAGAGCTGTCAGTCATGCGGGGAGGGATTGAAGGGGAACTTGGAATCTGGGCATCTTCGAATCTCGGAGGAGGGAGTGATCGGAGACATCGTTCGTCTCCCACCTTGAGTCAGAATCCCTTCTCCAATGTCCCTAATCAATCATCGGTCCCCCGATGGAGGCCTTCTCGTGACAGGATTCTGCTAGTATGGCTTACTCACATTGGTGATTACCTTAATTTATGTGATATATAATATATGATCACTTTCCATTTTCGTATTCGATATTTGAACGTTCTTGGCTCAATTTCAATTTTTTTAGCTTGGGGAAAAAAAAAAGAGGAGCTCCCTTTCAGATCCCAGAATCATAGAGTGTTTAGGAAGACCTAAATTTAAATCCTATTGCAGACACTTACCGGCTGTGTGACTCTGAGCAAGTCACTTAAACAATGCTGCTGGCCTCAGTTTCCTCAACTGCAAAATGGGAATAATAATAGCACCTACCTCCTGGGCTTGTTGTGAGGATCAAATGAGATAACAATTGTAAAGCACTTAGCACAGTGCCTGGCACATAATGGGTGCTATCAAAATATGATTATTTTGTTATTATTATAATATGGAGTTAATAATTGCATCTACCTCCTGGGATTCATTATTATATTATTTTATTAATTGTTGTAAATTGTTTTTTTTTTATTAATTGTTGAGAAGATCAAATAAGATAATAATTGTAAAGCACTTAGCACAGGGCTTGGAATGTAGTAGGCACTAAAGAAATATTGCTATTATTATATTATTATTAAATGGGGATAACAATAGCCCCTACTAGAGTTGTTTAGATTGAGTAATATACTAATTTTAAACTACTTAGCATTTTGCCTGGCACATAGTAGGTAATATAGACATTTTTTTATTATTATTATAAAATGGGAATGATAACAATAGCCAGAACTTTCCAGGGTTGTTGGGCAGAATGAGTAATATACTAATTGTGAAGTGCTTAGCATTGTGCCTAGCACATAGTAGGTGCTATAAAAATATTATTATTATTATTATAAAATGGGGATAATAATAGCCTCAACCTACCTCCTAGGGTTTTTGCGTAGATTGAGTAATATGCTCATTGTAAAGCATTTAGAATGTGCCTGGCACATAGTAAGCAGTATAGAAATAATATTATTATTATAAAATGGGGATAATAATAATAGCCTCTACCTTTTAATTGTACCATTCATTGTAAAACACTTAGTATGTGCCTGGCACATAGTAAGCAGTATAGAAATAATATTATTATTATAAAATGGGGATAATAAAATAGTCCCTACCTCCAAGGGTTATTGTGTAGATTGAGTAATATACTAATTGTAAATCACTTAGCATTGTGCCTAGCACATAGTAGGTGCTCTAGAAATATCATTATTATAAAATGGGGATAACAATAGCCCCTACTTCCTAGAGTTGTTGTGTAGATTGAGTAATATACTAATTGTAAAGCCCTGAAAATGTGCCTGGCACATAGTAAGTAATATAGAAATATTATTATTATTATAAAATGGGGGTGATAATAATAGCCACTACCTTGTAATTGTACCATTCATTGTAAAACACTTAGCATTGTGCCTAGCGCATAGTAGGTGCTATAGAAATATCATTATTATTAAATGGGGATAATCATAGCTCCCACCTCCTAGGGCTGTTGTAGATTGAGTAATATACCAATTGTAAAGCACTTAGCATTGTGCCTAGCGCACAGTAGGTGCTGTAGAAATGCTAGCTGTTATAAGTATTACCGTTATCACTTCCTGGGTTGTGATGAGGACTGAAGTACTTTCCAGACATCAAAGGGCTGCAGTCATGGTAGGAATAGGATCTCAGAGTTGGAAGGGACCTCAGGTTATGTAGGCCAACATCTCTCCACAGCGTGAATCAAATCTGCAACATTTCCTGGCATGCGATCAAACATCTGCTTGAAAATCTTGGGTGATTTCAAAGCTTATAAGATTCTGAGGACACTTGTTGCACTTGGGAGTCACTCTAATTATTAGGAAAATTATTCTTACCTTGAGCCAAGATGTATTGATTTCTCGAAGATACACTTTTTGGGGGTTGACTAGAAAAAAATGGAATCCCTTTATTCCACAGGAAAAATTTTTAAAATAAGAAATAATGACTATTTATTATAATGACTATTTATGATCATTATCATAAATGTCATTCTTCAGAGTTCTTTAATTGATTTTAAGCAGGGTATGGTTTCCAGTCAAAGGAGCAGAAATTTCGAGTTGAAAGTGACTTTAACTCTGTCCTTTTATAGCTGAGGAACTAGAGAAGTTATAGGGTCATAAGTTGAGACCTAGAAGGGGCCTCAAGGGTCAGCTTGTCCCATCCCTTCCTTTTACATATGGGGAACCAGAGACCAGACTTCCTCAGGGTTGCACAGCCCAGTCCTGATGACTGTAAGCTCCTTGATGGCAAGATCTTTGCTTTTCTTTGTAACACCATGCTTTAGCACAGGATCTAGCAAATGGCTTGTGCTGAATAAATGCTTGTTGATCAACTGAATAATTGCTGGGTGGGATTGGAACCCAGGTCTGTTGACTTCTAAATCTAGCTCCATATTCTCCTGTGCCATGCTGCCCATTCTTGCCCTCCTCCAGAAACACTTTTAGAAGGGAAAAACTTAAAAAAAACAAACAAAAAACAACAACTCTTACCTTCTGAAGTCTTAGACCCAATATGGTTCTAAGGCAGAAAAGTGGTAACGTTTTGGCAATGGGGGTTAAGTGACTTGGCTAGGGTCACACAGCTAGGAAATGTCTAAGGTAGGATTTGAAAAAGGAAACCCTTTTAAAGTGTAATCCTCCCCCCCACCCAAGAGTGGGGCACAGGGTTTGAGATTCTGGTCTGATCAGGATGGACTAATACAGGTTTATCCTATCCCTCATCCTAGATATGGCATTTCTTTTAGGATGGCCAAAGATCACATTAGCATTTTTGGCTCTGTTATCCCACGGATGACTCATGTGAATCTTGCAGTCCATTCAGCCTCCAGGAGAATTTCACATGAATTGCAATCTGGTGATGTCTTTTTAATCCTATACTCCTATCGTTGTGGTTTAAAAAAAATCCAAATGCAGGATTTTCAATTTATCCCTATTAAATTTCACCTCAGTATCTTCTCCCTATTATTCTAGGCATCTGATTTTTTTTTTTTTTGCATCTCAGCTGTGACACGCAGTGCATTATCTATCCCTCCAAGCTTCCTATCACCTGAAAATTTGATAAATGTGTCATCGACGCCTTCATCCGCGTCATTGATAAAAGGGTTGAACAGAACAGGGCCAAGGGCAGGGCCCACGGAGGGTAGGACAGCATCCGTCTTATTAATCAACATTAGGCTCCATCCCCGAGTCGGCTCGCACTCCACCTGTCATCCATGCCACATCCTCCATCTCTTCCATGGGAAGTCACGAAAGCCTTTGTCAAACCCCTCACTCAAATCCGGAGCTCCTCTGTCTGCAGCAGCCCTTTTATCTGCCAGTCTTAGAACCCTGCCGGCTCGGAAACGAAGGGAGTGTGGCAGGATTTGTTCCTAATGAACCTATGGCTCTCCCTGTTTACTCTGTCCCCTTCTAAGTGTTCACAAACCATCGCTTTAATAGCTCACTCAAGAACTTGATCAGGAATAAACCTCAATAGCTCCAGATAACCATCTTTGCCTCCTTTTGCAGAAGAGGAACCATTTCCAAGCCTCCATCCCAGCATCGCCATTCTTGGGACTTTTGTCTTGTCTCGTCCTCCTTCTTCTAAAGAATAAAAAACAATAGAAAAAAAAGGAATAAAAGGGGAAAAAAGGTTACTGTCTGAGTAACTTTTATTCCTTCTTTTCTATTGTTTTTTTATTCTTTAGAATATAAAGGAGACTTTCCAAAAAATCTCTTTGTTTTCTCTTTAGTGTGAGCACCTTTAAGCAAACCTCCCCAGAGCTGGATGCTTGAGTCAAGGACAGGAATAGAAGAGAGGAAGCGAGACCCTGCTCTGTTCTTCAGTGGGGCCTCGCCAGAGAGGAATTCTGATCAGAAATCTTAACCATTATTAACAGGAATAATAAAAAAGCAATTAACCAGATGGAGCTGCCTCCCACCTCCCATTAGTCAGGCTACTCATTACCAGCCCTTCCCAAACTTCACCTCCCACAAGGAGTATTTTTTAGGTGGGTGGATTGGCTGACGATTCTCCTTCCTCCCTCTCGAGTGTCTTGACCATGGTCTGCTCCAAGGATGCCCACAGCCCATTTAACACAAAAAGGGAAATGAAAAATAAGGACAGCTTGCCAAGCCAATTTTAGAAGCACAAACCTTTCCAAATCTTTGTTTTATGGTACGAACGCCATACGTTTGACTGGGCCTTAGACGGAGCGCATCCAAAACCTTATGGTGTCTACTAAATAATCCTCTACCTGCCTCCCGTTATCGTCATCTTGGGCTGTGAACGTACTTCACGTCTCCCCAGCCTTCTTAGAGGCCCCCTAAGGGTAGGGATGACGTCTCCCCTCAGTCATTTAGGACCGTGTGGGGTAAGAGGCAACAGTTAATACATCCTCATTGGGGCGCCTTCTTCTTCTTGGCTAATGTCGTCATTCGTCAATAATCTGGACACGAGCTCGCGTTCGGGCTTCGGCGTTGATGTGTACAAACAGCCTTGGCTCTCTGCGAATGCCACCATCAAAGAACAAGGGCTCGCTCGTTCCCATCCGAGGTGACAACCCAATGGGGAACAAATAAAAGACCGAAACAGAGCGATTCCATCACGGGCCTCCTGATCATGAGAAAACTCCTCTCTCTTGTTTTCCAAAGCCGGAGGAAATGGAGAGTTGTGGCACGTTGGAGGAAGGAGGATCCTCAGGGATTCAGTCCTGATTCTGAAGATTTTTATTCAGTCCTAACGATGTGTAAAGTGTTGTGTTAGATACAGCGAGGTAGGGGATAACCACGATAAATAAGACATGAGCCTGGCCCCTCCAGGCCCTTATTTAGCAAGACAAAAAAAAAAAAAAAGACTCCTACGTGGAGAACTGGAATACAATTATTATAGGAGACATATAAAATAGGATAAGATCGGAAGAGGAGAGAGTCAGTTCTAGCTGGGGGGAGAGAGCATTTGAGATGAGCCTTGAAGGACAAGGTGGATTGCTAAAGGCACTAGATGGAAAGCTGGGCATTCCAAGGTAGCAAACAGCATGAGCAAAGGGAGAGAGGCTGGAAATCCTAGAAGGGAATTGGGGGGAAAACAGTGATTTGTCTGGAGTGTATGCAGTGGGGAGCAGCTCGAGATGTTAGAGCCAGAGATTGGCGGGCAGCTCCTGCTGGAGTAGGATTCTTTGATATTGGAATCATGAGGTATTTGCCCTGGTCCCTTTCCTTTTGTTAGCCGAGCTGTGATCGGGTCTGTCTGTGTCCTTCATATCTGTGGCTGCTGAGGATAATGGGGGTCATTGGATTTAGAGCTGAGAGGGATCTTGAGGTCCTCTCGTTCAACTCTTCAGCCAAGAAACATCTATAATCTAATATATTAGAAATATTCTATATAATATTTATGATTAAATATAATATATAAAATATAATATAATATTATGTAATATAATAAATACTATATATAATAAATACTATATATAATAAATACTATATAAAATACTATATATAAAAAAAGATATATATGTATATATATCTTTTTTTATATATATGCTGGCCACTGTTTGGTTCCTTTGTTTGTGCAAGAGCATAAAGGATGAAACAATTTGGATTCTGAAGGAGCTTACCTTCTAAAGGAAAGAAGCAAGTCTACATCTAAGTATATACAAAGGATATATTAAGTTAAATGACATAGAGAGAGATAGAACCTGGAGTCAGGGAGATCTGAGGCAGAATCCTGCCTCAGACACATATTAGTTGTGTGACCCTGGGCAAGTCACTTAAACCCCGTTTGCCTCTGTTTCTTCAGCTGTAAAATGAGCCAGAGAAGGAAATGGTAAACCCTTCCAGTGTCCGAACTGTATGACCCTGGGCATGTCACTTAACCCAACCCATAAATGAGGGGGTCAAGGGAGATATTCAAGTCTCTGGTTCTTAGGGAATCTTTGAGAGAAATGGCCAAGGCAGAGACGTTCCTCAGGACTAACCCTGAGGAGTTACTCTTTGGTGACTTCTGTGCCTCTGTCTCTAAGAGCTCTTCCAACTTGAAATCTGTGACTTTACCTAGTTTCTCACTGATCAGGGTCCCTCCAGGAGTATGCAGCTTACTGGAAAAAAAAGTATAACATATTATGTATAACATACTATATTTAATATATCATGTAATATAATAATAGTATATATTATATATAATGTGGCATATTATATATAGTGATATAATATGAATAAATATATATAATATAAAGTCTTTAAGGGTGGGTTTTGCCTTTGTGTATTTATTTTTTGTGTCACAAGCATTTCGAGAGTGTTGGATGCACAGTAGGCATTTCACAAATGTTTAGAGACTGAGTGCAATCTCATTTGAATACATAAATGCGTTTAATTTTAAACAAAAACGTTGACTCTGTGAATGCATTACTACTTCACTTGTCTTCTCTTTATTTTCTGGGAGCTTATCAGCTGAGCCTGGCAAAACCAACTCAGGCTGCTAGATAGAGGAATAGATAGACTTAGAGGGGATACAAAAGTATCTGGTCTGGGTGCTGTTGAAAAGATGGTGCCCATGTAGCTCTGTAAGGAGGGTGCTTTCACAAAAGTCCAGCTTCACTGCCTTTGCCACTTCCCTTTTGTCTTTTCTCTTATCTCTCCTTTCTTCATTTCTCCTTTTCACCCCCTGACACTCTCTGTCTTTGTTTCTCCCATTTTAGCCCCCCACCTCCTCTTCTTTTCCCCCTTCAGCTTGCCTACAGTTACACAGCTAGGAAGTTTCTGAGACCTGATTTGAATTCAGGTCCACCCAAGTCCAGGTCCATTGTGCTATCCACTGTACTACCTAGTTGTTCTAAGATGGAATAGCAAGTAGTTATAAAACAATTCCTTCCATAATCCTGAGGCATACTCTCCCACAAATGTATCATCCAGGAGATAGAGGCACAAAGTACTCTAGTAGGGAGGCTCCTGTGGAGGTGACCCAGGCAGGTATCCAAGGGAACACTTGAACCTCTGTTACGGTAGGGCCCCAACTTTTCTCTCTCTTCTCTTCCCTTCTTCGCTGTCTTCTTTTTACCCATCCAACTCCTTCTCTGCTTCTCTCCACTCCCCTCTACCCCATCTACCTCCTTCTCTCCCCTGCTTCTCTCCCTCTTTCTACTTCCTTCTCTCCCCTCTTCCTCCTTTCTCTTCTTCTTTTTACCTCTCTTTCTCCCCACCTCTCCCCCTTTCTAATAGCTCCGTCTACCTCCTTCTCTCTTTCCTTCCAACCTTGCTCTCATTTCCAACCCAATACATTTCTTCTCTCCATCCTCCTCCTGCACTGTCCGCACTCTCTCACCATCCTGGGTTCTATCCTTTCCTATCTCCAGACAATGACAGTTTCTCATTGTTTGGGGTTCAGAGCCAGGCATCACACAAGCTAGCAATCGGTGGTGGAATCACTCCAGAACCGCTCTGTGAAACTGAGTTTCATTATGGTCCTGGGTGGATTAGCTCCCTGACTGAACCCTTCAGGGGGAAGCCTGGCCAGACAGCCAGGGAAGAAGAGAACAATTACAGGGGTGCATTTCCCCAGTTGGTTAAATTGGCTACCTGAGTGTTATAAGCATTCTGACAATAAAATATTAGTGGCAAACTCTAAGTAGTTATTTTACCTGTCTGATAGATTGCTGATCGCGTCAGGGTCCCCAGAGGTGCTTTTTCTTCCCCTAGTCTGTGTGATTGTTTTGATCAGGAGAGGTTCCCAGTAATGTTCTCTCTGTGAGGTGAACCTTTTTTTTTTTTTTTTCATTTTCTTGGCTACTAGCCCAATCTTTGCCATCAAAGGAACATACTTTTCTAGGTCTTGTGTTTTTTGTTTTTTTCTTTTAAAATGATAGACTTGGACCAGATGACCTCGATGGTCCTTTTCCCCTCTAAATCTATGATCTTATGGCCTTATGACCTTAGATGTTCTCTCTTATTATCAAAAATCTATTTTCTCTCTCTCTTACCTCCTTTAACCCTTTTTGAAAACAATAACAAAAGAAAAACAAAATGCGTTTTAGCAAACCTTTATAGTTGAGAAAAATAAATGTGCCTGAAAAGGTAGTCAGCCTGAATTCATCCCACCTCTGTCAGGAGGCAAGTGCTTCATCATGGGTCCTCTCTAACTGTGATCAGTCACTACCTCCATCAGAATTCTTAAGACCGTTAAAGTAGTTTGTCTTTACAATGTTGTTGTTATGGCATCATTTTTTCCCTTGGTTTTACTGTCTGGTGGAGGATTTAGTTCTTCCACAGTTCATCACAGCTCTTGAAAACAGTGCTAGGATCACCATTTCCCCTCATTGGAGCTTCCACCATTCATTTGCTGGAATCTCTTTACCTGGGATCAGAATCCTGGGAAACTCCATTTTTTTTGTCCCAAACTAAGTAGTGAGCACTCATCTCACAGGTCCTTTTACTATGATTATCTTTGAGGAGGGGTGACTTCAGGAGTGTCCTGATAAATACTTAAAAGCTAGCTCGCCAAATGAATAAATACAAAACACAAACTATTGAGTTTATTCTGTATTATCAACATTTTGGTGATTATTTTCTTGTCTAGATAGTTAAGAAAGTCCAGCAAAATCAAGTCCTGATTTGTAGTATTTGCCTATTTCTGAGGCGTAAATGTTCACATTTCATCAGATCTCCAAGAGATTCTTGCTGGTATGAGCTGGTTCTAGTATACCTAGATAAATTCTGTTCAAGAGAATACATTTTAAAACTGTTTCCTCATTTATAACTCTCTTTAGGATCTGGTTGGGATTATTGAAATCTTCTCACCCATGCTCATAGAATGTAAGCCCCCTTGAGGGCAGGGACTGTGTTTTTTTTAAATTATTATGTCTTTGGATCTACAGGGCTTATCCCATGACTTGGGTTATTGGATCATAGGAGCTGGAAGATGGCCTTAAGGGCCATCTAGTTCAACCATTTTTTAGATGACAAAACTGAGACCCTTGCCATCAAGGTTATATAGGTAGTAAGTATTAAAGGCTGCATTTGAATCTGTGTCTGTAGAGCTGCTCATTTTACTATGTCATGAGATTTTGTTGTTATTGTTTATTCATTTCAGTTGTTTTGGACTCTTCATGATCCCCTTTGGGGTTTTCTTGCCTACATACATCTGCTATATAATTGTAAGCTTAAAAATTAATATATAATAGCTCCAAGTATTATATTTAATAAGATTTATTAATAATAACTTGAAGTAGCTGAAAGAAAGTAAAAAGCCAGAGCAAAGAGGGAGCCAACCCAGCCGCGGTTGTGAGGGAAGAGTGCGAGAGGCGAAGTTACACACAACTATATACAAATACGTAAGGATGCTACTATATGGATGAAAGGAAAAGGATGCTGGGAGATGTAGTCCAAGGGTTCAAGATTTTCTAATTACACATAATATTAGCTAACATTTATAGTATATTCTATGTGCCAATCACTAGAGAGATACAAAAAAAGATAATCTTCAAGGTTTGTAAAACACCCATTTATTGGATCCTTTCAATGATGTTGTGAGGTAGATGATATTATTATTTTATTGTTATCCCCATTTTGTGTGGTCAGTTGTCTAGTTGCGTCTGACTCTTATGTGACCCCATTCGGGGTTTTCTTGGCAAAGATCCAGAAGTGGTTTGCCCTTTCCTTCTTCAGCTCTTTTGACAGATAAGGAAACTGAGGCTAACAGGCAAGTGACTTGTCTAGGGTGAGATGACTCTGAAGTGTCTAAGGCCAGTTTTGAACTCGGGGAGATGAGACTTCCTGACTCCAGTCCACCGCATCTCCTCGCTGCCCCTATGTCATGAGAAGGGCGAACACTTAATGTCTATGTCATTGAGTTAAATTGGATCCATTCTCTACATAGAACATCATTCATTCTCCCAAATGGGTCCATGAGGGAAAGAGGAAGAAGTAAAGATCCCAGCTTAGCCTACCAGTGGTTTTTTTTTTTTTTTATCACAAGCACTTTGAAGAGGCATGTTTTTGAAATTCATGGTTGACTCAGAGCTTTGAGGTATAACTAATGTGTTGGATCACATAAATTGGAATTCCTAATGATCTCTAAAGGCTGGAATGCCTGGACCAGACTAGAAAGATGTCATTTAATAGGGATGAATGTAATTTTCTGCATTAGCTTCAAATCAATTACCTAAATACAGGAAAAGGGGTGGGGTATAGATTTTGCTTGCTTGTTTCACGTGAAAAATTCCTCGGTGTCTGAATCATCGGCTCGATATGAGGCAGCCTGTGCCTTGGCTATTAAAAACCCTCATGTCCTTTTGGGCGGCATTCCTGGATTTTTTTTTTAAGAAAAAAAAATGAGATCTTTTAGTGTAAAAAAAAGGTTTAAAATATAACATAAGCTGTAATGTGTGTTTATAAAAGTAACTTCATATATTGAACATTTATATCATAATAGATTCGCTGCAAATAATGTATTCAGTACATCAGTTACAAATGTTATTTAGATAATAGGAAGAAGTCAACAGAGGGCCCACAGAGGGCAGGACTGATATCAGTAGTTAAAAGTTAGAGGAAGGCAAATTTGGGACAACTGTAAGGGGAAACTTTCCAATAACTTAAATTTTGCAACAATGGAATTAGTTTCTTGAAAAAGTTGAGGTCCCTCTTGATGAAAGTGTAAAGCCGAGAATAAATGACCCTTATCAGAGATGCTAAGGAGATTCCTGCATTGAGGATGTACTGGAGTCAGCTCAAGAGAGCCGGTTGTTAAATTTTCAGTGTGAGCATTTACACCTTGGAAATTGACACACTCTATAAATCGTGGCTTAATTGATTATTACTAGGTTTTTTTTTACTTTCTAGGCGTAAGAAAGTGATGGATTAACTATTAATAACATGGATTCATTTAAAATGTATTCATGTATACATGTGCCATATATTAATTTCCCTCCCCCCACAGGAAGCTGATTGTTAAACATTTACTAA
>NC_058133.1:496312784-496323270 GCF_016433145.1 Gracilinanus agilis | reverse complement strand
GAGAGAGAGAGAGAGAGAGACAGAAAAAGACAGAGACACAAAGCTAAAGAGAGACACAGATATGGAGACCGAGACAAAGAGGAGAGACAGAGATGGAGACAGAAATAAAAAGACAGACGCAGACACAGCAAGATAGAAACAGACAGAGACACAATGACAGAAACACAGAAAGACAGAGAAAGAGAAAGACAAAGGCAGAGAGACAGAAAATAAACAGAGACAGAGACACAGAAAGACAGAAAGGGAAAGACAAATGCAGAAAAAGAGACAAAACAGAGACACAGAGACAAAGAGAGACAGAGAAAGAGAGACAGAGAGAGACAGAAAAAGACAGAGAGAGACAGAGACAGTGACAGAGAGAGATAGACACAGAGACAGAAAGACAGGCACAGACAGAAAGAGACGAGAGAGTATGACAGAGAAAGAGATACACAAAGAGAGGGACAGAGACAGAGAGGGCAGAAGCACACAGAGAGACAGAGAAACAAACAGATATAAATAATGACAGAGACAGGGACAGAGAAAGAAAGAGTTTGGGGAGCCCCCTGGGCCATCCTGGCTGGGGCAGCTGGGATGTTTGAGGTAGCTGATGTCTTCAGAGGAGAGGAGTGTGAGAAGAGTTGATGGGGCATTCATTGTCTAGTGAGGCAGAATACCAGAGCCACAAAGAGCTTGGTTTCAGCTTTAGCTGTTCCTTCCCCATTCTCTCTCTCTCTCTCTCTCTCTCTTTCTCTCTCTCTCTCTGAAAACCCTGACAACAAAAGTGCCGTCGATATTCTGCACGCAGCCTTGACTCTCTGCTCGTCTTATCTGACCCCAGTCACTCAGACATGAAAAAAGAAGAGTGGGACGACATTTGTCAGGAATCTTCTTGTGACCCTCTAAATGAATATTGCATTTGCACTTATAATTGTTTCATATGAGAGAGTGCTAATAATATCAAATCTCACCAAAAAAGAAAGCTGATGGCAGCTTTTTAAGAATCATTCCAGCGTGTAGGAGCAGCTGAGAATAACAATTTGAGCGCCAATTCATTTTCTTTGCTACATGACTAGCTTCATGTTTTCTGCCTGAAAATGATGATATTTTCTTTCTTCCTTCCCCCCCCCCCATTTTATAGAAACCCCAGAGAAACAAATAGAGTAATTGTGCCCATAGATCTTGCCTCTGTCCATCATCGAATCATAGACTGATGGAGGAGGGATGATGGATCATGGAAATGATCATGTCCAATCCTTTCATTTTAGAGATGGGGAAACCGAGGCCCAGGGAGGGTAGACGAGTTCCTTAAAGTAAAAAAAAAGCCAGTTAGGGGAAGAGTTGGGGTGAGAATCCAGGTCTCTTCACTGACAGTCTGTCCTCTCTCTGTGACACATACAACTATCTCTGCCCAATTGTAAGTATAACTCAGTGTCTTAGAACCAGAGTTCAGATGAAGGACAAAAGAAATCCATTTGCCTGTGATCTTAGCTGTATAGAAAGTCAATCAGCCTACAAGCATTATTTAGTTTCTTCTGTGTAAGTGCTGGGAATACAAATTCAAGTAGGAAGACAGTCAGGCCCTGCCCTCAAGGAGTTTATATTATAATTGGAGAAGAGGACACATGAAAGAAAGGTCTTACCAAGTGCAAAGGAGAAAGTCTGGAAGGCTGGCTTGGACACTTTCCTTAAAATAGATGTCCTAGGGGCAGCTGGGTAGCTCAGTGGATTGAGAGTCAGGCCTTAAAACGAGAGGTCCTTGGTTCAAATTTGGCCTCAGACACTTCCCAGCTGTGTGACCCTGGGCAAGTCACTTGACCCCCGTTGCCCACCCTTACCACTCTTCCACCTAAGAGCCAATACACAGAAGTTAAGGGTTTAAAAAAATAAAATAGATGTCTTAGGTGGAACTTACTAATCAGAGGAAGTGGCTGAGGGTGGGGGGCATATTTCCAGGGTGAGGAGGCAAAAGGGATAGACCGAGCCACCAAGATAAGAAGGTCTTCTTTGACATGAAAAAGGAAGATCCAGAGAGTCAGGAGTGGAGCCTAGAGAAGAATATGAGATTCTGACTGCAGTGGAGAGAGTTTTGACCTTACCAGAGATGCCAGTTTTTAAATCCTGTTCTCTGTGGGTGACTCTGCACCTGGGCAGATGCAGATGAAGACTAGCCCCTGGAATTTAAAGGCCACTGGCTAGCAGTGGAGCAAAAGGAAGAGAAACCAAGAGCTTAAAAGGATGGAAGAAGAAGGAGTCTGCTGCTAAGGGTTCTCATTATCAGGAAATTTTTTCCAGTATTGAATTGAAATCTAACTCTAGCAACTTCTACTCATTGTTCCCACTTCTGCCTTTGGATCTAAGTAGCATGAATTTATCCATCCTTCACACAATTCCAGGCATTTGAAGAAAGTTTCCACAATGCCCAAATCTTCCATTTTCCCAGGCAAAACATAACTGGTTCCTTCAGCTGATCCGTAGAAGAGTTAAGAGGCTCACTGGATAGAGTTTAGGACCTGGGGCCTGAGTCTGAATCCTACCTTAGACATGAAGTGTTGAGACCCTGGGTGAGTCACTTTACCACTATCTGTCTCACTTGTAAAATCTTGTATCTGTCTCATCTGTAAAATGGAAGCAATAACAACATCTATATCACAGAGTTGTTAAGAGAATCAAATGGAGATAACACATGTGAAGTGTTTTGAAAACTTTAAAATGCTATAGAAATGTCAGCTATTATTATTTTTATTTATTATTGATATATTATATCAATATTATATATGTCAATATTGATATAATATAATATTGATATAATATATCAATAAATATTTAAATAAATGCAATTTATTATTTATTATTTTTATTATTATTGCCAGTCTGGTGGCAGTTTTTTTAAAGAATTAACCATGCCAAATATGGTCTGATAAGGGTAGAGCACAGTGAGACTATGAACACTAAACCTCTCTTAATGCAGCAACTTTCGAACTTAGAGTCAGAGAAAAGCTCCAGCTTCTTTTCTTATGAGTTTTTACTTAGCTATGACTCCTCCATCCTGTACATCTATAGTGAATTTTGGAATCTAGGTATAAGACTTTACATTTATGAACTGCCATTCAGTTATAATTGCCCCATTGGTTTAGCCTGCTGAGATATTTTTAGATGCCGAACTCACTGCCTAATATATTAGCTCAAGTCAATAAATATTTAAATGCCTGTTGGGTCCAAGCTACTTTGATCGGTGCTGTGCTATAGAGACATAAAGCCAATAGCTCATGTTCTAGTGGACAGAGAAGGAGGCAGATGGGAGAGGTGTCGCAGAGGCAGAATTGACAAGACTAGTAAACTTATTGGAAATGAATCATGGATGACTCCAAGGGCACAGATTTGGGTAACTGAGAGAATGATAGTGCCCTCAACAGAAATGGGGATGTTTAGGGCAGTTTTATTTATTTTAATTTTAATTTCAATTTTTAAAAAATTTATTTAATTGATTAAGAAAAATTTTCCATGGTTACATGATTCGTGTTCTTTTCCTCCCCTCCTCCCACTCCCCTCCCATAGACAATGTGCAATTCCACTGGGTTTTACATGTGTCATTGATCAAGACCTATTTCCATATTATTGATATTTGCACTGGGGTGATCGTTTAGAGCAGTGATGGGCAAACTTTTTAAAGAGGGGGCCAGAGGAGAGGAAATGCTCATTTGTTATTCTGTTTCTAAGGCAACTCTTTGGAAGTTTCATTGTTTTGTATCCTACTCCTTGTATTCGTCAGATTAGGAATAATGTCTGTGGCTGGATAGAACATTTCAGGGTGCCCCCCCCCCCCAATCTGGCCCATGGGCCGTAGTTTGCCCATTACTAGTTTAGAGTCTACATCCCCAATCATGTCTGTATCAACCCATGTGATCAAGCAGTTGTTTTTCTTCTGTGTTTCCTCTCCTTTAGTTCTTCCTCTGAATGTGGGTAGCGTTTTTTTCCATTAAGTGTCTCAGAATTGTCCTGGATCATTGCATGGCTGCTAGTACAGAAGTCCATTACATTTGATTGTGCCATAATGTATCAGTCTCTGTCTACAATGTTCTCCTGGTTCTGCTCCTTTCATTCTGCATCAATTCCTGGAGGTCGTTCCAGTTCACATGGAATTCCTCCAGTTTATTATTCCTTTGAGCACAATAGTATTCCATCACTAACAGATACCACAATTTGGTCAGCCGTTCCCCAATCGAAGGGCATCCTCTTAATTTCCAATTTTCCCACCACAAAGAGCGCGGCTACAAATATTTTTGTACCAGTCTTTTTCCTTATGATCTCTTTGGGGTATAAACCCAGCAGTGGTATGACTGGATCAAAGGGCAGGCAGTCTTTTAAAGCCTTTTGGGCAGTTTTAGAAGAAAGGGGATGCGTTCTACTTTGGATTTGGTGATTTTGAATTGCCTCTGGAATATCAAGGTGGAGATATTTAACAACCAATTTTTTATCTAGGAGAAACTTAAGATGAGACATCAGGGTTGGGATTGGATTTGGGAACCATCTAGAATGGTGTTGCTTGAAGCCATAGGAAAGGATGACATTACCAATAGAGGAAAAGAGAAAGTGGGGAGTTAAATGGACTTAGGTTAGAGCCTTGGGGAATATACAGATTCTATAAGCAACAGATAGGGTGATAATGCCTCCCACTCTCACATAGGAAAGAGATATCATCCATACCTTCATTCTATCAACAAAGCATTTGTTAAGTGCCTCTTATATGTTCACTACTTGGGATATAAAGACAAAAATCAAACAGTCCCTATTCTCAAGGAGCTTGCATGCTTGATAGAGATAATTTGTTGTCATTCTACTGGGTCCAGCTCTTCATGACTCCATGAACCATAGCACGCCAGGCCCTTTTATCTTCCACTGTCTTCCATAGTCTGTCCAAGCTCATGTTCATGGCTTCCATGATACTACTTATCTGTCGCATCCTCTTCCATTTGCCTGCCATCTCTCCCAATGTCAGAGGATTTTCCAATAAGCACTGTCTTTTCATTGTGGAGCCAACATATCTAACCTTCATCTTCAGGATCTGACCTTCCAGGGAAGCATCAATAGATCTTTGTTTTTGTTTTATAAGTTTATCTACTATAAACACAAGGAAATTTTGATGAAGATACTAGCAGGAAAGACTTCTTGAAGAAGGTGGCAATTGAGCCATCATCTAGATCACTGACAAAAATGTTGACTAGACCAGGTTCAAGGATGGAACCCTGGAGCACTAGAGGCTTCCCTAGTCCATTTAGCACTAAGTTGTCTTTAGAACTTTAGACTAGATTAATCAAATAACTTCCTGAAACACAGGGATGTGGTCTCTACTCCATTCCTCTTACCTAGTAGCTCTGACAGAGTCTTCTCATGTAATTAAACACAATCCCCAGTTCTCTAGGATCCGCGTGTCCCTGCTCTAGGTCTCCACCAGGACTACTCCATTCTAGGAAAAGCCTCCAGGTACCAGATGCTATGCTCCAAGTGAACACTAAATAATTATTTGCTGGTTGATTCCTTTCTCGCACCCCACAAACTTTTTCAGTTTCAATCAGTGATTTCACTAGTGCAAGGAACTCCAGATAAAAAAAAAATTTCTAACAATGCAGATTAGTAACTTTTGAGCAACTTATATTATTAGGGAATTGCTGGGGGATACTGGGAGGGTTATATGATTTAAGGATTAAGTGAATTAAAGGTTAAGTGATTTGTCCCTGGTCGATGCAACCAGTATGGGACAGAGATGAGGCTTGAATCCAAGTCTTCCTGACTCTCTCTTTTTTAAACCCCATACCTTCTGTCTTAGGATTGATGCTTAGAATTGATTCCAAGGCAGAAGAGAGGTAAAGACAATGGGGATTAAGTGACTTGCCGAGAGTCACTTGGTGAGGAAGTATCTGAGGTCATATTTGAACCCAGGACCTCCCATCCCTAGGCCTGGCTCTCTATCCACTGAGCTACCCAGCTGCCCCTTCCTGATTTGCTTTCTAATTGATTACTTTTCATATTGTGCTAGCACTCATTGGGTTACAATTAGCATTAAAGGTGTTACTTCCCTTTTAATGGAAGGGTCCACTTGTGACTATAGGTTGATTATACTAGAGCCTTGGGCATGAGGGCTTGCTGAGCCCTTTTCAGGGCTGTTTTCCTCCTTTGGTGTCTATCCTTCACCCAGCTCTCACCTGTGGTTCCAAGAAGCTGTAGCATGCACAGTGGCTGCACCTTGGAGATCCAGCAAAGCAGGGAGGTTAAACCAGATTGAGGGTAATCAATGGACCTTTGGTAAATTGAGGGATGTGAACCAGGTGTGTGAAGACTTCCCCTGAGGAGGGGGTAGATGAGAGCAATTTTTTCCCCAACAGCCCTAAAGGCAGCAGAAGCCGGTGCTGTGGAACTCTAAGAGCCTGGTCAGACATTGAAGAAGTTAAGGTCATCCACTGCATCCTGGGCCGTCACCAGTCATCCTGACTTTTGTCTTGTCAGTGGACCTCGGTGATTCTGGAATAAAGAGTGAGGCTGATGACTTTGGACAATGCTGCCTCACTTAAATCCACTTTATCCACAAGTTTTCCTGGTTTTCACCAGGAACTTCATTTTGTTTCTTTTTTAGTACAAAGGACAGCAACTAACTAAGCAACCATAGACTGATTGACCCTAATGAGTGATCAGTTGTGCAGCCCTGAAACATATCACATTGTTTGCTTCAGCTTGATTGAAATCAGTTAAAATTAATATCTAGGGAAACCGCAAATGAGAAAAGCTTTTACTGAGGAGGCTTCTTGTTTGGAGGGGTTGTGAAAAAGGGAGAGATTTTTTTACCAGTTTTGTTTTGGTGTTTACAGTAACTAGTGTGTTAGACTAGTCTTTGTAGTAGCTACCCGAGTCTCAATCCTTGTTCAGAACAAGCCACAGGGAAAGTATTTCAATTATGAAAGAAATAGGAAACTTTAAATCCATTATTTCTCCATTCTGTTGATGATTAATTTGTGCACAGAACTGAAATATGTGACCCAAGGTAATTGGTTGGGACCTACTATAATTGGCAATTTGTCATCAGTCTTTCTTTCTTTCTTTCTTTCTTTCTTTCTTTCTTTCTTTCTTTCTTCCTTCCTTCCTTCCTTCCTTCTTTCCTTTCTTTTCCTTACCTTGCATCTTAGAATCAATATTGTGTATTGGTTCCAAGGCAGAAGAGTAGTAAGGGTTAGGCAATGGGCCTTAAATGACTTACCCAGGGTCACACAGCTTTGAAGTATCTGAGATCAGATTTGAATCCAGAACCTCCTGTCTCTAGACTTGGCTCTCAGTCCACTGAGCTGCATAGTCGCCCTCCCCCCTCCCCCCTTAGTTCCTTTCTTATAATAATGGAGAGGAGGTAGAGCCTAATTGGGCAAGGCTATGCTGACTCACCTAGCCTGGGCTATCTGTCTGTCTGGAGAGGGGGGAGGCAGGATGCTTCCTCCTGGTACCCGCTGGGTAGTTGACCTCATGAAGACTTCCATTTCTCTCACACCAGATGGTTAGTTGCCTGCTCTCACGCTTCATGAATTCTCAAAGTCTTAATAAATAGGATCAAAATAAAAAGCCCACACAGGCATGCCACAGAATCTAGGGTTCAGTGGATCAGCCTGCTGTGGACATCTTCACCCTGTGTAAAATTCTGTAAGGTGACTGGGCTTCAATCAGGTTTTCCCCTGGGAGCTGTGCCCTTCGGAAAAGAGACACTTCTCTGTTTCACGGTGGAATTGTCTCTGGTTACTCAAGCCAACGACATTCTCTTTTCCTTCTGAGAACTCCTACTTTGGGCACAATGAATGATTCCCTAGTGGCTCGTGTTATTCTCCCATACACAATCTATCTTCCAATCAAAGGGGCCTCTTTGTCATTCCCTCGCCTGGGCCTTCCATCTCCAACCACCATGCCACCATGCCACCATGCCTTCAGACTGGCTGCCTGTCGTGCCTGGAATGTCATCCCTCTCTCTCTGTCTCTTAGAATCCCCAGTTTTCTTTGAGGCTCAGCTCATATACCATCTCCTAGAGAAGTTCTTTCCAGGTCCTCCTTGTTCAGGGCTTCTCTACTTGGGGTCCACAGATGAGAGTCTGTGGATAGATTTCAGCAAGTCCTTGAATTTGGTTGGATGTGTGCACGAGTATGGTTGATTGTACATATGTGTGTGTTTTCAGATGCCTTAGTGAAATTTTAAGCTTTTAAAGTCACATCTTTGAGGGCAGATAGGTGGTACAGTGGATAAAGCACCAGGCCTGGAATCAGGAAGACCCGAGCTCAAATCTGGCCTTAGATACTTCCTAACTGTGTGACTCTGGACAAGACACTTGACCTCATTTGCCTAGCTTTTACCTCTCTTATGCCTTAGAGTTATTTTTAAGATATAAAGCAAGGTTTTTAAGAAAATCATATCTTTGTTTCAATATAACTGTTTCTCTATTACTAGATGCATTTTAAAATAAAATAAAATACTTAAAATTTTTTTTCCCAGTGGAATTGCTCATTGGCTATGGGAGGGGGGTGGGAGGAGGGGAGGGAAAGAACATGAATCATGTAACCATGGAAAAATATTCTAAATTAATTAATTAAATGAAAATTTTCAAATTAAAAAAATGTTTTTTGGGGGAAGGGTGTATAGGCTTCATCGTACTGCCAAAGGGATGGATCTAGGACACCAAAAAAGGTGAAGAACTCTAGACTAATTAGTACTTTCCTTATGTTATCTTGCATGTGGTACTTGTCTGTTTACCTATTCCTTCCTCTTCTTCTGAAATAGAAAGTAAGCTGCTTGAAGACAAAGAATGTTACTGTTTTTGTCTTTGTATCTCTAGGGTCTAGTATAATGTCTAGCAAGTAATAGGTGGTTAGTAAGTGCTGATTGGATTGGATTTGTGTGTTAGTTGGTTCTCTTGACTTGAGGGTAGGCTCTTTGTTGGCCAGGATGGAGCTCAGACTTCTATTGTGGTACTCAAAGCATTTTACACAATATGGGCTCAGTGAGTCCTTTATTAGTTCATTAGAAACCCAGATTCTGGTGTGGTCTGATTTTATTGTCAGAATGGAAAACACCTATATTCAATATAGGAAATAATCATACTGACTTCATTCCTCTCTCATTGGCTTCCAGTTCATCCTACCCATTGCCAAACCTTAGGATGGAAGAGCTTAGGAAGACAACCTCAGAGAATGAGGAAGTAGGGAAGGACTGCTGTGATTTCTACTGGCCAAAGGAGGATCCATGATGTTGAAAGGGAGAGACATCCCCAATCCCTGGAATGCATCCATTCCTTCTGACCACCCCCTCTTAGAATTCCTGGTGTCCTTCAAAGTCTAGCCAAAGTGTGGAGTTCTATGGGAGGGCCAGGTTGTTCCTTGAGTGGCAGAAAAAGCCATTTGAGCTTTATTTTGAGTTGGAGAACATTATGACCAAAGTGTTATATTAGAAAGACTAATCTAGTTTTGAACTTATTACGATATTTATAATGTCATAATTAAAGTCATAATAAATAAAGTATATAAATAAATAAAGTCATAATAAGGACCTGGATGGAACTTGTTTCAGAACTGTAAAAGAGATGCTCCAAGGCAGTAAATACTTAATTGCCAAGTGAGTGATGGAGCCATGACCTTCGGATGTGCACAGTCTAGTTGGGAAGATAAGACTGCACAAGAAACAACATAAGAAATTATTTAAGTACTAAATCATGTGGTACAGATCAGAGATATAGGAGAGGATGACCAGTCAAGACTAGAGAAGACAGAGGAGGGTTCTTGAAGGAGACAGGACTTGAGCTGTGCTGTGGAGAGTGGGAATAAGTTTTGTATAGCTTGAAGGAAATGGAGAGAGGATGCCAAGAGCAGTGAATAGCCTGAAGGAAAGGAGGGAGCTGTGAGCATGGCAGATCTGAAGGATCCAGGGAAAACTGGCTTTGTTAGAAATGAGAACCAGCTTTGGAGAGGAGTAGGGAGTAAGCTTGGGGAGGTTAGACAGGGCTGACTGTGTCTGTGAAGCTAGGCAGGCAAAACCTCTTATAGGTTAAGATATGTTCATTAATATACAGGGAGAGACATAGTAATGATTCCTAGTGGTGTCAAAGGAAATGGAGAAAAAGGGGGTGAATGCAAGAGATATTTAAAAAATAGATCTCATTTTATTCTGAAGTTAACCAATATTCTCACCCTTCCAAGATAGAACATTCCTATATACAAAGCAGGACAGGAAAAGAGGATTAGATGTGAAACCTTGAATCCTTATTATATACAGCTTGCTTTAAAAAAATGAATGCAATGAATTTAACATGTTGCTTTCAAAGTTGTCCTACTTATCTATGCATCTTTCTGAAATTCCTGCTGCTTTTCTTTTCTTTGCATTTTTGAAAACACCTTTTTCTTTTTCCTTCCCTCCCTCTCTTCTTTCCTCCCTCCCCTCCTCCCTCCCTCCCTTCCTTCCTCCCTCCCTTCCTCCCTCCCTCCCTTCCTT
>NC_058133.1:496286433-496293141 GCF_016433145.1 Gracilinanus agilis | reverse complement strand
TCTCTCTCTCTCTCTCTCTCTCTCTCTCTCTCTCCCCTTCTCAGACTCATCCCTGTCTCTCCTTTTGAATGATATCTCTCTGTTTCACATGCTCCATAACTCTTCAGGATGGAGGCTTAGCCTTGGTGTTCCCATTAACAGGAGGGACTTTAAATCCCCAGTTGAAATTTGATTCCCCATGGACTTACTATTATAGAGGAATAATGCTTAAACTAACAGATTTTCTCTACCTTGAGACGAAACAGAATATTCGGAGATTTCTATTCCAGTTAAGGGCAAAAGTCATACACACAAAGAGACTTGTGGATACCAGTGAAACTTTAATATTTTATATATATAAATGGGAGAGGTGCACACACACACACACACACACACACACACACACACACACACACACACACACATATATGCAATCCCTATTTGGAGTTTTCTGAGCAAAGATACTGGAGTGGTTCGCCATTTCCTTCTCTCATTTTACAGATGAAAAAAACTTGGGGCAAAGAGTTAAATGACTTGATTAGGGCCACACAGCTAGTGAGTGTCTGAGGCCAGATTCGAACTTAGGAAGATGAGTCTTTCTGACTGGCATTCTATCTGCTGTGCCACCTTGGTGTTCAGACTAAAGTATTACCATTCATCTCAAGAAAACATCTAAAGTATTCAGAGCTGTAACTGTGGAAGGGCTGTAAGACTTTGTCCCAGGGCACAAAATTTAAAAGAGCAGCTTGGATAGGGTGCTAGATCTGGAGGCAGGAAGACTCTTCTCCCTGAGTTCAAATCTGGCCTCAGGTATTTACTAGCTGTGACACGGTGGGCAAATAAGTAACTTAATTCTCAGCAGCCTCAATTTCCTCATTGGTAAAATAAGAATAATGACAACCCATCGCCTCATCGTGTTGTTGTAAGGATTAAATGAAGTAACAGATGGGAGGTGCTTTGCAAATCTAAGGTGTTATATAAATGCAATCTAGCATCATCATCATCGTCATCATCATCATTATAAGCATCATCCTCATCCTTATTATTATTATTATTATTGTTATTATTATCTGCAGAGGAAGGACTTAGAACCCACACACCTTTCTTCCTAGTATGGATCCCTCTCTTCTATACTTTGCTAACTCAGGAACACAAGAATTATGGAAGAAATACATAACCAGGTTTTAAAACAAATATTTGTGCATATACATGTATGAATCTATTTGTATACACACAAACACACACAGACATATGCCTATATGAAGATATTCCCACATACAATACAATTTGAAGCTATTTCTCTTCTGTTTGAAGTCATTGAATGGATTGCCAGAGCCAAAAATTCGTTACCAATTGGTCTGGCTACCACTGGGGAATCTGGATGCCTTTAGGGACGCTGATACTCAGGAAGCAGAACTTGTCTGGGTCCAAGACGATGCTATCTGGCATGGTACGCCCTAAGCTAGGCTTAGCCTTTGAGCTCCTCGGGCCATTGACTCTTCAAGCCACCATGAGGCATTGAAGAATCTATCAACAAACATTCATCCCTCTGTCTGTTAAATGCTAATTGCTAGGGATGCAAAGATAATGGATAGAGATGGAAAGTGGGAGGAGGAGGAGGAAGAAGAGAGAGAGAGAGAGAAATAGAGACAGAGAAACCTTCCCTTCTCCCATGGAGTGTAGATTTGGAGATATCACATATGTAGGAAAGAAAGGAATGTTCCAAAAAGAAGATGGATAGATCCTATGGCCAGAATGAGCAGGTAACTGATGGATGACCAGGGTACTGCCTAGATATTCCCATGATGTCAAGAGAGCAACTCATTTCCCCATCCCATATGCTGGGGACCTTCTAAAGGGAAAAACAGGTACAAAATTCATACAGGCTAGGCAGGGTTGGAGGGGTAGCAATCTGCAACACTGGAGGAAATGATCAATTAAAGAAACAGGTCCATCAGAGTTACTGAATGAGGAAGGATAAAACATGGGGAATAAGTCAACTGATAGTGACCTCATTTAGGAAATTCTTAGAGGAGAGAGAGAAGATCCAAGTGGAATGAGAATCGATACTTATTGTGTTAACAGTTAACAGTTGTAAGGATTGGATTTGTGCAAGGGGGATGGGACAGTGTGTGTCCATGAATCAGCAGAGTCCCGCCCTGGTCTAAGTGGGGTGCCCCTTTTGAGACAAGAACCAGCATTTTTATGTCAGCCTCTTGCTGTCCACTTGCCGTGTAGACCATTAATTCCCTGGAACAGAAACAGAATTTCTCAAGAGAACAAAAATAAATTCTGGAAGGTTGTTTTTGGTTTCCCTCTCCACACTCTAGATTATCTCCTGAACTGTGACCTGAAAAGAATACAGCTTTAAAAAGCTTGTGCTTACTCTCTTTTCCTTAACTTGACAAGTGACCACTCAGCTGTTCACCAAAGATCTCCAAGTAGGAAAACTTAGCCCCGTTACCCTACCCCAGTCCATATAGCCCATGTTTGTACAGCTCTGGTGGAAAGAACTCTTGTTTTGCCAAATATTATTTCTAAATTCTGCATGCATATTTTAAAGTGAATATATTTGTATTCAGTAGAGGAGTACACAAATAAACAAACATTTGCAGTAATACATTAACATATGTGACATAATTAAATAATTGAGTTTCTGAGTAAATAATCTGGATCTCTGCCTTTTTTTACCTTGATTAGTTCCTACCCACCTCCAGACTGAAGCCTTCCTTTGTGTTTGAGAAAAGCAATTAAGCCAAAGCACCCACTGAAGAAGTGGGACCATATCTGACAATATATACAATATTCTGTCCTGGTATTTTTTCACCTTTCTTCCATGAAGAAGGAGGTACAATTCATGACCTTTTTGAAATGAGGATCTTCATCAGTTCTTCCTTTATTCAATTTCCCAGAAGGATTATAATGACAGGCTGGGTCTTTGTTAGTTTAGGTTTGACGTTGGAACTAAAGTCTACTCATGAGCCAATCAGCAGTTAACAAGTGATATTTCCTTAACCATCACATAGAAAGATCATTCAACAAGAATCTTAAAGGATTTAGCTTCAGGAGACCAGAATGTAGGCTATTGAACTCATATGGAACTCTCCATGTAGGGTGCTGTCTGGTTCCAAATGAGGTCAAATTTGAACTCAGGACCTCCCTTCTTTAGACCTGGCTCTCAATTGCCTGAGCTACCAAGATACTCATTTCTTAATGACTATTAAGGAAAATCTTAAAGAAATTATCCATTTCTTAAATTCAAATGTTACATTTCATTTGTATACCATAGTTGCTGTTTTTCAGCAATTGATGAGCACTCACTTTATTTCCATTTTTTTCTACCACAAAGAGGGCTATGAATAAGTTAATATTTGTGGGAGATTTCTTTCTTTTAAAAAAATTTATTTTACTTTTAAAATTTTTTTCCATGATTCCATGATTCTTGTTATCTCCCTCCCCTCTTTCCTCCCTCCTCCTGGAGTTGACAAATATTTCCACTGGGTTATACGTACCATCTTTTTTTTTTTTTTTAATGTCCTTGGGGCACATGGCCACTAGTAGAATTGCTGGGCAAACAGGTTAGCCAATTTCTTTCATAGTTCCAAATTGAAATCTCTAAAGGTGGACCATTTTTCAGATTTACCAAAGGCCTGTTTTAATGTCTATTTTATCACAACTCCCTCCAGCAATGTCTGTTTCCATCTTTATTTCTCTTACTATTAGTCATTAAGAGCCTGAGGTCATAGGATTGATTTAGAATCAAAACAGACCTTAAAGGCCACGGAGTATCCACCCTCCATTTTGCAAATGAATCCAAGAAAAGCACAGAGAGATTAAATAACTTGCCCAGGATTATAAGACCTACTAAGTGTCTGAGGCTGGATTTGAACTTGGATCTTCAAGGACTTCCCTAGTCTAGTGTCCCAACCAATATGCTCTGTTTCTCATTTTCATGGTGTGTAATTAGAATTTTGTCCTCCTGAACTACAATTCCCAGCATCCCACTCTCCTCCCGTCGTTACATGCTGACGTAGGCAGGATATAAATTCTGTGTGGTTCTGCCTCTCGCTCTCTTCTCCCATGTGCACAGTCTGGGTAAGCTTCTCTTTACTCAGGCTGTCACTCTCCTCTACTTCAAGTGATTATTAATAAATCTTATACAAATATAATACTTGGAGTATTGGATATTAATTTTTAATCTTACATTTTAATTGTGGTTTCTTTTGAAACTTGTTGATATTTTTCCATTGTTTTATTGACTGGTGAATGAGTAGTTTTTGGTGTCATAAGCCTTGGCTTTATTTTAGACTAGGAAGTTGTCACAGATCGATTAGTTTAGATTATACAACTATGTACTGATAGACCTGGGATTAGAACCCAGATCTCTTGACTCCTAGCCAGGGACTCTTTCTGTCATTTCACAACCAAATTATCTGATGAATTTTTAAGTATTACCTCCCTGGTTGTTTTAATATAGAACCTGGGTCAGTCTTCAACCAGGAATGTGACCCGACCAGAGTGGTTTGAGTAGGTTTTATCTGGGTTTTTGACAGTTCTTTGGTATTTATCTTAAATCTATTGCTAACTGGAGATCCTTGTCATTCTCTTCCAATCCTCCCACTGCTATAAGTCAGGGAAGGAAAAATGTAGAATTCTTATGTTAGATCTGGAGGGAGGATCCAACCATCCTGGGTTCTATAAGACAACAGGCTGGTGACCAGTTTTGATAATCAACTGATTGATTTTCTGAGTAAACTGAAGCCCATCCACATCATGCAGTCAGAGGGAACATCTCCGGTAGGGTTCAAATTCAGGACTTCTTCATTCTCGAATCCAGCACACTGTTCACTAAAGTGCCCTATACTATGCTCAATTCTTTGCCCTAAACGATTCATTTGGCTGCTTTGTGGGGGGAGAAAAGAGAACAAAGTCAGAACTGAGAGCTAAGAGGGAATTAGATTAGTGGAAAGGGTGTTAGGAGCTTCACCGAGGGTGATGGCTCTACTCTGGAGTTCTCCCTATCTTTCCCTCTCCCTGAACCCCCCAGTTAAAAATATTCTTTCCCAGTCTAAGAATGGGTGATCAAGGGTTTGCCTCCTTTCATCTCAGTATATCTCCAATAAAAGATGGACGTATATTTCAGCATTATATTTCTATATCTGTGACTGGCACAGAGTAGATGCTAAATAATTGCTAAATGATGGATTAGTGCATTTCCTCTATCTGCTTATAACTAAGTGGGGCCGTGGATAGAGTGCTGACCCAGGAGTTTGGAAGACACAGTTTCCAGAGTTCAAATGGGGCCTTAGACACTTACTGGCTGTGTGACCTTGGGCAAGACCCTTAACCCTGTTTGCCTCAGTTTCCTTATCTGTAAACTGCGTTAGAGAAGGAAACGGCAAACCACTCCAGCATCTTTGCTGAGAAAAACCCCACTGTGGTCACAAACAGTCAGACAGTACTCAGTGACAACCATAAAGAATCCTTTCGTATTTTTGTATTTTCAGGGGAAACCTGTGGCTCTCTTAAAGCTGTTAACCATACTTGAATTTTTTTTTAATGTTTTGATAAATTTTAGTTAATTTTGAGATTTTCCCTCTCCCAAACTGGCTTATGTATGTTGACCCAGCCTGAGAAAATAACAGAGGCTTCCATGTTCTAAGAAACTCAAGTGGACATTTGGTTAAATTTCCCTTCCTTTGAGTTTGAACCCAGGGGGAAGGACATAGACAATCTTTTAGCCTTAGATTCCTTTCTATGCAAATGTTTCCAATGTCCTCAAGTCTCACAGCATCTGTCTTGGCTGGGAGCCTTTCCCTCTTTTCCAAAGGAACTTCCGGGAATGCTAGAATCTTAGAGCATTCAGAGATGAGCTTGGCCTGGTTCTGAGTGATCATCTTGACTGACCTTGTTTATCAGTATTTCCTGTTTTTAAGGAAGTGATGAGATAATCCCTGATTCCTCTTCAGTGTTTGGGGTTTTTAGTGGGGACCTTGTGGCTCCATCAGCTGAGGATTCTATGTAAAAAACTTCCTTTTCTGATGTATATCACAACTTATAACTTACAGAATCATAGATTTAGAACTGGAAGAGACACCTCACACCTACCAGATTGGCTAAAATGACAAAAAAGAAAAATGGTAAATGTTGGAGGGGATTTGGGAAAATTGGGACACTAATATACTTTTGGTGCAACTATGAACTGATACAACCATCTGGAGAGCAATATGGAACTAAGCTCAAAGGGCCACAAAACTACACATACCCTTTGACCTAGCAATACCATTACTGAGTCTATATCCCAAAGAGATCAGAGATAAGTGAAAAGGACCTTCGTATACCAAAATATTTTAGCAGTTTTTTTTTTGTAGTGGCAAAGATTTGGAAACTGAGGGGTTGTCTATCACTTGGTGATTAGATGAACAAGTTGTGGTGTATGGTTGTAATGAAATACTATTGCACTATAAGGAATGTGTAAGATTAAAAATTAATATCCAAATACTCCAAGTATATTTTATAAAGTTTATTAAAAATAACTTGAAACAAAAGAAAAGTAATAGCCTCAGTAAAGAAAAGAAGTTTCCCCAGACAGCACCATGTAGGTCCACAAGAGCTCAGAGCACCAATGAGAGAGAGAGAGAGAAAGAGGGAGAGAGAGACAGAGAAAGAGGGAGAGAGAGACAGAGAGAGAGAGAGAGAGAGAGAGAGAGAGAGAGAGAGAGAGAGAGA
>NC_058133.1:496261432-496286423 GCF_016433145.1 Gracilinanus agilis | reverse complement strand
AGAGAGAGAGAGAGAGAGAGAGAGAGAGAGAGAGAGAGAGAGAGAGATAGGGTGGGGGTTAACCACCACTATTTATAAAACATGAGGACGTAATGTGGTGGAGAGAGGAAAGGAATTCTGGGAAATGCTAAAGGAATTCTGGGGAACATAATCCTGGGGTACAACATTTCTAACTATACGAATGATAAACAGGATGAGTTCAGAAAAGCCCAGAAAAATTTATATGAACTGATGCAAAATGAAGTGAGCAGAACCAGGAGAAGAGTGTGTATAGTAACAGAAATATTCTACAATGATCAACTGTCAAGGAGTATTCCATTATCAGCAAAGCAAGTCTCCAAGATAACCACAAGGGACTCATGAAGAAAATGCTATCTATAGCCAAAGAAGAAACTATTGGAATTCTGAATGCAGATCAAAACGTGACATCTTCCACTATATATCCTCCATGAAATTTCCATTGTATGTGGGATAGGCGATTGCTATCATAACATGAGCAACATGGAAATATGTATTACATGAATGTATGGGTATAAACTATATCAGACTGTTCACTACCTGGGTGGGCTCAAGGGCAGGGAGGGAGAAAATTTGAATTTTAAAATGTCAAAAGACAATTGTCAAAAACCATTTCTATGTGTAACTGAAAAAAACACACATGAAAAAACCCAAAAAACTATGAGGTCGTCTCATTGGTCCAACTTTCTCATTGGACAGACAACAAAACCAAAGTCCAGACCAGTGAAATGACTTGCCTAGACTCCCACAAGTAATGAGAGTGCAGAGTCATGATTTGAATTCTGGTCCTCTGATGCCAAATCCACAACTTTTCCTGCCTTTACCATGGTTCGTTTCCCCTTTTAGTTTTAAGGAAGTTTCTGGAGCCATTGAGGCATTAAGGGACTTGCCTCTGATCACACAGCTAAAATGGGTCAAAGTTGAGTCTAGATCGACTCTTTCCATGACGCTTTGCTCCTTTACTCACCTTTGGCTCCAAGAAGCTGTAGCCTGTGCCACACTTTGGCAAACCTGTCTGGGCAGACAGCTAAACCATGTCGGGAGTAACTAACTGGCCCCAAACCAGTTGGTGAGTGAGGAGGTGTCTGTCCCAGCCATGAAGAGACCTCCTCCAGCAGAAGCGGTGGATGAGAACAATTTCTTCCATTGCCATGAAGGCAGCTGAAACAGGTCCTGTGGAGCGCTTTGAGTTTGGCCAAATTTAGAAGATGCCAAGGCCGTCCCTTTCCTCCTGGGCCATCATCAGTCTTTCTGACTTGTGTCTTGTTGCCAGGCTTCAGTGACTCTGGAAGAGAGAGTTTGAAGAGTTTGTGCAATTCCGTTTCACTCAAATCCAGTTTATGGGCAAGTTGATGATATCGTATGTCATTGGCCCTCTTTGAAAATGAAGGACGGAGGGGCAGCGAGGTGACTCCACGCATAGAGAGCCAGGCCTGGAGATGGGAGGTCCTCTGTTCAAATCTGGCCTCAGACACTAACAGTGTGACCCGGGACAAGTCATTTAAATCCAATCGCCTAGTTCTTACTACTCTTCTTCGTTGGAACCAATACTTAATCTTGATTCTAAGACAGAAGATAAGGTTTTAAAATAAAAAGGAGGAAGGACAGGCCAGAAAAAGTGAACTTGAGGATTAAATGCTTCTCCAGCTTCTCACACTACTACTCAGACCAATGTAAAGCAGCAATTCTCACTTCAGATGTGAAAGTTACCAGTGGGTGGAATGAGGTAAAGATCCATGCAGAATTAGCTTCTTTAGATAAAGATCTTAAGTAGAAAATATACTATAGCAGCAGGATGGAGACTGAGGAGCTGAGTTCAAATCCTGTACCTTAATTTTCTCAACTAAAAAATGAGGAGGTTGGACTAGATAGCTTCTAAAATTTCTTCTAGGTCTAGCTCTATGATCCTTTGACATTACTTGAGCATTCCATGTCTTAGTTTCCTCATGCATAAAATGCAGATGACCTTTGAGATCTCTAAATCTGCTATCACATAACCATGTACTGAATTTTCACTTCCTTTCTTTTAAACTTGTATTTTACAATTAAAATGGGCATAAAGAGGATTCTTGACATTTCCGTAGTGTTTAAAATTTGTGGAGTTTTGTATACATTCTCATTTGAGACTCATCTTCACTCTGTGAAGTAAACATTGCAATATTTTTATCTTAATTTGAGATTAAAAATGAACAAATTTAATTAATTTTAATTTAATTCAAATAGACACATTTTAATAAATTAATAAAAAGGAAACTGAGTCTCAGAGAATCAAATGACTTGCCCAAGGATCATACAACTAATAGGAGTCAAAGGTGGGCTTTGATTCTGGTCTTCTTAACTTGAAGTCCAAGATTCTATACTTCATTATTTTATGTTACTAGTAAAGTATTGCCTTGAGGATTCAGTGATTCCCCAATGCTACTTATCTATAGAAAAACCTTTAATTCATCAATAGTTCATCAATGTCCAAGATACTCTTGAGTTCTCTTGCCTTTGGCCAAATGTCCATGCTCAGTCCAAAACTATTAATCCTTAAGATTTCTGACTCATTCCTTGAGAGAGAAGCCCTAATAATGCTTCTGATCTTGGGCTACCCCATTGGCATAGAATGGAGAGAAGTTATATTGAGAGGAAAGCTTGTATTTTTTCCCATTAGAGTGTGTATGTGTATGTGTGTAAAAGATGGAAGTACTGGTAAAAAGTATGTGAATAAATAGGTAACACTTTGTACTGAATTCTGGGGAATAAATATAAAAAAATATTACAATCTCTTCTCTCAAGGAGCTCACACTGTAATGGGAGAATGGTTGATTGGCTATTGTCCTTCATTGAAGTGGACCAAAATGGCTTCACTGGTGATGTCTTTGACTTGCACATATATTATTTAAGTGAGGTAGAGTTGCCTACTGTTATTGATTTCATTATCTCTTCCAGAATCATTGAAGTCCAGTGGGGAGACAAAAGTGGGGAATATAATGCACATCCAAGAATTTAGCTAGGTAGATGGGAAGGCCCAGGATCAGTTAAATGACATCAGATGACAGTGCTCTTTCCTGGGTTTAGGTATTGGGTCCATTTAACTCATAAGAGAAGTTTGGTGGAGCATTTTCTCAGCTTTTGAGAATCATTTGGGTAGTATATATTAACTTCTTTTTAAAATAATGAATAGATTTCACCTATATATTAGTCTGGAACAGATTTGGGTTGTTTTTTTCTCCTTTTATAGTTGGCTAATGGATTGTTCAGTTTCATTTTCTGAGTTTGAGTAGTTTGAGATTTCTATTTTATATTCTTTCAAGCAGTATATTTTATAGTTTTGTAAGTAGTCATCCATTTTCTTTAAATTCTTGGTCTTGCTAGGATATTGTTGTATACAGTCTGTAACTGTTCACCTCACAGCAGCTAAAGGTCTTAAGATCAGTCATGTTGATGGACTTTGATGGAGAAGCCCAATTTATTTTGCTATATGATCATAGATTTAGTGCAAGAAGAGACTTTTGAGATCATATCAATTAATCAGAATTTTACAGAGGAGGAGACTAAGGTCTAACGTAGTTTCATGACTTAGATAAAGTCAAATAGTCAGTAAGTGGTAAGGGGTTAAGAATGGAAAGAGACCATCAATTTACATCTATATGGGATCTTAAAGGCTATCTGCTCCAAACTCCTTAACTTATAGAGAAAGAGACTAAGGAACAGAAAAGTTTAGTGATTTGCTCAGGTCACATAGTGTCTAAGTCAGTATTTGAACCCAGATCTTCCTTATTCCAGCTTCAGTATTCTATCCAAAGTACCTCATTGCCATCTGGATTAGTTTCATGTGAAGATGGCTGAAAATGTCTCTGGTTTTGCACTGATGTCTGAAGAAGGCAGGACTAGTTCTGTGTGGCTCTCTGGGGGGAAGGTGATACATTACATGTCAGCAAAATTCTTGGGCATTTTGTCCATGAGCTCTTATCATCATTATAATTATCATCATTATGTCTCTCTGTCCCCCACTTCTGTCTTCTCCCCCCATCATGTCAGAAACAATGCCAGACTAAGGTATATGACTTCCCTATGTTTTGAGCCTCGCTCATCCATTTGTTCCAGGTTAGTTCAATGCCAAATTCTGCTTTCCTTGGTCTTACTTAAGATGCTTCTCTCTGCTGACTTGCCCCTTTAGCATACATACTAACAGGGAGTAATATATCTTTAGTCATATATTATAATTATAAATATATATTAATTGTTATTATAATATTTATAGAGAAAAATAGTTTGTGTGTGGTAGAGAGTTCTAAAACAAAGTGCTCTGTGAGTTTGGATTGGGGAGAGGACTCTGGGGCAATCAAAGAAGACTTCCTGGAGGAGATGGCTTTTTGGAAATTTTGGTAATGGTAGTTATAGAACATAACAAATGAACAAGTATTTTTTAAAACACCTTTCTTTATGTCCATCTCCATCTCCATTTTCATCCATCTCCATCTCCATCTCTATCTCTATGCCAGGCACTGTGCTAGATATTGAAGATACAAATGAAATAGTTCATGCCCTCACGGAGCTTACATTCTATTGGGATGGATAACATATACATACATGAATATACAAAATTTTGCACAAAATAAATACAAGTTAATTTTTTTGGGGGGGGGTGAGAATATATATTAGATGTTCAATCAATACTTGTTGAATTAAATTAATAAGGGAAGGGAAGGTAATGACTAGATTTAGAGTACAGTCTTAGATTCCATCCCTTGATCTGCTCCTTATTTACCTATGTGACCTTGGGCAAATGACAGGTACTCTCTGGGTTGTTTCTTTATAGAATGAATGCATTGGAATAGCTTATTTCTGAGGGTTTTTCTTGCTCTAAATCTGTGTTCTTAAAACAGCAGGACAAATCAGTATTTCCCTTCTGCAACCTCTGTGTTTGTTTTCTGTTCCATGAAATTTAGCCCACCTTATTTTATTTTGTCATTCTTTAATTGGCTGTACCATAGAATTTAGGCATATCTAGGTGATGTAATGAATAGAGAGCCAGGCCTGGAGTCAGGAAGACCTCAATTCAAATCTACCCTTAGACACTTATTAGCCGTGTGATCCTGGGAAAGTAACTTAACCCTATTTGCTTGTTTCCTCATCTGTAAAATGAGTTGGAGAAGGAAATGACAAATCACTCTGATATCTTTTCCAAGAAAGAAAACTCCAAATGTCAAGACAGAATTGAATAACAACAATCACACAATTTAACATTTTATTGTATATTCTCATTACTAACAGATTCATATGTGATGTGTACTTCCCCAAATAGACTGTGTCCTTTTGTTTGGATGTTAAAGGTTTGTGCTTAATTCTTCTCTTGTACCAGCATAGCATCAAGATGATTCAGCTTAACAGATCATTGATTGTTTAATGAGAGATGGAAAGGATAGGTTACAGAGGGTAAAAGATCTTAGCTTCAGATCTAGAAGGAACCAAAAAGGTCTTTGAGTTTAACCTTCTCATTTTACAAATGAAGAAACTGAGGACAAGAGAGATGAAGCCATTTGTCCAGAATTACATAGTTATTAAGTGTCTGAGATGAGATTTGAATACAGATGCAGCAGTATTTCTGCTACACTGGGCAAAGTGCCACCTTCTTTGTTACCCATAAGTTTCAATCAATGCTGAAGGCACAGTCTTCTTGTATGTAAAATTTGGAAAACTTTGGTCTCCTGGAAAAGTTGCTGGCTTCCAACCAAGCCTAGGATGTTCTGCTGTGTGGAGGGAGATATCACTTCTGACTGGCAGAGATAATAAAGAGCTGGAGACTGCATACTGTGTAAAGGACTTGCTGAGTCCTTGTTTAACTAGAGTGTCTTCTGACCATATATCTCTACACAAGGAGAAAAGCCAAGATGTAGCAGACATGCTTGGGAAGCCTCTTCCTATTTATGGACTTGCTTGAAATCCTAGAGACTACTAGTATGGACTTCTTCTGGGCAAGAGCATTCTTTTTCTTATGGCTTCAGGTGAGGTCTCACTTCACTTCCAGATAAAGAATTTTTCCCTCTTGTCTACTTTCTGGTAGAGTTTATTGTGGCACATTTATTGAATTTCAGGTGCTTCATCGTAGGAAACTGGGGAGCATCTAGGAGTGTCACCAAATTATGGAAAAGCCTTCAGATCATCCCACATGAGGATCAGTTAATGTAATTGGGGATATTTAGTGGAGAGGAGAACAAACCTAGTGGGGACATGTTGTCAATTTATAAACATTTGCAAGTTGGTCATGTGAAAAATGTTCTTTGTATGAACACTTGTTCTTTTTAGTCTCAGAAATTAGAGTCAAGAGCAGTAAGTTGAAATTTCAGAGAGTATAATTTAGGATTGGGAGGAAAAACAAAAGTCCAAATAGTCATAACTATTTCAATAGGAAATGTGCTGCCTTGGAAAAGAATGGTTTTCTTTCCTTTAGAGGTCTTATAAAAATGATTTTGGTGGGACAGCTAGGTGGCTCAGTGTATAGAGAGCCAGACCTGGAGATAGGATATCCTGGGTTAAAATCTGACTTTAGACACGTCCTAGCTGTGTCAACCTGGGCAAGTTATTTAACACCAATTGTCATTCCCATTCTGTTCTTCTTCATTGGAACTGATAATTATATTCTAAGACAGACAGTAAGGGTTTAAAAAAAGGATGGAGTCCCCTAGTTAATGATGAGATGGGGGAATCCTTGTTTGAGTAAGGCCAGGTCCCTTCCCCTTCTTTTGAGACTCTGGGAACTCTAATAATGGCAATGGGCAAGTGGGTATGTGAATTCTATCAAAATTTAGCTTGAGTTCAGAAGTCAGTCTTCTGGAGCCCTTGATATATCATTGGGAAATTTCTCTCCCAGCATTAGAATGTGCTAATATATTGGCTTAGAGAGATAGCCTTGGAATCAGGAAGGCCTTAGTTCACATCCTGCTTCTGAGCTGGCTGACTTTGGGCCACTTTAGTGCTTCAGGTCCCCCTGCAAAACTAGAAATTGAAAGACATGTGCCAATCTGCTCTTGTACCAATGGAATCATAGTGATCCCCAAATCACAACCCAATAAAACAACCAGCTCTGTCCTCTCGTAATGCATTGACTTCAATTTCATTTAAGGTGTGAGATTATTTTTTCATACAATAATTATTAAAAGCATGCAAAGACATCTCTTTATTCCCCATGGCACCTAGTAGTAGTCTCCCTCCTGAAATGCCCTCATACTTATTTTAGACATAATCTGTTCATACTTAGATGTGTATGTATTATTTCCCTTGAAAGAATGTAAGCCACTTGAAGATAGGGAATGTTTGATCATGGTTTCTGTGCCTCTATGTCCTAAGTGCCAGCCATATAATACACAGAAAATTAATTTTTGTTGATTGATTGATCTAAGAAATATTGGAACTGATGAATGGTGAGAGCTGTAAAGACTAATGATGGCACTTGACTCTAGCCCCAGAGTGGAGGTACTTTGCTAGGCAGATCTGCAGTACTGTCATAGCTGGGGGGAGTTGGCAAGGATCCTTATAGCTCCTTTTGGAGCTCCCCTTATGGCTCAGTGGGAAGCCTCCAAAGGAGCATTGCCGCCTACCTGAGTCCCATCCTATTTTCTCTTTTTCCTAGAATAGACACAGCTTCTGCCTGTAACTCTGTGACCTTCAAGCAAAGAGCAGTTTCTTCAGAAAAAAATATTTCTGAAAATCCCTCTTAAGCAGAGGAGCCTGCCTTTGTGTGTGGTGTCCTCCTGGATCTTGGTGGGGGCTGTTTGCATGATTTGGTTCTGGGCTGGACCTGTCATAGGCTTTGTGTTTTTTCTGTGGGCAATATTCAGCCTTTATTCTGAGAGACAGGATGAATTTTTGAGTATTATAACTGGCAGGGATCTTGGGACCATTTTTTAACCCCTTTATTTTTCCAGATGAGGAAATTGAGACCCAGGGGGGTGAAAGTGACTTACCCAAAGTCACACATAATATCAGAGCTGGGATTTGGATTCATAAGGGTGTCTTCTGACTCCACAACCAGTGATCCTTCTACTTTATAACCACATTTTTGTAAATGATATCATCAATTCCAAAAGCCATCAGGCTCAAAACCTTAGAGTCATCTATGGCTCTTGCTTATCAAATACCCTCTGCCTGATATCCAGTTAGCAGATCGTGAATTATGTCTCTTCCCTTTCCATTCCAACTGCTGTGACCTTAGCTGAAGCTTTTGTTAGGCCTCATTGGTCCTTTGCAAAGACTTTTTTGCTAGTCTTCTAGCATCTCCCGCCCTGCATGCCCTTGCCAGATTAATCTTTCTGATCCTGGTTCTGATCATGGCCCTCCACTGCTCCCCACTGATGGCAAAATAAAGGCCAAACTCTTGATTCTGACATTTAACATCCTTCACTGTGAGGCTTCAACCTAGCATTCAACCTTACCACATATTGTTATCTCCTCTCCAGTAGATTATTCTCTGTTCTCCAAACACAGCCCACAAACTCACTACTTTGTAAACTTTAAAGGGATATACGTATACACACATACACATATATATGTAATGTAGTGTAATGTAATATAATATGATATAATACGATACTATACAACACAATACAACACAACACAACACTATATTATATTCTTATATTATATTAACACAATTAATATGTTATTAATAATATAATGTTGTGTTATATTTATAACATAACATAACATAATAAATACAATAAATACAATAAATACAATATAATAAATCTAATCTAATCTAATCTAATCTAATCTAATCTAATATAATATAATATAATATAATAAATATATACACACACATATACACACACAATTATCCCTTCCACATTGTGACTTTGGGGTTATGGGTTAGACTCGGTGTCTTTGCATACAACATTTCCTCTATTTAGAACGCATTTCCAGGAGCATCTCAGCAGCTCGGTGGCTAAGTAGATAGAGAACCAGTCCTGGAGTCAGGAAGACCTGGGTCCACATCTGTTTTCAGACACTTCCTTGCCTTGTGTGCCTAGGCCAGTCACTTACCCCCATTTGCCTAACCCTTGCCCTTTTGGCCTACTGTTGTTACTAGAACATAAAGTAAGGGTTTGATAATTTAAAAAAAGGTGGCATTTCCTTCATTGCTGGCTGTGGGGATTCTCCCTTCTTCTAGAATGGAAGCCTTCCCTACCTGCCATCTGGAAGGGACCTCTTCTTTCCTGAAGTCTCCTGCACCATTTTTTCTTTCCCTTTGGACCAGACTTTTGATTTGATTAGGGCCTCCAGGGGAGGAATTTCTCTCTCAGATGGAGCAGCACCTCTTTTCCAACTTTGAGAGTGGCCCAAAGGCACTGTGAGTTTAAGGCACAGGACTGGGGTGACGTGGTATAAATTGGAGCGAGACTTGCATTTAGGTCTCTGTGCCTCCAAAGGTGGCTCTTTATCTAGGACTTCCATATTGCATCTCTCTGCTGCCCTGCGGTGATGTAGAGATCTGATGTCATGTTCTACAGAGGGAGCTGACCTGAGAGGCAGAAAAACCCAGTTCAAAGACCACTCTACACCCAGGCAGCTCTACTCAGCCAGCTAACAAGCATTTATTAAATGTTTGTTATATTTCAGGCACTTTGCTCAGCACTGGGGATTTGTTTGTTCGTCATGGGTAGCTCTTTGTGACTCCATTTGAGGTTTTCTTGGCAGAGATACTGGGACAGTTTGTCATTTCCTTCAGTGGCTCATTTTATAGATGAGGCAACTGAGGCAAACAGGGTTAAGTGACTTGCTCAGGGTCACCTACTAATACTGCTAATATATGTCTGAGATCAGATCTGAACTTGGGTCTTCCTGATTCCAGACCTGGTTCTCTATCCACTGTGCTACCTAGATGCCCCTCACATTGGGGATATAAAGAGAGCCACAAAAAATCACCATTCTTGTCTTCGAGTGGTCCATTAGGGAGAGACAATATGTAGATGACTGTGTCCATCCCAGACACATAAGGTATAGAGAGAAGGTCATCTCAGAGGGAAGGCACTGAGGGAAGGAGGGGAAGGGAAAGTGCCAGAAAATGCCTCCTGCAGAAGATGGGATTCGAGCTGAGTCTGGAAGGGAGCCAGAATTCTAAGAATGAGGAGAGAAAGAATCCCAGGCATGGGGGACAGCTTGTGGGAAGGCAGAGTCAGATGGGAATGTCATGTCTGAGGAATAATAAATAGACCAGTGTTGCTGGATCACAGAATATCTGGTATTTGGATGGGAGTCAAATAAAAGGGAGGATGGGGTGAGATTGGGAAGGACTTGAAATGCCAAAAAGAAAAAAATTATATTTGATCTTGAGGGTAATAGGGAACCACAGGTGTTTATTCCAGAGGTGGTAACATAATCAGACCTTTTGGAAAGAAGCATAGCTTAGTACTTACGAGTACTGGAATACTCTAGGTTGGGAGGACCTGGGTTCTTATTCCATCTCTGACTCTTACTAGCTGTGTGACCTTGAACAAGTCACTTAACCCTGTTTTCCTCAGTTTCTCCATCTGTAAAATGAAGAGGTTGGACCTTATATCATTTAAAAGTTCCCTGCAACTGTAAGTCTATTCCTATGACCCATACATTCAGAAAATCATTTTGGCCTTTGAGAATAGAATGGATTGGAGTGGAGAGAGATGAGTGTCAGGGAAACCAATGAGAGGATATTGCAGTAGACTTGGAAAGAGGTGATGAGGGTCTGTACTAAGATGAATGGAAATCAGATCTGGTCCAAGAAAAATTTTACTTCACAGATTATATAATATGTAATATAAAAAACTTGATATAATATGTAAATACACTTTAAATATTATAATTAAAGAATTTACATTGAAAGTTTTACAATTCACAATTTCATACATAATGGCCCATTATTATTAATTATAATTTGCATATCAAATTTAATACTATAGGAATTTCTAAATATGCCATAATCTCTATTAAATGGGAGGAGGAATGGTTTCTTATTTTTCCTTGCAACTAGGAAATACTGCCTAAATGTTTATTTTTTTAAATCCTTCAATATTAGTCTCGATGTTTATTTTAAAGCAATAGAACATGATAAAACAGGTGAAGGTGGCACATTGGCTTCCATTCCCAAGGGTGACCTTAAGTCTCTGTTCCCTAGAATAGTCAGTCAGTAAACATTTATTAAGCATCTACTATATACCAGCTGTCTACTAGGTAGGCAGCACAGTGGGTAGAGAGCCAGGTCTAGAGTTAGGAAGACTCATCTTCATGAGTTCAAATTTGGCCTCAGACACTGACTACCTGTGGGACCCTGGGCAAGTCATTTAACCTGTTTTGCCTCAGTTTCCTCATCTGGAAGATGTGCTGGAGAAGGAAATGGCAAACCACTTTTGTATCTTTGCCAATCTCAAATGGGGTCATGAAGAGTTGGACCCTATTGAAATAACTGAACAACAGCAACAATAACAACAACAACACATGTATCAGGCACTGTGTTGAGGTCTTGTGTATGGAACAGTCACCTTGGTATAGCAGAGAGAGGGATGCCCTTAGTGCCAGGAAGATTGGGGTTCAGGTCTCACCTTTATGACTCTGGAAAAGTTTCTCATTTTAGGCAACTCTCTAGGAATTTGCAAAGAAGGCAGAGGAAGTTTCCGCTACCAATTAAAAGGGGGAAAAGGGGTTTTTTGGGTTCAATATATTAAAAGATGGTTGCCAGAGGATTGAACAATTATCAATCCTCAATTAAGAATAATCTCAAGTCAAAATTGACTTTATGGAAGTTTATTTACAATTGAGGAGAGAGAGAGGAAATAAGGAAATAAGAATCTAACACAGTAGGTAATTTACTACAATCATCTAATTAATCCAGGTAGATCTAATTAACCTTCAGCCAAGAGTCAGAGGGCCAGAGGCCCGGAGGTGAATGAAGCAAAGCTTCATTCACAGAGTCTATTTAAAGAAGCTCCTTAAGAGAAGTTCAGGAAGATTCAGTCAGTCTTTAAACTTTCCATGTGGAATTCAAAGAAGGTATTTAAAACAGTCTCACCAAGGTCTCAGCATTCCAGCCAGCACTCCACAAACCAGGAAAACTAGAAGACCTCCTTCATTGGCCGCCTTCTTCACCAGAAGACCTCTCACTCTCTCAACTCCCTCTTTTTAAAGGGGTCACTTATACGGCACTTCCTGTGCCTCCCTCCTACTTTACGCGTCCAATCACAATAGACACTTCTTATTAGGACACCTATGGGGTGGTCAGTTGATTCTGATTTGTCACTCACTCTAGCACATGTGGGTTAAGGACCTCCCAAAATTTGGAGATGCTCTCACCTTTAGTGATTAAATCTAAAGATGGGCAGTGTAGACTTAATCCAATTATCACACAATGAAATAATGGGTCCAGTCCTATCCTATTCTTGTGAACACTCAGAGAAGGTCAGATGTAACTCCTAGAGAAATTATAACAACTTAAGTCTTGCATGTATGTCTTGAGGTGAGTACCTCGTTTTATCTTTGCAGTTAATTCTCAAGCCTGAAAATAATTTTTCTGCTGCTTTGATGAACCCATGTGATATTCAATTGGGGGGAAAATGGGAGCACCCAGACCCCTCATCATGGATAATTCATTGTTATCATTCCACAGTAGGGAGTAATCTTTTTTTGGGGGAGGAGTAGAGTGGGTGTCCTTGATGTTGCTGGGAAAAATACCGGAGAGAAAAATGCCATCCTACAATGATATTTTCCTCTGTGCATCCTGAGTAACATTGGCGTGAATCTCTCTACTTCCATTAGCATACTGATTTAAAATAAGGCAAATAGACTTCCTATTTTCTTCCTCGTTCTTCCTTTGCATGTTGGCCCACCAGGCAGAATGATAGATAAACCCAGCCCAGATGCAGTTCTATCCCATTGTCCTGGGCCATGACTTGGAGTTGGAGGCCACCTCTTTAAACCAGAATCAAGGAGGGCCAACACCCCCCTCAACCCCAACTCTTTTTTAACTTTCTTTTTTTTAATTGAAAAATGCCAATTAATTAATTAAGGCTATTTTTCCATGGTTACATGATTCATGTTCTTTCCCTCTCCCCAAGCCCCCTCCCCATAGCCAACGTGCAATTCCACTGTCAACCCCAATCTTAGAGATAAAAGCAGAGCATGAATTAGGAACTTTCCATGATGGCAGCTGAGTCAAACTAACTGGGAGTTCTCTTCATCCTAGTGGAGGCTACTTTGATGACCTTGGGGCTGCATGCTTTCAAGAAAGCCACAGAAGCTGTTTTTGTGGCTTGTGCAGAAAAAGAAAGAGGATGGGAGGTGGAATGGGAAAGGAGGGGTACTTTTAGCAAGTGGCTCTAAATTCTACCAACTTTTTAATGTTTGGCTCTTATTTCCCCAATTTTTGCAGAGAAGAAAATTGTTCTGGATTTTCATTGGACTGGAATGCTAATTATGATTGCTGCTAATAATAGTAATAATAGAATAGAGCTTATTTATTGTTATGAATGGAGAAATTAGTCAATGAGCTATACTATAGGTCTAGTGCTATAGTGGGAAGAGAAGCACTCTTCAATTTCATTGGGAAAGCAGGACTTGCCATGAAAGGGCCAATGGAAAAAGTTGATGTAAAAACTATGTGGTATTGATGAGAAATAAAATAGGAGTTAAGAGAACAGGAGAAAGGTGGAATAGTGAGAAAAGTGCCCCATTGGAAAGTGGGGCTTAAGCTCGACCCCAAAGGAAGATAGGATTTGGATAGATGGGAAAAAGAACAGTGTGAGCAAATATGGATGGAAATGAGAATGACCTGTGCAGAAGACTGTGAGGAAATAATCTTATTTAGAGTGAAGGGCAAATACTGAGGAGTTTTGAGAGAAGGGAAAATTATTAGGATGGATGGTGGGCCTTGAATACTAAGCAGAACAATTAGGCATGATAAGTGGCAATAGGGAGCTATATTATTGCATCTTTGTACCCAGGGACTGGAATACTTCTTCCCACCTAGAAACCTTGAGTTTCTTTCAAACTTAGTTCAAATTCTACCCTCTACATAAAGCCTCTCCTGGTTCTTCCACTAGCTTGTGTCTTTCTTTCCAAGGTTAACTTGTGTTTGATTTATATATGTCTCATATATCTGTACTATTTTTGTATCAATTAACCAACATTTATTAAATGCTTATTACATGACAGGCATAATTATGGGCATTGGACATACACATTATTTACATATATGTGTATATGTATATACACATATGAAAGGTTTTTTATTTTAATTTTTTAAATTCTCAACTTTAAGACCAAAAAAGGATTATTTTCTTACATGGAATAGAACCAAAAAAAATTCTCTAAGAAACCAGGAGTGTCTCTTTTACACAAATGGCTTTTTAAAAATATAATGTATATAATAAAAGATAATAACACGTTACTTTCAAAACTGTCTTACTTTCTCATGCTTCCTCTGTAAGTTCTGTTCTCTTCTGCTCCTTAAAAGCCTATTTCAATGGTTTTCCATTTTTTCAACACTTTCACTATCCTCCTCTTTCATCCTTGCACTCTTTAGCCCTCATTAACAAGAAAAAGAAAGAAAAAAAAACACAAATAAGCAAAGTGACACAAAAGTAATACACAAAATATACTTCTCTTTCTTCACCTTGAGTCCACCTTCCATCTGACATCATGCTTCTTTGTCCCCAGGAGACATGTTCAGACACTGAATTGCTCAGTTTCTAAGTCTTTCAGAATTGTTTTTCTCTAGAATGTTGCTGTCCTTATAAAAATTGCTCCCTTGGTTCTGCTCACTTCATTTTGCATCAGTTTATACTATCTGCACTTCTTCAGAGTCATCATCTCTTTTGCAACTTCTTATGGTGCAATAATGTTCCATTACATCCATAAACCATAATTTGTTCAGCCATTCCCCAGTTGTTTAAGAGGCAATCAATAAGCATTTATTAAGTAGGTGAATATTATTTTCTAGAGTGCTGATAGTTTATCTGGGGAGCCAACATATATTTATATAAGCTTACTAAGTGCAGACCATGAACTATGTTAGGAGGCCCTACAGAAACAAAAATGATTCATCGCTGTCAAGGGTTGGGAAGTGATGAGGCTTGGATCCAGGGCTGTGTTGGTGAGAATAGAGAGTATCATAATGTCATTATGTCTGAAGGGGATTTTGAAAGGCAGACCACAGATTTAGCCTGAGAGGGATGCTGAGTTTCCTGAGCATCAGGTACTTCAGGTCTTTCTGAAGGCCAACTTTCTGACTTTATTAGAGCAGGGGGAGGGAGGCATTTGTATATCTGCCTTGTGTTCATCATCAGGACTTTCTGGCAAGTAGAATCACTCTTCCCTCTGATCTCAGTAGAATTGTGGCAGTTTGCCCTGCTTTATCCCATACACTGGTTGCTTTTCTAGTGGCTTCTGATCTCCCTATTTTCTACTGTTTGCCTCTTTGTTGGCACTGAAGGGAGAATGAGGGGCAGCTGGGGTTGGTGCCCTCTTTCCAGATGGAAGCACTAGAAATCAAATGAGATAAAACGTTAAGCACTTTGTAAACCTTAAGTGCTCCAGAAATGTGAGCTATTGTTGTGGTTGGGAAGATGATTGGATCATAGTTTTAGAACTGAGAGGGCCTTTGAGACCATTGTGTCAAACTTACAGATGAGGAAACTGAGACCCTGAGAGGATGTCAGTTTTTGTTGTTCTATTGATTAGTCCGATCAGAATCTTGGTGACCCCTTTGGGGGTTTTCTTGGCAAAGATACTAAAGAGTTTTACCATTTCCTTCTTCAGCTCATTTTTGACAGAATAGGAAACTGAGACAAATAGGGTTAAGTGACTTGCCCATGATCACACAGCTACTAAGTATCTGAGGCTGGACTTGAACTTGGATCTTCCTGATTCCAGAGCAGATGCTCCACTGTGCCACCTAGTTACCCCACTATGAAATAGGCATTATGCTAAATTCTGGAGATACAAAGGAAGCAAAAACAGTTCTTGTACTCAAGGAACTCCCGTTCTAATGAGGGTCATCCTATTAATGAGCCCAGATCTTCTTGACTCCAAGAATTGTGCTGCATCTTCAATACCACAACGCCTTTGTGGATTTGGAGTGCCTTCTGACACATCCTTTGGCTATCCATCATCTGCCTCACCTCATGTAATCTGTCAACATTATCTTCTACCTACAGCGTTAGTACATCATTGTCCATTCACAGTGTCCTCCATCCTCACCTTCATCCTCACCTTTATTTTTCCATCTGTACTCCTCTTCATTCATTCTCATTCTCATCCATCTACCCATTCCTCATCTATCCATCCATTCTTGATATCTCCTCTCCTCACCTCTCTCCATTCTTGTCTTCATCAGCCATCATGCTCATGCTTTCCTCTATCTATTCATCTTCCTCCTCATCCATCTATTTCTCCTCAACCATCTATCCATTTTCCTCTTTTTTTCTCGCTCTTCTCTCTCCTTATCCATCAGCATCTGTTTACAATGTTTAAAATGCCATATAAAGCAACAAAAAATATGGTATCTGCCTTTAAGCAATGCATGAGGATGCTCATATAAGACGTAGACAGAATAGATGGAAGGTAATCTCAGAGGGAAGCACTTGGGCAGATGCTAATAAATAGTCTTTTCCCGAGAAGGAAACAAAAAAACTGCCCATCAGGCCATTCATTCACCAGTCAAGTCTTTGATATGAAGTGGTGGTCGTGAGCAGGGGTAAATGCCAGGTGCCCTTTGGCTGACTTGTCTTATGACAGAAGCTTCATTTTACTTTTCATGGATCACACTGTTTTGTGTATGTTCTCCCCTTATCTAGGATTCATTCTTTGACTTTGCATATTTCCATTTGCCATTTAGATGAAATTTAAATAAATCCATTCAACTAAGTCTGGGTTGGAGACAGGCACCCTTAAAACTTACTCTGAAAGAAATCTGCATTCCGCTCACTCATCTTGGGAAGTCAAAGTGCCTTCTGTCTTGCAGTTAGTTATCCAGGCTTTTCTGTTTGCAGTTTTCGTCCAACCTATTCTCCTCCTGGGGATCTCTAACCTTATGGGTGATTACTCCACTGAAGAAGGGAGGGAAGCAGGCATAAATAACTATTTGCTTGTCAGCCAGCAGAAAGGACTGGCTCTCTGGCTGGTTTCAGGGGATAGGTGGTCAGGAGAGCCCTTCCCTTTCTTTTCCAATTCTGTGGCTACATTTCAGGACTGTGAGGGGCATGGGGTGTAGGCCTAAGGGCACTAGCATCTGGGCAGAGGCATTGCTTCTTCTTTGTAGTGGCAGAAGTCATGGGATCATAGATCTAAAACTATAAGGGACCTTCGAGGACATTGAATCCAACTCCTTCAATTTACAGATGAGGAGGGATAGCTAGGTGGCTCAGCAGGATAGAGAATGAGACCTGGACACAGGAGATCCTAGATTCAAATCTGGTCTCAGATGGATTTCCTTGCTGTAGTGACCCTGGGTAAGTCACTTCACCCCAATTACATAGCTCTTATTGTTCTTCTGCTTTGGAACCACTACTTAGTACTGATGCTAAGAAAGAAAGTAAGGGTTTTAAAAAATTACAAACGAGGGAACTGAAACACCAAAAGGCTAAAAGACTTGGGATCATAGCTTTAGAGTTGGAAGGGTCCTTAGAAGTCATCTAGTCCAAATTTTTCATTTTGCAGATAAGGAGATTGAGAAGCAAAGAGGTCGAGGGATTTGGGTCTAGACTGAGAAAGTCCACCTAGTCTAAGTCCTTCTTTTCCAAGTCCTTCATGTTTTTTAAACCTTTACCTTTCATTTTAGAACCAATTATATGTACTGTTTCCATGGCAGAAGAGTGGTAAGGGCTTAGCAATGGGAGTCAAGTAACACACAAAGTCACACAGCCAGGAAATGTCTGAATCCAGATTTGAACCCAGGATTTCCTGTCTTCAGCCCTGAATCTTTATCTACTGAGCCACTTAGCTGCTCCCCCTTGTAAAATAGATGATGAAAACCACTACACAGAAAGTGGCTTACCTTAGTCATTAATGACTATTCATTGGACTCAGTTAGTAATTGAAAGAGGTAAAACTTGAACACAGGTTCTCTAACTAAATCCAACTCCTTTTTCCAAACTGAACTCCAAATCTGTCACACTCTCCTTGTGTTTCACCATATGGTCCCCAATTACCTCTGAGTCTACACTCCATCATCCCCTGTCACTTACCAGCTGTATGAACCTGGGCAAGTTACTCATTCTCTCTGGGTCTCAGTTTCCTCATCTGAATAAATATAGAAGTTGTACCTTATCACCTCTAAGGCCCTTTCTCACTTTGAATCTATGACTCTATGATTGCTTTCTCTAAGTACTGGGGAGTAACATTGAGTTGGATGGTCTCAGAGATTCCTTTTAGACTCTACCTGGGGCTGAAGTAAGGCTGGTGGCTGATGCCATGTATTGTGCTTAATGACCTTCTGAAAGTTCTTTGTTTTTCTTTATTTCAATTTCTCCAGGTTTATCCAAATCCCTTGGGCTCATCGAAGGCTATGGTGGGCGAGGTAAAGGGGGGCTACCTGCCACCCTTTCCCCATCTGAAGAAGAAAAAGCCAAGGGTCCCCATGAGAAGTATGGCTACAATTCCTACCTTAGTGAAAAAATTTCACTGGATCGTTCCATACCAGATTATCGTCCAACCAAGTAAGTGTCTATTGTTGTGTTAACATGGGAGAAACTGCCCTGGCACCTTTCCCTTTGACCTTCTTTCTTCTTCACTTTTCCATGTTCTTTATGAGTTTTCTTCTATTCATCCCCAGCTCATTCATGGTGTATTTTTGTGAACGTTTAAAGCATGCAGTGATATGAACGAAGACCCTGGATATATCTTAATGGGTTGTTTTTTGTAATATTGAATAAAAAGAAAGATTTAATAAATATAAATAAAAATGAATAAAAGTGAGTCCTATTTGATAGAGAAGATAAGAACTTACTCAGACTGGTTAATTTTTTTTAAAACCCTTAACTTCCATTTTATAATCAATACTATGTATTGGTTCCAAGGCAGAAAAACAGTGAAGACTATGCAATGGGGGTTAAGTGACTTGCACAGAGTCACAAAGCTAGGAAGTATCTGAGGCCAGATTTGAACTCAGGCCTGGCTTTGAGTTTGCTGAACCACCTAGTTATACTCAGACTGATTACTCTTAGAGTTAGTATCCTAGTATGAATAAGGTTAAGAAGGATTTTAAGAAATTAATTTAGAATATTTTTCCGTGGTTCCATGATTCATGTTCTTTCCCTCCCCTCTTCCCAACCCCCTTCCCAGAGCTGACAAGCAATTCCACTGGGTTATACATGTATCATTGTTCAAAACTGATTTCCATATTATTAATATTTACAACAGAATGATCATTTAAATTCAAAATTCCCAATCATATCTTCATTGAACCATGTGATCAAGCTAATATTTTTCTTCTGTGTTTCTTCTCCCACAGTTCTTTCTGTAAAGGTTAAAATAGGGGTTTTGACCAAATAAGAGAGTGGCTTTTAATAATTTAAGTTTTAATGAGAATATAGAAGAGTTGTAAATTAATATTATCCCTTTAAGCCAGAGAAAAGAAAACTTCTAGCAGCTTTTAACAATGAACAATTTAATTTAATTAAAATATAGATAGTAAAAGAATATAGTAAAGGAGGGAAAGATAGAAAAGAAGAGATATTACTAATCTTTTACCCTATAAATATAAAATTCCTAATACTACCTAAAATTCCTAATAACTACCTCTAACTGTCTTCTGAGGACAGCTTCTTCTTGCCTGGCAAAACCCAGGCCTATCTAACCTACACTATCTATAAATGATCCACTAACTACCTAACTCCCTAAAATAATAGACAGCTACCACTCACTCCTTCAATCAGTTTTCTATAGCAGCCCAAACTGTCAGTAGCCAACTGACAGCAGATCCTTGCCTATGAGACAGACCTCTTGCTCTCTAGAGATCCCAGAGGCAAAGAACCTTATAAAGGCTAAAGGCAAAAAACCTCTCAGTAAGCTCAGGCCCGCCTTTATATAACTAACCACCAACCCTGAATGACCAGCTCATGCCTAGCAGCCAACTTCCCTGCAACTGCCCATCTTAACTATCAGCAACTCACCTGGCCAACTGTCAGCAACTGACAGCCTGTAACTGACACTGGCTCAGCAGGGTCTATCTCTATGGTAAGAGGTCCTCCAGGACCACCCGTTAAATTAAAGAAATTAAAGAATTCCTTTTTACATGTCTGTGGATGGGGATAGCATTCTTTTGCATAAGTTCCTCTGGGTTGTCCTAGGTCATTGCAGTGCTGCTTGTAGCAAAGTCAGTTGCATTCAATTGTGCTACAATGTATCAGTCTCTGTGTACAATGTTCTCCTGGTTCTGCTCCTTTCTCTCTACATCAGTTCCTGGAGGTTGTTCCAGTTCACATGGAATTCCTCCAGTTCATTATTCCTTTTAGCACAATAATATTCCATCACCATCAGATGCCACAATTTGTTCAGCCATTCCCCAATCGGACACCCCCTCATTTTCTAATTTTCTGCCACTACAAAGAACACGGCTAGTAATATTTTTGTTCAAGTTTTTTTCCTTATTATCTCTTTGGGGTACAAACTCAGCAGTGGTATGGCTGGGTCAAAGGGCAGGTGGTCATTTAAAATCCTTTGGGCATAATTCCAAATTGCCTTCCAGAATGGTGGAATTCATTCACAACTTCACCAGCAATGCATGTGTCCCAATTTTGCCACATCCTCTCCAACATTTATCACTTTCCTTTACTGTCATATTGTCCAGTCTGCTAGGTGTCAGGTGGTACCTCAGAGTTGTTTTGATTTGCAAGAGGGTTTTTTAAAAAAATCAATTAACAAGCATTTATGAAGGGATTATGCTATGTTAGACCTTGAACTACATGCTTGGGATAAAAAAGAACATTGTCTTTTCTTTTAAAAAGCTTACATTCTATTGGGAGAGACAACACACATATATACATGTGTGCATATATTTGTGTATATGTTGTCATGTATGTGTATATCAGCATAAATAGAAGGACATTCTAATTCTTTCTCAAGGATTCCACTTTCCAGAGGCCAGACTCTCTATCAGTACGATGCCTTTCCCTATTCCCTCCTTCCCAAACTACCTTTTATTTAATTAAATTACTTTGGATATAAATGTAGATTTTTAAAATTTATTTTCTTTCTATTTTAATTTATCTTTCTATTTCTATTCATTCTATTTTCTTTCTATATTATTTCTGTTCTTATCTATAAATATAAATATTTCTATTCAACTATTTTCTTTCTCTTGACCAAATAGAATATTTATATTTGGTAAATATTCACACAGGATGTCCCATAAATCTTAGTTCAGTCTTAAGCTTTAATGGTTCAAAACTGCACTAAGACTTTTGGGACAACCTTGTTGTATCCCTTGTCAGGTCCTCCCTGGTAGGGACTGTTTCATCTTTTGTACTTTTAACTCTAGGACCTGGCACATAGGCGGTGCCTAATTAATACTTGTTGGCTAATGAATGATCCTTTTCATGACTAGACTTCTTCATTCCTGAGACCTTTCTCACTTCCTCCCTCACACCTGTTATCCAGTCTGGTGATTTTCTCTTTAAGACCATATCTCTTAGGCCTGATGTCTTCCCTGCATTCAGGCTGGGCCGTGTGGGTTTTGACATCCCTTCTGACTCCATGATTCTGTATTTATGTCTAAATGGAAGCAAAATAAAATTTGCATGATTTGTAGGATTTCATATCACGTTGGGTGGTACAGAGCCTTTGGAAGATGTTTAATTAAGTATTAGACTTGGAGTTAGAGTCCTGATGTGGACACCACTTAGCTGTGTGTCCCAAGGCATGGTTTGATCACCTTGTGCCTCAGTTTCCTCATCTATAAAGTGGGTATAATAATCACACCTACCTCGTAGAATTGTTCAGAGGATCAAATGAGGGAATGCATTTAAATTGAAAACCTTAAAACACTATGTAAATAGCATAAAAAGTATAAATAACTATAAAACCTTAAAACATTATTATATCATAGGAGAGATAATCTGAAAGGTTGGGGGGACCCATTTCTTTGATTATAGAGGGAAAAGAAAGAAAACTTTGGGTTCAAACAATATTGGCTATTTATTTTTTAAAATCCAGCCCTGGTCCCTTCAAGTCACTCTGAATGGAAGCCAATGCCATAGATTGAGTTCCATTTGAACATATAGTGAGAGAGTCTTCTTTTGAATTCAACAAATTAAATGCCTACTATGTGCCAGGTAGTGTGCTAGATGGTAGGGATACAAAGACAAAAAAGGAAGTAGTCCTTGCCCTCAGGGAGCTTATATTCTGAGGTGAGACTACCTTACTGTACACACAGAAGTGCAAAGATTGTAGTCATTTTAAGAGGGAAAGGATGGGGATTGGAAAGAACTCATGCAGATGGGGGCACCTGAATCAATCAATCGACAAGCATTTATTAAATATCTACTGTGTGCAATATACTGGGACCCGGATTTGTTCCCCTGTCCATATTGAGTTTATATTTTGTTTAGAGATACAACACAAGCATAGATAAGTTACATATAATATATTTACAAAGTAATTTCAGGAGGAAGAGAGTAGCAACAATGGGGCAGTGGAAGTGGGGGAATGAAGAAGAGCCTTGCTATAGGAGGGGTCCCCTAAGCTGTGTTTTAAAGGATACTAAGGATTCTAAGAGGCAGAGATGAGGAGGGAGGGCATTTCAGGCATGAGGCACAGACTGGGCAAAAGTATGGAGACAGGAGACGGAACAATATGCCTAGGAAATAGCAAATAGGTAATTTTGACTGAAATGGTAAGAGATAGCTTGGAGCCTTTATTTCTCAGTTTTTTTCTAGGATGCATATGTATTTTTTTGGGGAGGGGTTCTCAATAATTTCTAAGATTATAAGGGAAAAAAATCCCTAGATATGAGAACTGGTGTCTAAACCTAGAGAATGAGCTCACCAATTTGAGAGGGCAATTGTATTAAAATGGCTGTGAGGCTTGGTAGTCAGTAAACCCTTTAAGTAGAAGAGAAGATATAACAGGCACAACAGATATTGTGGATGGAGGATCATAAGGATATATAACTGATTGGTTATGGAAGGAGTGTGTGTGTATGTATGTAACATATATACAAAATATATGCATATAGAATGAAAATATGGGATATATAAATGCATATCTACAATGCTTGACATGCATGTATTAATATGTAAATAATATATGATATATATAAAGACAAAGAAATGAGAGAAAAGGAAAGAGGAGAGAGAAGAGAAAGCACGAGAAGGGAGAGAGATGAGGCAAAGAAGGGGGATGGAGGAAGAGAAAATAGGAGAGAGAAGGGAGAGGGAACATAGTGGTGAGGAAGAGAGAGAGAGAGAGAGAGAGAGAGAGAGAGAGAGAGAGAGAGAGAGAGAGAGAGCATGTTGTTCTCTATCTGTCACTCCATTGATTACAGATTCCTTGAGGGCAGTCTGTTTCGGTCTTATGGTCCCATGTCTCTAACACCTTAGGAAGTGCTTCATAAAATACTCATTAAATGGAACCGATTCAATCTTTATGTCTTTACTTTGTCTTCCTCTATTCATTCTGCTTATATCTGTCTTTGTGATTATTTCCTTGTTTCTATCTTTATATAATAATACCTTACATTTATTAAGTGCTTTTAGAGTTTCACTAAGTGCTTTCACTTACATCATCTCATTTGCCCCACAAGACAAATGAAGAAATTTCCTCCCGTTTTATAGAAGACAATACTGAGAGTCACAGAGATAGATAAATAACTTGGCCAAGGTCAAACATTTAGTAACATTGACTTCAGATCTTTACCTGAATTTACTGCTTTAACTCAGTTCTATAAAATTTGCGTTTCTTTTGTTATTCATTATTTTCTTTTTTTTCTTCTATAAGACTGTGCCCAAGAAGGTCTGTTTATTTATTTATTTTTATCTTTTGCCTTTTATTTATTTATTTTTAAGAATTTATTTAGAATATTTTTCCATGGTCACTCTTTTTTTTCCTCACTCCTCTCCTTCTCCACTCCCAGAGCTGACAAGCAATTCCAGTGGTTTATAAATGTATCATTGTTCAAAACCTATTTCCATGTTATTCATATTTGCAGTAGAGTGATCTTTTAAAGCCAGAACCCCAAGCACATCCCCCTCAAACCACATGATTGACCCTATGTTTTTCTTCTGCATTTCTGCTCCCACAGTTCTTTCTCAGGATGTGGATAATGTTCTTTCTCCCAAGTTCCTCTGGATTGTCCTAGTCATTGCAATTGCTGTAGGTAGCAAAGTCAGTTACATTCAATTGTGCTACAATGTATCAGTCTCTGAGTACAAAGTTCTCCTGGATCTGCTCCTTTCATTCTGCATCAGTTCCAGGAGTTCTTTTAAAGCCCTTTGGGCATAGTTACTCATTACTTTCAAACTCACATTCTTTCTCTTTTTGTCTTTCTGACTCTGCCTCTGTCTCTATCTCTAGCTCTTATCTCTATCCCTGTCTTTGTCAGACTCTTTCTCTAGGTTTCTCCCTGCCTATCACACACACACACACACACACACACACACACACACACACACACACACAAAAGCTTGATATTTGATATCAGGTTAAGGAACTTATCCCCAGGAAGGCTCTTCAACTCTTCCCCCATGTCCTTAAATCCTGGAAGCCCCTAGTGTCTCCTGCGAACTTGCATGTATTCTCTTCCATCAAAACTGCCTTCTGTTTTCTTCTTGAGAAATAAATTGTGCTGGTGAATCCTGTAAATTAAATCGAGTCTAGTCTGGTGGTACTTTAAAAATGCCTCAGGCATTCCTGCAGTTCAACTGAGACCAAACCCTTATGTCACAAAATCCTGGCATCCTAACACAAGTTGCTCCCATCTCAGTTGGCTCCTTTAAATACGCTTATCCTTGAATATCTCTGAAAAGTA
>NC_058133.1:496248631-496258440 GCF_016433145.1 Gracilinanus agilis | reverse complement strand
CCTTTCCTTTCCTTTCCTTTCCTTTCCTTTCCTTTCCTTTCCTTTCCTTTCCTTTCCTTTCCTTTCCCTTGACTGGACCTGGGGCTTCTTTCTGATGAGGACATTCTCTCTACTTTACAGTATCAGTGTTTCTCTGCATCTTAAGTCTTAGTGAGTTATCTGTGGAAATCGAGAGGTTAAGTGACTTTCCCAAGGTCATGCAGACAGTAAGACTTGAACCCAAGATTCTTCTTAGTAGAACATAAATACCTTCAGAGCAGAGAATACCTAATTTTTATATGGATGCCTTGGGCTTAATCACAATACTTGGCAAAGAGTATGTGCTTAATAAATATTCATTCATTTATTCCTTTCTGATTCTGAGGCCAGTTCTTTATTCCCTTTCTATTATATATATATATTATAATGCCTCTTCACATCCTGATCGAAAAACAAGATGTTTATTATTAACATTGGCACTGTGGATAAAGGGCTGAACCTGGAGTCAGGAAGACCCAAATTGAAATCTGTCCTCAGACACTTACCAGCTATGTGACCCTGGAGAGGTCATTTTACTCTGCCTTAGTTTATTTGCCTCAGTTTCCTCATCTGTCAAATGAGCCAGAGAAGGAAATGGCAAACCACTCCCATATCTTTGCCAAGAAGACCCCAAAATGATGTCACAAAGAATTGGACATGACTGAAACAAGTGAATGACAAAACAGATAAATATCAATATTCTAATATTAATGTAATAATATATTATTCACATAAAAGCAGGTATTAATGTGAAACTTTGCCAATGTGAGCATTGTCTCCATTGGTACTGTTGACGATTGATCCACACCTTGTCCATAAATTCATCTTGCAGGTCTTTGAATATCTTTATGAATACTACTGAAGACCAGGGACTGTGCCTCTGATTGCCTTCATTCTCACTAAGTAATCCCCCATTTTGGTTGTTGATAATACATGCCAGGAAATCAGCATTTATTGAGAGCTTACAATTCACATTCATTAAGCACCTACTGTATGCCAAGTCCTATGCTAAGTTCTAAGGACATAATTAATAAAGACAGTGCCTGCCCTCAAGGAGTTTACAGTTCAATGGCAGGAGACAACACACAAAAGGAGTCAGAGGTGTGGGAAATAATAGCTTCTCCATTAGAATACAAGCTCTTGAAAGGGAAATAATAAATCCTGGAGAGGATGTGGCAAAATTGGGACACTAATGCATTGTTGGTGGAATTGAAAACTGATCTGACCATCTGTAGACCAATTTGGAACTATGCCTCGAAAGCTTTAAGACTGAGAATATCCTTTGAGTTGCCACCACTAGGTTTTTATCCCAAGAGATTAAAAAAAAGAGAGAGAAAAGGACCTGTTTGTGCAAAGATATTTATAGCAGTTCTTTTTGTATTGGCAAAGAATTGGAAACTGAGGGAATGCCCATCAATTGGACAATGGCCAAATTAAGTTGTGGTAGATGACTGTAATGGAATACTATTGAGCTCTAGGAAATGATGTGAAGGACGATTGGAGAAAGACCTGGAAACACTAACATGAACTGATACAAAGTGCAGTGAGCAGAACCAGGAGAACATAGTACACAATAACAGCAATATTATATACTTAACATTTATGAATGACTTAACTATTTCTAGCAATACAGTGATCCAAGAAAATCCTTAAGGACTCATGATGAAAAATGTCATCTGCCTCCAGAGAAAGAACTGATAGAGTCTGAATGCAGAGTGAAGCATACTATATTTCACTTTATTTCTTCACTTTTCTTTTGTTCTTTCGAGTTCTCTTTTGCAAAAGAACTAATATGAAAAGATATTTTACACGACTTACACGTGTAAAATCTATATCAGATTGCTTGTAATCTCTGGGAAGGAGAAAGGGATAAAGGGTGAGAATTTGGCTCAAACTTAAAGAAAATGGCTAAAAATGGTTTTTTTCATGTAATTAAGTTAAAAACAAAATGGTAAATTGAAAAAAAAAGAGAAACGAATACAAATTCTTGGTCAGTAGGGATTCTTTTATTCTTCATTTTTGTATTTCAAGTGCCTACCAGAGTCCCTGACACTAAACAGAGATTTAACAAATGCTTGCTGATCAATTGATGAAAAATAACTTTTAAGGTCATCTGCCTTGAAAAATCTGAGATGGGGATATTCTATTATTCCTACCTACATAGCATCACTGGGAGACTTTTGGTGTTAGAAACTTGGGTTTTGGCAGTAGAAAACAATTTGGGATTGTTGTGTTTTTTTTTTCTTTTCTTTTTTCCTTTCTCTCAGTTCTTTCTTTCCTTTTTTATTCAGTTCTGGTCTTCACTCTCCATTTACTTGCAGTGCTTTTCCTGATAAGTGAAATGAATGGAGACTGTATGATATAACACCATTTTTTTTTTTAATTTTGGGGTCAGAAAACCTGTGTTCAAATCCAACTAATGACGCTTTCTTCCTGTTTGCTTACTGAGGATCATTGGGTGATAAAGACTAGGAAAGTGGATCCAGATATATTTTTGGAAATGGCTAATGAAAAAAATGTGTTTTTCTTGCCTATGCATACTTACCATAATGGTTTTAGTGTTGTTGTTTTTATTTCTTGATGAGGGCTTATGGGTGGAGATGGAGGGTAAAAAAATGCTTTGTCATTGAAAACTGATTTTTTAAAAGGGCACTACTTAGTAGGCTAAGAAATCTGAAATTTACCTTGTAGGTACTATCTCCTCTAAATACTTATATAATAGATATTTAAAATAAAGTGTGTTGTTGATGAATGATAGGAAGTTAGGTGGCATGGTGGATGGAACACTGGGTTCTTACTTAAGAAAACTTATCTTTATGAGTTCAAATCTGGCCTCAGACTCTTACTAGCTGTATGATTCTGGGCAAGTCACTTAACCCTGTTTGCCTCAGTTTCCTCATCTGAAAAATGAGCTGGAGAAGGAAATGGCAAACCATTCTTGTATCTTTGCGAAGAAAATCCCAAATGGGGACACAAAGAATTGAACACGACTGAAGAACAACGATGATGAATGCAAACTTTTTTTCATCAAAGGAAGGAAGCAATGAAAACAATGTTTTCAAAAGGTTGCTCAGGAAATGAGGAATAGAATGGAGAGTCTGGAGTCAGGGAGCCCAGTAATGAGAGTTTCAGAAAAAGGTTACTCATTTTCAGTGAAGTGATAGTGTCATCTGCTTCTGGCTAAAGCTAAATGGATGTGAGCTTTGAATAGATCATGTTCTGAATGTTCTTTCATGTACTTATTCTCTGCCAACATCCAGGAATGACTCACATAAAACTCATTTACCCAGGAACTGGTGAGTTTGCAAAATGATGGTATTTACCATCCTAATCTTTGGTAGGTTTTGGGAAACCATAGATATAGTTCTGTTCAGTGAAAAGGGACAAGCTTTTGTCCATTCCTTATTAATCAAAGCTAATAGGAATCTGGGGCAGCTAGGTGATACAGTGAATAGAACGCAGTGCCTGGAGTCAGGAAAACTCATCTTCCTGAGTTCAGATGTGGCCTCAGACACTTATTAGCTGTGTGCCCCTAGGCAATGCACTTAATCCTGTTTGCCTCAGTTTCCTGGGCTTGGACTTGGAGATGGAAATGGCAAACCACTCCAGAGTCTTTGCTGAGAAAACCCCAAGTGGGGTCAAGAAGAGTTGGACACAATTGGAAAATGACTGAACAGCAACAACAACTCCAACAAAGGATGCTATTATGTTTTGCCTTTTTCCCTTCTCCAGCTCATTTTATAGATGAGGAAACTGAGGTAAACAATGTGAAGTAACTTGCTTAGGGTCACACAGCAAGTAAATGTCTTAAGGTTGGATTTGAATTGATGAAGGTGAGTCTTTCTGATTCCAAGACTAGAATTCTATCTACTGAGGCACCTAATTCTCTGTCAATGGAAGTGAGGAATGGTTAATGGGATAGATGTTGTGGATAGGATTAATTATACTTGGAAATGGATTGGCTATGTGTGTGGTGGTGAGGGAGAGGAAAGAGTAGAGAATGATTCTGAGGTTGTGAAATGTGATGACTAAAAGGACGGTGGTACCCTCATAAGAAAGTTAGGAAAAGAGGTTGATTTGGGGGGCAAGATGGTAAATTCTGCTTGGGACAGGTTGATTCGAGAGAGTGTTGGACTTGAAATCGAGATCACAGTTGGATTTCTGCCTCAGACACTTATTAGCTGTGGGACCCTGAGTAAATCACAGCCTTTCCATACCTCAGTTTCCTCATACATAAAATGAAAGGTTTAAGCTCAGCTTCTAAGGTCTCTTTATGCTTTAAATCTATGATTCTGTGATTAAAGTAAAGAAGGCCAGCCTTCCCTAAAGAAACAAGTTAGGAGGAGGAGTTGGTTTTGAGGGAAAGATAAGTTCTGTTTTGGATATAAAATTTTAAGATCCTGGATTTAGACCTAGAAGAGTCTTTAAGAGGCCATTTTACACAAATCTCTCATTTTTCAGATGAGGAAACTGAGTCTCAGAGAGGTTAAAGACTTGTACAGTTCCCACATCTAGTGTCAAAGACAGAATTCTAACCCAGGACTTTTAGACTCCAAGTCCAGTGGCCTAGGAAGTAAGCTAGGGGATTAACTTTGACTATCTAAGGGATATCCAGGTAGAGATGTCAGTCCTTCAGGATAAATAGGAATTTAGGAATAATAATAGCTAGCACTTATATAGCACTTTAAGATTTATAAATGACAATATGTATATTCATATACACTTACTGTCTATACAGTGGGAAAATAATAGCACTTATTTCCCAAGATTTTTGTGAGGATTCAACAAGTTGTGTGTGTATGTGTATCTTTTTACAAATCTGAGAGTGGCCAAGTTTTCACAGTTAATCATCATACAATAGACAACTAACCTAAAAAAATTAAATTAAATTATTTTTATTTAGCTCCTCTCTCCCCTCTCCACACCATAGAAGGCATCATTTGGCAAACAGCTATGTATGTATAGATTGTCTTTTATGTTTCTACTTCCCAGTTCATTCTCTGGAGACGAACATTCACAAGTTATTCTTCAAATATTAAATATGTGCAGTAGCATATAATGTTCTCTTAGTTCTACTCTTAATTATCTCATGTAGTTCATTCCAAGTTTTTAAAAAATTAATCTGCTCATCACTTCTTCTTGCACTGTAGCATTCCATCACAACTATCTACTACAATTTGTTTAGCCATTCCCCAATTGATGGACATCTCCTCGATTTCTAATTCTTTGCCACTACAAAGAGAACTGATCTATCTATCTATCTATCTATCTATCTATCTATCTATCTATCTGACCATTCATCCATTCATCCCTCCCTTCTTCCCTCCCTCTTTCCCTCCTCCCCTTCTCTCTGTCTCTCTCTCTGTCTCTCTCTCTGTCTCTCTCTCTCTCCTTTTCTCTCTCCTTCTCTCTTTTTCTTTCCATCTCTCCATCTCATCTATCTAGCTTGAAACATAGAGGTTCTTTTCCTCTTTCCCTGATCTCCATGGGAAATAAGCCCAGCAATGGTATTCTTGGCTTTTTGGATTATTATTCCAGATTGTTTTCCAAAATGGTTGGATCAGTTCTCAGTTCCACCAACAGTATATTAGAACTTTTCCATGTCCCTTCCAACATTTGTCATTTCAACCAATCTGATGGATGTGAGATATCTCAGAATTGTTTTTGTTTGCATTTCCCTACTCAGTAGTGATTGAGAACATTTTTTTTCATGTACCTATATATAGCTTTGATTGCTTCATCTGAGGCAATTGAATTTTTGAGCCTAAGTGCGGGACTTTATATTTATCTCTATTTGGCTTCATATTATTGACAGGGACCTTTGTACCAATCTGTCTAACTCTTCTGATACCCACTCTAGTCTTGTGCCTTCTGCCAGTCATATAGTTATGCCATCTATGACTTCATCCAAGGAGATGGTAAATTTTTAATAGATTTCTTATGCATTCAGAGTAAAGAATTATTTATTTATCTTCCCTTTGTTGAGTTGAGGAACTCAACTTCAACTAATAGTGCTGAAGGAGATCACAGAACAATAGAATTTAAAAGCATGTATGTGGAGGGATGGCAAAGAGTACTGGGATGTTAGAAATCATCTAGCCTACCTCTTATCTTACTTCTGGAAGCTGGTTAGTCATTTTCCCCTATTATTTTGGCAGAACTTCACTGTAACAATTTAAAGTCAAAATATCTATCCTGTTTTAAAGCTCTCCAGGTGGGAGGTTGGATCTGCCCCAGGCAGCTTCCCATGGCTTCCCTCTCCCCATCTAGGCTGTGTCCTTCCCTAGAGATTGTTTGTTTTTCCACCCATAAAGTTTTTATGTAAACCAGTTAAGTCAAGTATCCTGGTTGCTGATTAAAATAGATTTGAGATAAAGAAAATTATCTTAAATGGATTTTAAATTGCAGCATTAGCTGAGAAACAGGCTTAATCTCTCTCTGCCTGATAAACATATATTAATTTTGTATCTAACTAAGAAAACACACACCAGGCCTCTTAGAAGCTATTTTATATTCATAGACTTTTTTTAAAAAAAAAACTCATCTATTGGTAATCTGGCCAGTTCTATTTCTTATTGCTCTCCATTCACCTTCTTTGGTCTTTGGTAGATTAAAATGGTAAAGTTTCACTTCCATGAAGGGGAAAATGCTCCTTCGTTTGAAGCCTTGAGATCAAGGATCATTTAGTTTTTGTATTTATATCTCAAATTCCTGTTATGTAGTAAGCACATGAATAACAACAATAATAATTATTATGGATTTACTTATTAATTTAATTTAATAATAATGACACCATTTATATAACACTTTAAAATTTGTAAAGCATTGTATATGTGATATTTTATTTGGTCCTCTCAATAACAATTGTACTACAAGTACAATTGTTATCCTTAATTTTATGGATGAGGAAACTGGAGCAAAAAAAGGGGAAATAGCTTGTCCAAGGTCATATAGCTGGTATGTATCTGAGGCAGTATTTGAACTCATTTCTATCTGAATCCAAGTCTAATCCTCTGTTCACTGAATCACCAAGCTACTTGTTGATAGATTCTGACATGGGTTCAAAGGAGAAAGCCAACTTTTGTTATGGTGACTAGTGATGAAATAAGTGTACATTTTGGAATTTCTGAAAAGCCTCAATTACTATTTGTTAACTATTATAAAATAATTAAGTTAGCAGTGGAGGCCCATAAGACACACAATGCCATTTGTGCCTATGAAGTTTTCCTTTTCATTCCAAATTTCAAGAGCCTTCCATTTTTTTTTCTACATCTACAAGGCAGACTATCAGGCAGTAACACTGATTCCTAACAAGCTGATCCATGCAAAAATATAGCTTTAAATTATTTTACTTATTTCAATGAATAAATATTTTTCTTTCTGTTCTGCCTTTCCCTCACATGTGCTATTGAAAAAAAGACAAAACATATTGTAAGAAAAATGTATAGTCAAGCAAAATAAATTTCTTCATTGGCCAAATCTAAAAACGTATGCCTTATTCTGCAAACTGAATCTCTCATCTCTTTGTCGGGAGGTTCTCCATTATCATTTTTCTGGAATCATAGATTATTATTGCACTGATCACCATTCTTAAATCTTTTTAAAAAGTTACTTGCTTGTACATAGTTGGTGTTATTGTGTAAATTGTTCTCCAGATTTTACTCTCTTTACTCTGGATCCTTTCACACTTATCTTCACAGGTTTCTGCACCCCTCTATCATTTATTATGTACAGTAGTATTCCATTATAGCCACAGACCATAATTTATTCACCCATTTACCAATTGTCCCATTTCTTTCTGGTCTTAGTTTTTTTATTGAACTATAGAAAGCAGTTTTAAAAAATCTACTTGTGTAGTAGTTTGTAGAACATTAAATAGAAAAGAATAACAACAGGTAAATATCTTGTAGAGCCATTTCTTTTTTCTTTTTTTTTTCTTTTTTAGTTTTTTTTTAAACCCTTAACTTTGGTGTATTGGCTCCTTGGTAGAAGAGTGGTAAGGGTGGGCAATGGGGGTCAAGTGACTTGCCCAGGGTCACACAGCTGGTAAGTGTCTGAGGCCGGATTTGAACCTAGGACCTCCCGTCTCTAGGCCTGACTCTCAATCCACTGAGCTACCCAGCTGCTCCCTCTTGTAGAGCCTTTTCTATCTGAACTCCTTAAAAATGAAAAGGAGATAACAGTAACGATAAGTGATGGTGGTGGTGATGATGATGACGATGGTGATGATAATTATGATGATGATGGATGATGGATTGGCCTGTCAGCTCCTGGAGTTGCCCCAAGGTGTTTTCCAGGAGCTTATAAAAGATGAGCTCACATTCAAATTCTTGTATTTACTTATAGAAAGCAGACATTTTATCCATTTGTACAATGGCCTACTATATGTAAAAGGAGGGAATTGAACTAGCAGGCTTCTAGGGTAACTTCCAGCTCTAGATCAAAGACCCTAGGATTCTTTTGATTCTGTAGGAATGGCAATCAAGCTTTGATACTCTCCATCAGTTTCCCAACTCCATGACTTTGCGTGAATTGCCCCCCAATTCTACACTGCTCTCCCTTCTTATCTCCCTTTCTTTTAATCCCAGTTAAATCCTATCTTCTGCAAGAAACCTTTCCCAGTCTCCCTTAATACTAGTACCTCTCCTCTGAGATGACCTCCAATTTACCCTGTGCATAGAAGCCTCTAACATCTTAGAGTTTTAAGCTAATACAATTTACATGTAATATAGTTGTTTATATATTTTCTCCCCCATTAGATGGGTAGCTCTTTGAAGGCAGGGACTGTTTTTGTCTTTCCTTGTATCTGGAGTCAATTTTAATCATTGTTGATTGATGTGATAGAGGTTCATTATAAAAAACAAAGGAGGAAAGAAGGTGGATTTTCTTCACGGGTAGTGGCAGAACAAAGAAATTAAGTGGATAAATATAACCTAGGTTAACAAGTGCTTCCCAGAAAGAGGTGGGACTAGGAGATGAAGCTAGCCAGCTCTCCTGGAACCAATGAAAGTTGAGCATTTTCCCTTGATTTCTTTGTGGTGCTGAATGGAGGATGTAATCTCTGGGGTCAGCTTGAATTAGGTCTTTATCCCTGAAAGTCTCAGATAAGTGGGTGGCCCTTTTCTGGTGGTTAAACATGCATGGAGAAGACTTAAGAGTCAGAAGATCTGAATTCTAGGGCCAGGTTCCACATATCAGGACCTCGGACAAGTCCTTTCACCTTTTCTTTTTTTTTTTTTTATCACATATACAATGCTTTACAAATTTTAAAAAACTGGGGTCTATAATATATTCTCATCTGGCTTCTCAAATGAGGCCATCTATAGGAAAATGCATGGTGAAGGAGAAAGTACTAATAATGTAAAGCATTAGGAAGGGAAAGAATCCAGGATGAACTGGGTAGCTGTTAAGGTTAGGATAACTGCTAGTTCGTTGCTAGCTTTTGCCTGAGCACTCTGATGGTTTCTATGAATAAATTTTGTATCATGAGCAACTTTGGAACAACAGGGACATAGAAAGCTTTGATAGAGTGTGTGCCTCATGGCTTGAAAAGATGGTTTTCTCAAGGATCCTGCAACTTTGGAGACTTGCTTATTAAGCATTTAGGCTTTAGAGCTTGACTATCTGAAGCATAGAAGGTGACTTAGGAGAGAAATGTGTGTGTGTATGAATAGGGGGGTGGGAGAGAGACAGAGATACAGAGAGAGAGAGACATAGACAGAAACAGAGAGAGAGACAAAGACACACACACACAGAGACAGACAGACAGAGACAGAAAGAGGACATATATA